>NW_020954642.1:14734322-14826770 GCF_900497805.2 Vombatus ursinus
CATTTATTTTCTAAATACCAGCACACATAGGACCAATCATACCTTTACTTAATGCTGTGAACAGCATTCATCTAGAATTAGTTTTAATTGAGGAACACTTGAAAATCTATCCATAATATCAGAAACAAAACTAAGGCAATTATTGTCACAACTATTACTTGATATGAAAAAAAAGATCATAACAACAACTCTAGCTATTGCAATGACAAGAAAAAAATAGAGACAAAGAATAGGCAAAGGAGTCAAAAGTTTTTTTACAGATGATAGGATCATTTGCTGGTAATTTAATGAGAGGTACCATGTATATAGAGAGATTGCCTTGGTGCCAGAATTACATGTGTTCAAGATGTATTTCTGATACATACTAACTGTATGTTTCAACCTGTATCAGTAGAGGAAGTTTTCTCCTCCTTATACTAGTGAAATCATAGACTCAGTCCCTATATCCATCTTGATTTATTTTGAAAATCCTAAAAATTATTTGAAAACAACTGACTTCAGTTAAGTAACTAAATATAAAACAAACCCACAAAATCATAAATATTTTTGTACACAACTAACAAAATCCAGCAGGAGGAAATAAAAATATATTTTTATTCAAAATATGTATAAAATGTATGAAGTATCTCAGAGTCAACCTAATAAATATGTTCAGTATTTCCATGAATATAAATATAGAAATACTATGAGAAGGCACATAAGTGAGAATGTTTTACTTGTTTATGATTGGGTAGTGCCAATGTAATTAAATGATGATTTTGTGAAAATTAATAAATAGATTTAGTGCAACCTCATTCAAACTACTGGTGAGAAAGTTTATGCAACTCAAAAAGATAAGAAAATTCACCTGGAAATACAGAAGGTCAAGAATTCTGAGATAAGTATTTCACAAGATAACATGCCTAGCACTTGGCAAAACTTAAAACACTACATACATGCTGGCTAATATTGTTATAAACATTTTTCAAAATTAGGAATTAGAGAAAGCATTAATAGGCAAATGTATATTATTAAATAAATGATTTGATAGTGACTAGAAAATAGAAAAAAAATGATTAAGGCAACCAATTAGACAAACTTCAGAAGCAATCAAAGAGTATATTCTCATGCTTTTTAAATACAAGAACAGTGACCGTTGGGTTAAAAATTCTGAATCCAACAAAAAATGCTGTACAACTGGAAGAATGAATTTAGATTTATGCCAAGCTCTTATTCCATATATAATGCTAAGTTTCAAATGAATACTGTACTATTACTTTTAATTAGAGATATATAGAAGAAAATAACTTTCACAACTATGCTCAAAGGAAGAATTTTTAATGCAATAATGAGTAGAAGTGATCATAGAGGATCATAAGAACAATTTTAGTACAAAAAAAATTGAAAAGTAAACCAATGCACCTGGAATTTTAAAAGTAGTTAATTATCAAAACAATCATTTCAACAAATATTTATGATCTGAAATTCCAATACCTAATAATAAATTGGAATTGACTATACACATACACATGCACACACACACATATATGATTATTTAAGATCTAAAAGTGTTATTAGTTGTGAATAGCTATTTTTAAGTGGAAGTACATCATGAAAGTTCAAATGTTAGAATGTTGAAAGAGGTCATATATTCCACCCCTCACTGGACCCTGAGGGCATTTCAGTATATCTGTGTGCTAGTGGTTATTCTCTGGTAACCTCAACATACCAGTGTGAGAATAGGTTGGAATGAGTAAGCTAAGCCATAGAAACAACAGGTGTTCATATACCTTATTTTAGTTTTACTTTTTTTTCTTTTTTCTTTTTTTTACTATATATCTAATCATTTCATCATTACTGGTTAGAATTGTTTAGCCCTCTGCTGTATCTGTACAGTTGTTATTTTTTTTTGCATTGTGTTGATGTGTTTTGTTTTTATATTACAAACATTTCCAGACTAACCCTCCCCATGAGAGATCTTTTGTAACAAAGCAAAAACAAACAACAATGAAAAAAACTATCAATATGGCGAATTTATATGAAAGTACATGTGACATTCCAACTATGTAGCTACTCCAACCTGTATCTATTTTTTTGAATGAGCATAAATTTATTTTTCCCCCTTCCACCTCTCATCCAGTAGCAGGGGGGAGTGGGAAAACAAGAGAAAACAGATTCCTTATAACAAATATTCATAGGTAAGAAAAACAAATTTATTCACTGACAATACAAAAATATAAATGTCTCATTCTGCACCCTAAATCCAACATTTCTCTGTCATGAGATGGGCAGTATATTACATCCTTGTTCCTCTAGAATCATGGATGTTTATTTCATTGATCATAGTTCGTATAATTCATAGTTTTCCCAAGGTATAGAGTATGTACAAACAAACAAGTTAGTCAAAATTGTTTGTCTTTATTGTATACATTGTTCTCATTGTTGTGTTCATTTCATTGTTCATCAATTCATAAAAGTTTTCAAAATTGTTCTTTTTTATAACATTGAAGTTTAGTATATATTTTTGTCACAATCATATACCACACATTTATTTAGCCATTTCTCAATTGATGAATATTCTTCTAGGTTTCACTTATTTTTTTTTACTTTCTCAAAAAAGCTTGTGTGTATACACACACACACACATGCATATATACACACATATTTTCATATATACCTATATGTAAATTAAAGGCACCCTGAGATCCCATCTCAGAATTGCCACAGATGACAAAAGAACAAAATGATAAATGTTAGACATTGATGGGAAAGACATCAATGTGCTATTGTCAATGGATATGTACTGGTCATTAACTTTTTGCACATAATTTCAAATTGCTTTCCAGAATAAGGTACCCATTCATGGGGTCACCAAAGGTGCATCAGCATTCTCCCACAGGTCCACCACCATTTATCATTTTCTTTTGTCATCTGTGCTAATTGTGAGATGAATCTCAGAATTCTTTTAATGTTCACTTCTCTAATTATTAGTGAATTAAAGCATTTTTTTTTCTTCATGGCTTTTGGTAGATTTTTCTCCACGTGCCTTGTATGAGTGGTATAAGGTGCTGCACTGTGGGTTACCACTCTACATATCTAGTAGTAAGGTAAAAGAAAATCACTGAACAGTTTTATCACTGCTCTAGTCAATAATGAGTTCAAAAGATTGATGATAGTATATCTCTTCTGTCTCAGTAGGGAGGTGATAGGCTAGAGGTATAGAATAAGAAATATACTTAAAGTACTGCCAATGTGTTGATTTGTATTGCTTATTATATTCATTTTGAGGGAGGACCCTATGATCTCTGTGTTTGTGTGGGGGAGGGTGATTTAATGAGAAATGAAAGACTAAAAAACAAAACAAAACAGAAAAATCAAAGATATGAAGGGTATATCAACAAAGTATTAAAATACATAGAAAAAAACAAAAAAACTCATATTGAAACATAAGATCAATTTTGTTTCTGCCTCATTACATTTGTTCATATGTTTAAAAGAATAAACTTCATAAGATAATTTTACATATTCATATACAGCTCTCTTTGTCTATTCTAATTTTGGGATTTGTTGATAATTATTAAGTTCGCACTAAAAATTAAAATGTAAAAACCCAGGATCATCGCTATACAATAATAATTATAAGCAGAAAGGACAACAGTGGAGAATTCAAACATGCATTTCTGTATTTATTCATTTTTTTCATATTTGTGAACTTAAAAGAATAAAAGCATTTGAATATGTTTTCTCTTTGTTAGAGTCACTTTGCTATTATCTGCACAATAGATCCTGGTTTGATCTGCAAATCTAAAATTTGTTCTGCTGGATTTAAAAGAGTTAGGTATTCTTATAATTTTATGACTAACCCTCAGTGCTCATGAACAGTAGACAATCATCTTTATCTAACTGAAAGAACTTTTTTCATTGAATGCCCTCATTTGGAGATTGGCAATCTTTCCCAGCGTGGGCTAGGACTGCTTCAGTTTTTGTATTGGGATTGGGTGTGTATATGTGTGTGGGGGTGTATGGGTGTGGGTCTGGGTGGGTGGGTGAGGATGTGGGTGTGTTGTGTTATTCCCTATTCCATTTCATTGGCTCAGGGTCAACAGTTTCTTGTTCACCCGAACGCCAAGCCCTGTGAAAGAGCATTATTCACAGATAACCAGAGGAAATTCATCATCAAGGTTGAGGCTGTTTAAGAATAGCAGTAACACCTTACAGTTACTGACATAAAAATGGTCTCATCTGGTCAGTAAAACAGAAACCCAGAATCCCTGGTGAGCAGTGCATTCTATAGCTGTCCCCTGCCACCCAAATACAACTGTTTCCCAGATGGGAAATGCTAACAGGGTCCAGGAGTGACCACCAGCTCAAGCTCATTCAGTGGAACATGATAGAAGGCAGGGTCAAATGCCAGAATGCTAAAGGCCGCTGATTCAATCACCACTTTGCAGAATTTATGTTGTAAGCACATCTTGTTATATAAGGTCAAACCTGTTTGGCTTCACCTGGCATTTGAGGTTCTCGCCATTGTCTCATCACCAAATTTTTCTATTTGGTCCCTTGCTTCCCATAGCTTACTGTGCTTCATGCCTCTTGCTTCTTATTCCTGCTCTTTTGTGTTCATTGTCCTAAGAACAGACCCCTTTGCTTTCAAAAACCAATCTCTTTCTTTTGACCACTTACTATGATGTTGCTACTCTCAGGTTGCCCTTAGGAATTCAAATGAACCTGCCAATAATACTGCTCATATGGTGAAAGATTCTGAGATGCTGCTACTGGCTGGTTCTGCCAGATATGACTGGGGAAGACATTGCATTAAGACATCTGGAGGAGCATAAAGAATCTAAAAGTATGAGCTAGTCTCTTCTGGAGTTTACACCAAATTGGAGGATATGGAGCTTTCATTCATGGGGGAGAGGAGAGAAGAGAAAATCCACACAGCATACTAATGGTTACAGACAAGTTCTACACATGTATTCTTTTGTTTTGAAGTTTGTTTTTCATCTATTTCAGTTGTGTTTGATTCTTTATGACCCCAACTGTTTTTTGTTTGCTTGTTTTTTGTTTTTTTGTTTTTTGTTTTTTTTTGTCTGTTTGTTTTTTTACAAAGATACTGCAGTGGGTTGCCATTTCCTTCTCCAGTACATTTTACAGATGAGGAACTGATGCAAACAGGGTTAAGTGATTTGCCCAAGCTCAAACAAATACAAAACTCTTAACTGACAAATCTCTTAGCAGTCCTTCTAGACCATGGCCAGAAGCCTAGAGCCTCTCCAAGGATAAGCATAATTTCCGGGCCTCATTTTCTGATTTCAGAAGGGGTAACATTTTCCTCTCATCTATGGGGGTCCTTCATGTTGTGGATGATTATGCCACCCATAAATTCCACCGGTACAGGCAACGTTCACTGACCCTGGGAGCGGATCCTGTTAGAACATTAGTGACATAGGATAGCTTGATGTGGGGCATGAAGCTGGTGAACAGAATTCTGGGAGCAACTTAAGGAGGGCGATGTCACTGGGATATGCTGAAAACCAGCTTGTATTGGTGCCAAGGGTAGTAATCAGCAAATCAGGGTTAGATTTATTGTTTTGTTGGTAGTCTAGATGTATATTATTAATAATAATATAATTATTATTATTACCAGCGTACTCTTACTTCTGTGTGTTATGGGGAGAGAGAGAGACAGAGACCGACAGACAGAGACAGACAGAAAGAGAAAGAGAGACAGGAACAAAGATAGGAGAGTGATAAAGAGACAGAAAGAGGAAAATAACATATACAGAGAGTGAGAGTTTTATATATATGTATATATGTGTATATAGATATATTATATACATATGTGAGTATAAAACACAAATAAATGTGTTAAAATTGATTATCTGAAATGAAATGGAAACTGAAGACAAAGTTATTGAGCCATCTATGATTTAATTTGCAAAGCTAGCATTTGAATATTAAACCAGGTCACCAGACTTTTCAGAAGTCAGATTTACAGAGTGAATCACAGAGGTGGTTTTTATATATATATAAAAAAAAAAAGAGGAATTGGAAAAAATTATAGAAACTTGTTTTGAACATAATTCAATTGGACAACGCAGGTCACCTGACTAGTTAGTGTCTCCCAGACTTTCTTAATCCTATGGCGAACATTCTTTCTTCCAGTTGGTATCTTTTGCAACTAGAAAGTAGACTGGGAAAGAGGAACTTGTGGTCAGTGGTTGGCAGTCACCCTCCATCTTCCTTACCGGAATCCATGGCTCAACTTAGACTCTAGCTAAAGAAAAAGAAACGTGGGCTTAGCTTGACCTCTGACTAACTTTTCTCTAGTTGCCTGCCAATCAGACCAGAACCGGTCTCTAACCTGTGGGTGGCCAGAGCTGAATAAAGCAGACCAGACACAGGAGAGTCAGCAATCAAACAGAAGTTTAAAATCAAAGTGAGGAAAACAGCTTGCAGGCAAGGACACATGCACCAGGCCCCTGCTCCTAGTGGGAGATGGGGCGAGGCAAGGTGGGCAGATCTCAATAATTAGACCAATGGCTGAAAAGGGAGCTGTAGCCCTGACAATGAGGGGTAACAGTAACAAAGTGACAAGTTTGATTCATAGCAGGACTTCATGACTGGCACATGGGTACTGCAGGTGCTTGACCAAGCTCAGAGATCACCTAATGTTGTTGTGAAACAATTCTGGGATTTTGTTGGGGCTGACATCATCCGGGGGGTGGGCACAAAGGATTGTTGTTATGCCAAGCTCAGGGCACAGCTTGCTTGCTGGGCCTTAGCTCTGGAAAACAGGGTGTCCCCTAATATCTTGACATGCCAGAAAGGGGAACTTGGCCTCCGGTCAACTCCCTCCCCCTTCTGCTAGTGAGGGAAACTTAGCCTTCTGAAAAATCTTTTACTCTTACTATTATTTTATTCTTCTAAATTATCTTTGACTAAATGATGACCTCTTCTCAATCTATCTAGCCCCTAAATCTATAGGTAACCTAGACTTAAGAGACTATCTATGTTTGTTAGTCTGGCTACCTTTAGGGCTAGCTCTTCCTAAAGAAGGGAACCTAATCCTATAATCAAACTGAAAATAAATCAAAGTAATCAATAAAACCTGATTTCCTTTTCATATGCATGCATACTCAGTATGTTTATTATAGATAATACTCAAAATATTTATGCTGTTTGAAGCTGGGTAAGGTGAAACAGACAAGAATAAGTAAAATTTTGAGCAAAGTTCACCCCCCCAGGCAATGGGGGAAAGTGACTTGCCCAGGGTCATACAGCTAGTAAGTGAACAAAGGTTTTGAAGAAGATCATGGAAAAAATGTCACCTCCCTATTTCCACATGTTGGTATCCCACTCATACAATCTAGGTCTTTCCCAGATGCCACGTGCTCTAAAGAAGTTTTGTCTGGGTCCCATGGATGAAAGTTCTCCTTCATCTAATCTCATAATACGTCTTCCTCTTCCTTTATACTTACTCTGTTTTGCATTAGATTTTTCTGCCAGTGTGACCTATCTCCTAGACTGTGAGCTCCTTAACATGAGGCACCATTTGCCTTTCATATCTTCCTCAGCACCTTCCTTAGGGATCTGCATATGTAGGTGCTTTGTCACAGTAAAACAAGTGAATTTTAAATGTGTGTCTCTCCAAGTTCAACAAATTCATTGGGAGCAGTGGGAGCAGGGGATATGCAAACTGGGTTTTCAGAAAATCTTAAAGCATCCCTGACCAATATACAACTTCTCTTATGGGAGTTTTAAAGTCTTTGAATGATAATAATAATAGCTATCATTTATATATTGCTTTATATTTTCTAAAACACAATTAAGACACTTCTCTCTAGATGGTCAGTTAAATATATATTCTGAACACCTATCAGAAACTTTTATCTTATCTGTATACTTAGGAAAATCCTAATTCTTCCATTATAATTTAACTTGTCCACTAGGGTTGCTCCATCATTTCAGTAGAATTACCCTGAAACATATCTTTTATATTCCAGCATACTCCAGTTGACAAACTCCTGTACAGGGATTTAGAAGACCTTCCCTCTAATTCCCAGCCTGCTATTATCTGGCTGTATAACTTTGGGTGGGTCATTCAGTTCAATTCAATCTAATTCAACAAACATTAATTAAACATTTACCGTGTGAAAGGCCTTTTACTGCAAAGTGGCGTTATAGAGATAAAAATGACCCTGACTCTTCTCTCAATAATCTTAGAGGGGGAAATCCATGTACCCAAATAACTATAACACAGGGAGAAAGTAGGCTGAATGTAAAAGGGAAAAGATTTTGACTAATATGAGGAGAGATCACTTTCACTTGGTGTCAGAAGGTCAGGATGTTTCTTACTGGCAAAATAAATAAGTAAATAAATAAAAAGAAAAAAGGAAAAAAAGAAAAAGCTTGGGTGGGGTAAAGAAACAGCAGGGATTAACTGTGGAAAGCATTAGATGAGAAAGCATTTAAGGAGGCTGTCAACACTCTCAGAGATGTAGCCCAGCAGCAGTTTGCTGATGGTTTTCTCTGAGGTCTGAGGTCAGGGAAGCAGGTTTGCCTATCACCCACCCTGGCCAGAAGCAGGCAAGGATGGGTCATAGAAAGAAGATGATGTCAGAAGTTCAGGATGTAATAATGTTGGAGGGTAAAGCAGAAACAGTCATTATCTTAAGGGTGTGGGGACATGCAACTGCTAATCCTTGCCCATGCCTATTTAAGGACATCAGCAAATAACCAAGGGTTGCTGTTGGTCCCTGGTATTTAGAAATTAGCAATCGGCCTTGAATTTATGAAGGAAAGAATGAAAATGGATGGATAGTTAGTAATTATATTGAGAGATTGAGTGTTTCTAAGTTAGTGTGACTTCAGAGTAATATCATGGTGAGAGAGAGAGAAAGAGAGAGAGAGAGAGAGAGACAGACAGACAGACACTGGCCATCTTTTCTCTGAGTGGAATTGTGATTGTGCCCTGGTAAAAATGTGGTAAACTGGGTCCCAGCATAGGCCTTCCTCATGCAATGATCATCCCAGAAATGATAGAATTTTGTTAATCAGAATTATTCTAACTTTTATTTGAATCAAGTATTTCTAAAGTGTTCTTAAGCTTTTGGGAAAAGAGAGCTCAAATTGGGAAGGGGACAGAAAGAGACAAGTTGGTCAATGGCATAGGGCTTCCATATGTGACTATTTGTAACAATTGGAGACTGTGGAAAGTTCACATCAAGGAAAGTTTTATGGTGATGAAAGCACCTTACCTAGGCCTTTAAGAAACTAGTAGATTTTTTTTTAAATTCTCCAGGGTGTTGGTTTTTTTTTTCCTTTCTAAAAAAAGGATGGAGAGAAAAATAGGATAGATAATATAAATGTTCCTTCCAGCTCTGAGATAACATGGTCAATTTTTCTTTTTTTTTTTTTTCCTTTTTCATTTTGACCAAACATCCTGGGTTGAATATTTTTGACTCTCAGAACAAAGCAAACAGAAATATTATAACCTTATGGGATGATAAAATTTAGGACTGAAAGTAATCTTTATGGCCAAATAATCCAGTTCCCTCATTTTATAGATGAACAAACCAAGGACAGAAAGGAGACATGATTTGTACCAGATCACATTGTTAATCAGTAGAAGTGCTAGGACTTGAACCCAAGTTCTTTGACTCTCAAGTAGAGTGATGGATTTCAATGTTTTATTTACATGCACTGAACCATAACAGTTTAGAGCTAAAAGGCATTTTAGGAGTCATACAACTCCCCTCCCTCATTGACATATGAGAATACTAAGTCAAGAGAGGGTATGTGATTTGCCCAAGTCAGGCCACTTCACTAATTAGCAGCACACACAGGTGGTCTTGTGATTGAAATGAGATCTATGTTAAGGATGTGATAGTGATGGAGATAGACACCCAGAGAAATCTTCCATAGCTTAATATCAGAATAGCTCTGATCCAGTCCTCAACCCTCTTCGCTGATGCTCTTATTGTTCACCTTCATTAATATCCTCCTATGAAACATAGCTATGCTGTGCAGGGGATCTTGGGTACAAAACAGATGTGCCAAGGGATGATGAGGCTTGGTAGGTTGTACCAAGCAGTGAAAGTTTTGAGTATATGTCAAGAGATTTCAGATCAGTTCAAATATAAAGAAATTTGTACTGAAAGGAAAGGGTTGACCAACCGTTCATTTTGGAGTGGTTAGGAAAATAACCTCAAAAATCCATTCATAAAGACATGGAGGTTTTATTTTCTGTATCCATGGAAGGAGACCCCAAACAATCAGAAAATATGTTTAACAATTAGTAAAAACAAAATAAGGAAGGAGGGTTCTAGTCAGGGTGGTAGAACATATCTTTGTCCTAACAGGAAGAGAGATTTCCTTAAGGAGATCAGAAGAATTCATCAAAGTAATGGGTTAAGAGATAAGAAAATGATTTCTGAACCTAAGGTCCATGAATTTGTTTAAAAACTATTTTTTAAACTGTATTTCAATATAACTAGTTTCCTTTATAATCCTATCTATTTTATTTTATGCATTTAAAAGAATTATTCAGATAAAAGGTTCATAAGCTTCATTAGACTCTCATAGGCGATCTATGACATAAAAAAAGGTTAAGAATCCCTTGTTTGGGAGAAAGATTCTTTATGTATTGCAATGACTACTCTATAGAAATCTATGAAAACATAATGAAAATACTGAATCCACCAAATAGGCCAAATTGCATTAATAATTCTCTGATGTCTGACATGCAATCAGCATTTAGCTTTGCATACAAGTAGTCCTTGATTGACTAAAACAAACTATTTATCAAAAGCTCAAGTTTCCATGTATATTTACAGTCTGTAATGGTCGAGTTTTTTTCTCTACTAACATCAGGGACAGGGAGAACCAAATCTAGACATTATCATTTCTTTAAGTCAGATGAGTCATAACAGAAAACATTGGAAGATATTCCACAAAATAATCAATCATCAGATAAAAGCGATCTTGAATGTGGCAGATGTAGAAATTTGAAGCAGATTTTTTTAAAGGAAAAAGTTTATGTATTTACAAAATGAATGTATTCAAACAAGAATTATGTCTCACAGAATCATAATATCACAGAATCTTAGAGTTGGAAGAGATCCAAGGGGCCATCTAGCCAGCTCGTATATTGGAATACCTTCTATGACCCTAGAAATACAGCAATATAATCATAGCTAGCTAGCATTCACAGAGTCCTTTAAGGTTTATTTATCACTTTACAAATCTTATCCCATTTGATCTTCTCAACAATCCCAAGACATGGGTGCTATTATTATCCTCATCTTACAGATGAAATACTGATGAAAACAGAGGTTAAATGACTTGCCCAAGGTAATATAGCTAGTTAAGTGTCAAAGACACAATTTGAACTTGGGTCTTCTTGATGTCATGTACAGTGATCCTTTATATCACCTAACTCTAATCCTGATAAAATGTCATCGTATCTCTTCATGACAATCCTCTATGTTTTCTTTCCCAACAGGATGAGGGAGAGGAGAGTGGGGAGAGAAAGAGACAGACAGACAGAGATAGAGACAGAAAGAGAGAGATAAAGAAGAAAGAGATGGGAAAGGGGGGGGAGGGAGAGAGAGAGAGAGAGAGATTTCAAAGTACCATTTAATGGATTTTTTCTGTTGCTATGGCAGCTTGATGACATGGTGGAGGACATGTTGAAACTTGAATCAGTTAAGCATGAGTTCAAGTCTTTCCTCAAATAATTACTAGCTAAATAAATCTGGGTAAATCACTTTATTTCTCCCAGTTGACATTAAAGGGTTGTTGTGTGAATCAAATGATATAATATGAGAAATGTGTTTAAACTTTAAAGAGCTACATAAATGATAGTTATTCATATTATCTGTTATTCTCAAGCTAGTCCTTAGAAGTCTGTCCAAAATGCAAACAACCTGAAGCCCAGGTTCCATGGAGAAACATTTCAATTTAAAGGCATGGGAAGGTAGTTGGCAGAAACATGGATTTCTTGAATTGGAAAAGTCCTTAGACACCACCTTGTCCCACTTTTCAATTAAAGTAGAAATACCCTTTCTAGCATTTGTGATAGATAATCTTCCAATTACTGTTTGAATACTCAGTGACTCTGATTTTGGGGCACTCTCAGCTTACCAAGAGAGCCATTCCATTGATGGATGTTACAAAGTTTTTCCTTTTACTGAGTTAAAATCTGTCTTCCTTTATCTTCTGTTCATTGATCCTAGATAGTCCCCTGGTAAAATAAATAAAGGAATAAAAAAAAAGTCCTTCAATATCCATCTTTTTTTGTTTAGTCATTTTCAATCATATTTGACTCTTTATAACGCCTTCTCGAGTTTTCTTTTGCAAAGATACTGGAGTGTTTTGTCATTTCCTTCTTCGGCTCATTTTACAGATGAGGAAACTGAGGTAAACAAGGTTAAGTTTGAGTTGTGTAGCAAAGATGTAGCTACCAGCCAGGAATATTGTGAGATTCTTCCATAGATTCTACCGATTTCTCCTATTTCTGCCAGGTGGAGCAAGCTAAATTCCTCTTCCACATAAGGATGCTTCAAGGATTATCATGTTCTCTCTAAATATTATCTTAACTGTGTGTGTGTGTGTGTGTGAGAGAGAGAGAGACAGAGAGACAGAGAGACAGAGAGACAGAGACAAAGACACAGTGAGACAGAGACAGAGACAGAGAGACAGAGACAGAGAGACAGAGTGAGACAAAGAGAGAAAGAGAGAGAGAGAGACCTACAAAGAGACAGAGAGACAGACAGAGACATAGACACAGACAAAGCACTTTTCTGGTTAACACATTTTTTTCCCCGTTATTTGATCATTCCCACAGATCTGTGAAGTGCGCAGTACAACTTACAATCATCCCATTGAACAGGTGAAGGATCTGAGGATCTTGGAAGTGCAATGCCTCTCCAAGGTCACAGAGTAAACAAGTGGCTAAATGAAGCTGAGAGAAAAGTCAATGCTCTTTCTACTATACTCCATTGGTTCTATCCACAAAGAATATTATTATGAACATAATTCAGAGTTTCAATAAATGAAAATTTGTAGCAACCCAATCTATCTCTCTTTTGAAAGATATTTAGTAATGTTTGGACTTTTTAATTGTATAGTTTTGCAAGTGTTATATATCATTATACACTATCGCATTTCTCAAAAAGAAAAACTGCTAGAAGTACATTATGAAAACCCAAATCCTTTTTATTATAGCCTCTAGCAATTAAAGCTTGAAATTAGAATTAAAGTCTGTATATTTTGATGCAGGAGACCATATAGATGTGCTAACATTTTAGCATCATTTTCCTTTGCAGGCACAAAGTTGTCATTACTAAATATAATACTCATTTTTTGCTTGATTAATTATACCAAAGGCATAACAAAATATATATTATGTATTAGAGCATACACCATTTTCAAATTATGAGTCATGGGTAGGCTGAGGCATGAATCCAAAATACTCTTTTGGAAGCTTATACAGTAAATACAAGATTCATTTGTTGAAATATTTTTGGTATAAAAAAGACATGTTTAAATCACAAGGGCACTCACCTCATGAGATAAATTTGATTTCATAGACTCATTGAATGTTAGGACTGAAAGGGACTTTAGAACATAAAATGTTAGAACTGAAAAAGATCTTAGAATAAAGAATGTTTGATATAGACAGGGCCTTAGAACAGAGAATTAAAGCCACAATGGATTTTAGAATATATACTGATTTGGAAGACACCTTAAAGTATAGAATGTTGGAGGTCAAAGGGACTTTGAGAACAAAAAGAATGTTTAAACAGAAAGGAACTTTGGAGATAATTCTGTTCAGCCCCTTCAATTTACAGATAAGGAAACTAAAACCTCCTGATAAGGTAACAAATTCTTTTGTTGATCAAATGAGATAAGACTTGTAAAGTATTTTAATACAGTGCCTGGCACTTAGTAGGTGCTTAATACTTATTTCCTTTCCCCTTCCCCTTAAATTTTGTTTATCTGCCCTTTAGTTATGACTCTGCCTTCCTTGCTATGACTGTGTGACCTTGGGCATGTCACTCCCCTTCTAGAGATTTCAATATCCTACACTTTCAAATGAGTTTGTTGACTCTTTCTGGTCCTTTTCAGTGCATGTGATACCACAAAATGGCATGCCCAAAGTCAATCACAAGTTTGTGACAGAGGTCAGCACTCTGGCTCCTAGACTTGAATTTATTCTTGAGTAAGCAATGGTTTTCTTTTATTCATGTAATGTTTAAAAACATTTCTTTACTCACCAGTGACTAAGTATCCTACTTATTTGTAAGGGTAGACTAGGCCCTGCCTTTTAACTCAGATTCATTTATTCATAAATTCCATCCTGATGGAATCCAACAACCAATTTAAGTGGCCTACTATATACAAAGCTCTATTGATGGATCAAGCAAGCAAGCAACATTTATTAAGGCATACTAGGTGCTGAGGCAGCTAGAAGGCACAGTGATAGAGAGAGCATGGGACCTGAAGCCAGGAAGGTCTGAGTTCAAGTCCTTTTTCAGACATTTCCTACTTGAGTGAATTTTGGCAATTGACTTGACCTTTCTCATCCTCATTTTCCTCATATGTAAAATACAGATAATAATAGCACTTACCTCCCTAAGTTGTGAGGACCAAGTGGGATAATAAATGTAAAATGTTTTGTAAAATTTAAAATAATATATAAATGGTGGTAATTATTGTTCTTGTCATTATTATTGATGATGATGATGATACACCTTGCTAAGCAAGAGATAAGAAAAATTTAAAGCTAAAAAAGTCTCTGATTTCTAGGAGATTATACTAATGCAAAGATAAAAAGAAAAACAAACCTTGTTCTCAAGGATTACAAAAAGAAACTTAAATGGTTGAGTAGAAAGTACTTTTGAACATAATAAGTCAGAAAAACCTGAGCTCACATCTGTTCTTAGACAGGAGCTGTGTGATCCTGGGTAATTCACTTTATATCTGCCTGCCTCAGTTTCTTCAACTGTAAAATAGGAATAATAGCACCTACTTCCCAAGGTTGAAATGAGGGGCCAATGAGATAATATCTATAAAGTGCTTAGCACATTGATTGGCACATTGTAGATACTTAATAAATATTTGTTCCCTTCTGTTCAAATGCAATTTCTCTCTGTCTCTCTTTCTGTCTCTCTCTGTCTCTGTCTGCTTCTCTCTCTCTCTCTGTCTCTCTTTCTCTCTGTCTGTCTGTCTGTCTGTCTCTCTTCTCATTCTTGCATGGCAATAATCCTGTTTGTCTGCAAATACACTCAGGTGCTCCAGTCCTAATAAGAAATTATTTTATTTAATTCTTTTAGTTCTTCTGGCAATTCAGTTATGGGATGCCACAGGAGTAAGGTGGATTAAAGTGAGGCTTTAGGCTCAAACTACTCTCCTTCCAAATTGACTATTTCCCCCAACAGAGCTTGTATACTTGGGGATAGAAATGAGGCACAGCCTTCAATCATAAGATTTAATAACTGATTAAAAGTATGTGACCTCATTCGACCTGAAGTAGTTATTTCTAGAGTTTAGCTCTTGACCAATCTTCCTGGTCCTCTTTTCCATTCTAGTAGAGGGTGGCATATCTTTTGGATATGTTCTGATTCTTTCCCTTTTTCTTCAGGCTGGAGGAGAGAGTGGCCACATCCTGGTTCATTTTCCTCTACTTTTCCACATGGAAGTAGTTCCTTGACTTTACTCAAATCCTTCCTTTCCACTAGTTGAGAAGAACAAATGTTTCACATCTTTCCCTCTTTTTGTTTTCTCAATCTCTCTGTCTGATTGGTGCTCAGAAGTCCACATTATCTTAAGAATAAATGATTAAATTAACGAACTAATGGAAAATATGTATTAAATGAGCAAACACTGTGCTCAGCTCTGAGGATAAAAATACAAAACTGCCTTTAAGAAGCCTGCATTCTAATGGAGAAGATAACACTTAGAAAGAAGACATGGCCAGCGAAGGGAGTCATGATCTGGGTAGTCACAAAGATGGTCAGTGGAACATTAGAGTAATCTGTTAACACACCCATTCCAGAGACAAAGGTAATGGCAATTTGATTACATATTCAAAGAGATTTTGTTGGACTAATGAAAAGTGCTGTTTTGTTAAATTATGCATACATCTTAAGAATTATATTTTCTGATATGCAAATATTTATAATAGATTCACAATCTATTATTGAATTAATGCTTCATCTAACTGTCTTTACATTTGGTTGCTCAATTTATGAAGTATCTAGATGGTGTTGTGGATAAAGTTCTGAGGACCCGGAGTCAAGAAGACCTGAATCAAATCCTGCCTCAAACAATTATTAGCTGTGTGACTCAAGGTAAGTCACTTACCTTCTCATAGTCCATTTCTTTAACTTTAAAATAAGGATACTAGTAATACCTTCCTCACAGGGTTATTGTGAACATCAAAGAAGATGATACTTTCAAACTTTAAAGAACTATCTAATTTTAGTTATTCTTATTATTATTCCTAATATAAGAATTTCCATTTAGTCCATGTGAATCAGTAGTGCCCTTTACTTGTTTGAATTCAGTAGTTTTATTTATTTGAAATCAGCAGTCCCCCTAACTTGTTTGAATTAAATTTTATAATATTTATTTATTTATTCATTTTAATTTTGTGTAGCTTAGCTTTTGTAGTATTAAGACCAACATCCAAAATATCACAGGAGTCCTGTCACCTACAACAATTTGGAGATTTATTATATTAAACAATTAGTGGAAGTTGAGAGTATCCCCTTTTTTAAAGAGACAGGGAACAGAAAGATCAATTATAAGGCTATTACAATAATTCAGATGCACGGTGATGGGAGACAGGTGATGGCAAAATTGATAATTTTTTAGCAACTGAGGGGACATGGGGGAGAGAAAAAAATAATGACCCCAAGCATTTCATGCCTGAGGGACTTGAAAGGATTGTAATACCTCCAACAGAAATATGCAAACTCAGTGGAAGGTTGGATTTAGTGGGATAGATGATGAATTCCTTGTGTTAAGTTTTATATAGAATATGAGATACAAATGGGAAGTTCAAATTGAGATGTTGGTCAATGGATGGTATCATAGTGAAGCTCAGGAGAGATATGAAGGCTGAATATACAACTAAATAAATAAATAAATGAATGAATGAATATATATGGTAGTCAATTACACAAAAGTGATAACTAAACTGATAGTAGTTGATGAGATCACTAAGATAAATTATGTAGAGATAAAATAAAAGAAAAGGGAAGGAAGAAAAGGGAAAGGGAAGAGAAGGGAAGGGGAAGGGGACCTGAACTGATACAGAAGCCTTGGTTGACTTTGGTTTGTAGGTATCATTGAGCATTAAGCAAAGAAGATGGAACAGTAGCCAGACATAGGAAGAGAACCAGGAGAGAGTAATCTAACAAAAGTTGATGGAGACAGTATCAAGGCTGAAGAGGCTGGGTGGGGAAGGTGAATAAGAGAGTCTAAAAACAGTGAAAGGTCAGTATAGTTCAGATTAAGAAAAGATCATTGAATTTAGCAATTAAAAGACTGTTGCTAACACTCTGAGGTACAACCTTGTTTTCACCTTCCTAGAATATTTTTTTCTACTGTTGAATAACTGTTCAATTCTTATCTATATTTTATAAATCCTAGCTCAAGTGCCACCTTCCCTCAGGAAATCTTACCTGATTCCCCTGACTCATTGGTAATACCTTTCTCTTCGACTGCACATAGTGGCTTATGGTACAATTTTAAAATGCATCATCTTCTGTTATTTTGTATCATATTTATCTTTGTACCTTATCACCTTCTTAGACTGTAAGCCCTGTGCAGGCAGGGGCAATATCTTCTCTAAAATTTGCAGAAGCTTTGAAAATGTTTGTTGATAATCTCTTCATTTGTATGCATATATCTGTGCACGTGTATCTTTAAAATACTGTTTTTGTTAGATATACTTTGAGGCATATACTCCTTCACAATGCTGATGGACAAGCTAAGATGGGCTAGCTGTAGTAGATGCTTTTAAAGCAAAGACTTATTTTTCTAATAACTCTTTCATCTTTAGCATTGCATTTTTTTTCCATTAGGAATACTAAAATAGCTTATGGAATTGCTTTTTGCTTTGCTACAATAATATGTACTGCCATGATCTGGGTACTTTGAGATATATGCATAATATGACGTTTATGTGGAGGAGGGAGTACCCTCTTCCCTTGCGCATGAAGCTCACTTTGAGAGTAGAAGGCCTGCCCTTGCTTTTTCCTCTGCTTGATATATACAGAGAGTTTCTCTGACTGTAAGTTTCATAGGAACAGGCAGTGTTGACTACAGCAAACACTGACCTTTGGTTGCCAAATGCAGCATATAGAGCAGGGTGGAAATACAGTTCTGGCTTTGTATCTTTTCACTGGTATCACACACCTTCAGTGCAGCTTAATGCTCCTTTGTGACCTTAAAATTATGGCTTTATGCTGCTTGGTGTGTTGGGGAAAAAAAACCAAACAAACATTGGCTTGAAAGTCAAGAAACCATGATTTTTCCCTTTGTTAGAAGCATGTCCTTAAACAAATGCCTCATCCTCCCTGGGATTCCATTTCCTCATCTGTAAGATAAAGTTGGAATTATTTAATGGAATCTGATAGGTCATTTGTACTCTGAAATGCTACGATTATAAAGTGTCAAAATTTAGTTTACTTCAAGAGGCACTGCATTAGGATTTAGAAGACTGAGCTTTGAGTCAGAGGTCTACTTGATTTCACCTTGGTAAGTCATTTCCCCTTTATGATCCTCAGTTCTTTCATCAATAAAATGAGGAGGTTGGACTGGATCACCTCTGAATTCGCTACAACTTCAAAATCTTGATCCTTTGATGAAATAATCGTTAAGGTCCCTTCTTTCTCAAACTGTTCTGATTAACTAATTCCATAATCCTCTAGAATTAAATAGGACACATTTTCTTTGATCCAATAGGCCTCAACCATAACTCATTTGGAGAAGACCCTCTTCCTGTATAAGCTTGAAAAAGTCATTCAACTTCTGTGAGCTTAAGTTTTCTTACCTGTAAAATAAAGTTAGACTTGATGGTTCTTTGAGATCCTGCCTTTCTCTAAATCTTACAGTCTTTTTTTTTTTTTTCATGTTTGGTATTCTAAGGACAAAGAATATTTTTTCTCCCCTACTAATTCCCAGCACAGTGCCATGTATATAACAAGTACCAGGCACCCTTTGTCAAATGAATAAAGTGTCTTTTGCTTCTTATTTCTTTCTGGCATATGTCACTCTCATTGTGTATTAGGTAAATATTTAAATCAATTAATGAATCAACAATCATTTACTAAACACCTACCATGTGCCAGATACTGTGCTAGGCCACTGGGCTTACACATAAAAAAAACAAAAAAACAAAAAAAAAAGCCCTACTCTCAAGCCACTTATGTTCTAAATATAACAGTTTTAAAGAAAAAAAGATGCAATTCAAAATGCACACACGTTTAACTTGTCTTATAGAATGCCGGCTGTATCAAGATTGATGGAGGTGGTTTAGTAAAGTTCTAGTAGAGGTAGAATGATGTTTGAGATAATAAAGTTACTTCATATTACGAATTTTCTGCATGAAGAAGCAAGTAAGCTTCATTGACCCTCAAAATATGGGTAATCAAACTCCTTCCAGGCAAGTATTAAAAACTACGGTACCAGTGGAAATACAGCACGAAGATCAGCAGATTCCTTTCTGGAAAGGATTGTACAAAAGGGAAGCATGGAAATAAGGACATTATTTTGAGACTATAAGGAGAGAACTCATGAAATATCGCCTGCTTACCTATTTTGTCCCAGGACCCAATACCCTAGTAAATGACTTTTTCATTCCAGTTTTTTGGGGCCTAGGAATGCTACCTAATTCCCTATAGTATAATCACTCATATTAATATAGTATAATCACTCATATTAATAGAACACTCTGTGCTTTACAAAACGCTTTCCTCTCCAAAATCCTGTTGTTAATGAACTTGAGCATCATTTCCCTTTTATGTCCCCTCCTTCTCTTCTCCCTCTTCCTCCTTTTCCTCCTCCTTGTTTTTCTTTTCACTTTATCTTATTAGTATGGATTGAGCACATTCATGGGTGAGTGACTAGAATGGTGAGGGGACTGAAATCATATCATCCAAGGAATGTCTAAAGAAATGGGAAATGTTTAGCTTAGAAGAGGAAATACAGCGTGGGGGAGGAGGAAAGAAGGACCCAAGAGCTGTCTTCTGACATTTAAAGGCCTGTCAAGGGGAAGATGGATTAGATTTATCCTGTTTTGCTCCAACTTTTTTTAATTCAATTCAATCAATATTTATTAAGTAATTCCTATGTTGGGGATGCAAAGTTGAGAAATCTATAAAATCCCTGCCCTCCAGGAGTATACATTCTACAGGAACACTGGGTAGGGACTCCACCTGTGGTTTCATTGGCAGAGAGAGCTCTGGGAGAGGGACTGCCACTCCCATTGCTGGTCTGCATGTTCTCTGCAACGTCTTAGAGCACAGCCTAGAACGCAGAGACATTTAGTCATTTGTTCAGGTTCACACAGCTAGTATGAGTCAGAAGCAAAACATGAAGCTAGGTCTTCTAGTCACCGAACCAAAGCAGAGTGTGATAAGGGATAAAAGGAAGATACAGAAAAAGTACTCTAGAAAATTAAGAGAAAGGTTAAGGTCACGTTCACTTTAGGGAAAACTTCATGGAAAATATGGCACCTTGAATCTGGACCTTGAAGGCAGAGAATTTCAGCAGGCAGGGATGACATGCGATTACATTTCATAAATGGAGGGGTGGGAGTGGGACACTCCATGAATAAATGAAGGATTTGCCTGGGAAATGACCAATAGTCCAATAGCTCAAAAATAAGGTGTATAAAGGGGAATAACGTGTAATGAAGCCAAAAAGTTTGGTTGGAGTGAGTCTGAAGAGGATCTTAAGGATTATATATTATACTCTATTAAAAATAGCTAGCATTTAAAGACTTTAAGGTCTACAAAGCTCTTGATATGTGTTACCTTATTTGTACCTCACAATGACCCTGATAGGTAGATGAGTGCTATTATTATCCCTATTTTACAGATGAGCAAACTGAGGCTGAGGGTTAGTGATTTGCCCACAGTCACACAGAATGTTAAGCATCTGGGGTGGGCTTTGAACCCAGGCCTTCGGTAATTCAAGTTTAATGTGCTATACACCCACATCACCTAGCCACCTCTGCCTTGTAGGTAGTAAGGAATCCCTGAAGCTCCTGTGAAAGTTAGACATGCATAAAGAAGATGATTGTGACAGTTACACAAAATATAGTTAGGAGCGGAGACAGATTAGCTGTAGGGAGATCTGTGAATTACAATAGATTAAGAGAGAAGCCATATGGATCTGGATTAGGTGGTAGTCAGAACACATGTGTGTGAGACTCGAGATCAGAAATCTACTAGCTGAATGTTTCTAAATCTCAGTTTCCTGATTTGTAAAAATGGGATAACAATATTTGACCAATACTTGTCACAGGGTTGATGTGAGGAAAACACTTTGTAAATCTTGAAATGTTAGAGATATGTGAGCTATCATTCTACATTTGATTCTCCTTTTTTCTGCTTTATAGAATTCTTTTTTCCCCCTCACATTTAATAGTTGGACTTGATGCCTTTAATAGTTTGTCTGTTGTTTGTTTGTTTGTTTGTTTTTTTCCCCTATTTCTAAATCTGTGCTCCTATAATCCTTCTTGTGTGATGTAGACTACCAGGTCTTTGAGGGCATAAAACAAATAATACTTTTTGGTAACCCAACGTTTTGCTCAATAAATGTTTGTTGATTTATTACTAATAACCCACTGGTCATTTGACTGTGATTAGCATTTGTTACAAGCACTGTGCTCAGATACGCATACAAAAGTGAGACAGTCCCTGCTCTTGATGTAAGCCTACAATCCAAAAGAGGAGTTAAAGCTTAGAAAGGAGTCATTGCCAGGGAAGCAAGTTAAGATCTGGGTAGTCACAAAGATGGTCATTGGAACATTAGAGTAGTCTATTAACACACGCTTTCCAGGGACAAAGGTAATAGTAATTTGATTGCATATTCAAAGAGATTTTGTTGAACTAATGTAAAGTGTTTTCTCCTCTATCTTAAAATAGAGATAAAAATGAAGATAGCAATACCTACCTCACATCAACATTGGCATCACTTTTAAAGATCATAAATTAATGGATGGTAGAAGAGACCTTAGAAGCCATTAGGTACAATTTCCTCAGTTTTCATTCGAGGAAACTGAGGCTAAGAGAGGTTAAATGACTTGGCCAGAATCTTGTAACTAGTAACTAGATGAGGTAGGACATGAAGTCAGGCATTTCTGATTCTAAGCTTAGTGTTCTATCTCGCATACTACTTAGCTGGATATTTTTATTGTTCAGTTGTTTCCATTGTGTCCTGGCCCTTTATAACCCCGTTTAGGTTTTCTTGGAAAAGATACTGGCATGGTTTGCCATTTCCTCCTCCAGATAATTTTACAGACGAAGAAACCAAGGCGAACTTGGCTTGTCCAGGGTCACATAGCCAGTAAGTATCTGAAGCTGGATTTGAACTCATGAAAATGAGTCTTCTTGATTCCAGGCCCCGCCCTCTTGTCCACTGGGCCACCTAGCTGCCTGTCTATCTACATAATAAACATTCATTGGAAGTTTCATCAATTTTGCATCATTTTAGAATCACAGACCTGGGAGATACTTTAGAAGACACAGTGTTAGAGCTAGAAGTGACCTTAGAATATAGAATATTCAAGGTGGAAAGAACATAGGATTTTATGATACCAAAAATCCTCCTTACCTTTCCCACTTCTCTCTCCTTCACTGCCAATACCTCTGCCCCAAACTTCTTCTTATAAATTAATTTTATACAGGTCATTTTGCCTGCTTGATAGACTTTGATGAAAGAGGAGCAGATGTTTTCAGACTGGGATAGACTTGGTTAAACTTAAATCTTTATATGACCCAGAGCCTTGGGATGTAGAGTCATCTACTTCTCAAGCTGTTGCCACCTATGGATGACCAGCTGACTTGTTAGAAGTCAGGGAGAAACTCAGCAGTGCTGATCTAGACAAAAGATTCACAAAAAGATTGGAGAGGGACTTTATTAACCTTAGTTGTCTACTTAAAAAACAGCTATTTTATGTAAGGTATTGCTGAGAACATGCTTGAATGCATCATTTTTGTTCATTCATGCATGTAAACATATGTACATATAGATATATGTATTTATAAATGTATATTTTAGTATAACTGTAAGTTATAAAAATACTATTTTTAAAGCCAGATGGGACCTTAGAGATTATTTTGCCAAAGTAACTGAGTCTAAAAGAGAGGTTAAGTGATTTGCCCAAGGTCACAGAATATGTTAGCTTTGGATTCAGAATTGGAAAGTCGTTATTCAGATTTCTGGTCAAAGGTTTTCTCTACAAATCAGTCCATTGATTTATTCGTGAGCATACTCTTTCATCACTAGAACTCCCAAAGGATAAAGCATCATGCATTCACTACTGTTCTTTGTCTCTATATTTTCAGTCTCCTTCACAGTAAGATGGTCTGTCTTGATATGGTTATTACTATTTATGGTACAAATTACTATATCAGCTAAGGTGGATCAGAAAGTTAAGTCAACAAGCCTTTGTTAAACAATTACTATGTTCCAGGAACAGAAAATTTGAATTCAAATACTCATAATTGATATGCTCGTGTAGATCAGACAAGGTAAATGTGAGGGTGAAAGACTTCTATTTCATCAGATATTTACTTAACATCTGATGAAGTTAGAATCCTATCTCAAGTGTTGGAGAAAATACAAGGACTGCAAAGGTCAAAATATTTTGTTTGTTTGTTTGTTTGTTTTTTTGGCTAGGCAATGGGGTTAAGTGACTTGCCCAGGGTCACACAGCTAGTAAGTGTTATGTGTCTGAGGCTGGATTTGAACTCAGGTCCTCCTGAATCCAGGGCTGGTGCTCTATCCACTGCACCACCTAGCTGCCCCCCAGAGTTCAAAATATAATGGCGGTTATGCTATGTGCACAAATAATACAGATATGCATGATACATGTTTATTTCATGAGAGGGTTATGCCTAATCTAATGAGGAAAAGATCATTACGGATAGAACTAAGAAAGTTTTCTTAACTATGGTAACATTTGAGGATAGGGGACATTTATACAGATAGTACTAAGAAGAAGAAGGGAAGCAGATGACATTGCATGTGTAGGTAACAGCATGAACAAGAACATGGAGGGGTAGTAAAATGAATGTTCAGTAGTCCAAGTTGCCTGGAGCCTAGAGTATGTGGAGGGTAGGGTGGAGCCAGATTATTAAGTAAATTTAATATAAACTACTTAGTTTATATTACTGATATATTACTGATATATATATATATATATATATATTACTAATATATACTAATTATATTCCTCTCAACTACTGAGTTGGGAGTCTTTGAAAACCATTGAAAAATTTTGAGCACGAGTCATATGACAAAAGCTGTGCAGACAGATAATTAAACTGAGAACCATATGAATGATGGATTAGAACAGGGGTTGGTAAATTATGACCTGTGGGCCAAACCTGGCCTACAGTCTGTTTTTGTATAGATTTGACCCACGGCCAGTTTTCAGACTCCTGGGTTATAGAATTGAGAGAATGAAAGTAGGAAGATTTGTTAGGAAGATGATCCCGTGTATCAGAGGAAGACTAGATAGGATGTAATGCCCTAATATTTTACAGAAGAAATAAGATAAAGAATGATGGAAAAATCTGAAGGAAGAAACAGAGAAGACATAAACTGAAATTATTCTGAAGAGAAAAAAAAGACAGAGTTGCCTATATTGACTGTTACTAATTATAGATATACAGGGAGCTCACTCAAAGAGTTCAGATTTAAAGAAAAAAGAGTATGTAGAAGGAAACAACAAAGGCCCAAAACTACACATAAAAATGACATATCTCAATTCTGTAAGAATTGTGTCAGGACTGCAAAAACTAAAAACAATGTGAGACTAACAATAATAAATAGCAAGGGAAACACAAAGGTTTTTCTTTTGTTGTTGTTGTTGTTGATGGTGGTGGTGGTATTTTGGTTTTGTTTTTAGTTATTGTTTGGGCCAAGGAAAAGATCAAAGAAGGTATATCACTGCTTAGGGCAGATGGGATGTTGAAAATTGAAGTTGATAAGAAGGATGAACTACTCAGTTCTTATTTTGTTTCTCTTTCCTCTTCAAAGGGAAATGATTTCTCAGGAGTGGAAAGGATAGAACATACATAGTTAGCAGCAAAAAGAAATTGAACAGGGCGAGAAGACAGTTAAGCAGTGTATCGCTAATAACCAATGGCTGCTGTTACCCTTACTGTCAAACTACCTTGCCTTTATCTGCTTTGTATTTGTTGAATTTATATTTATTTGGTAAATGCTTCTATGTGTACTTGTTTTCTTCCTCATTAGAAGGTAAGTTCCTGGTGAGTTGAAATTGCTTCCTTCTCTGCATATTTTATTCCCAGAACATAGTAGTGTGTCTGGCATTTAATAGGTGCTTAAAGATTGCTGCCTCATTGAGTTCAATTTACTAGTTCTCTGTGAACTAAGTCCTAGATTATTGACCAAGAAATGGTAGATTCCTTTAGCAAACATTTAGTAAAAACCTATTACATGCCAAGTATTGTGCTAAATGCTATACATACAGATTTGAAAATATCTACAGATACAGATTCAGATGTGTCTGCCTTCACACAAACTGTCTCTGACTTCAGGGGCTTATATTATACTGGGAAAAGCACATGAAAACATTGAAGTAACTGAAAAAAAAATGCTATCTTTTTGAGGGAGAGGAAGACAATGTTGACATGTGGAAAATCTCCATATAGGAGGTGATGTGGCAGTTCAGATAAGTATTGAACAGAGCAAGGGATGTGAAAGTGAAATGGGAAAGCATTCCAAGTTTGGGAGATGTGTAGGCATAGAATCAAGACATGGAAATGCAATGCTTGGGAAACAGCAAAAAAGGTCTTTTTAGATGGAATACAGAATATGTGACGGGGAATTATGTGAAATCTAACTGTAAATACAGATTGGAGTAAGATCGTGAAGGATTTCAAATGCCAAACAAAGGCATTTTAATTTTTATTCTAGACATAATAGGGAGCCACTGAAACCTTTTGAGCAAGTGGATGACATGGTCAGATTTAGGACTATCAATTTGGCAGTTACGTGTATTGTGGATTGTAGAGGTAAGACACTGGTGAGAGGCCATTTAGAAGGCTATTACAGTCATGTAGGCAAGAGATGATGAGAGCCTAAATAAGGGTGGTGATCATACAAGGGAAGAGAAGGTAATGGATATGAGAGATTTCATGGAGATAGAATGGACAAGACTTGGGAATTGATTGGCCAAGGGTGATGATGGAGAATGAAGAGTTAAGGATGACTTCAAGACTGCAACCAGGTTGAAAGAATAAAATCTCTCAAAAGAACTTTGGAAGTTATGAAAAAGGGCAGCTATAAAGGAATGAATAAGGACCTTAATTTGAAACTTATGAATTTTGAGGTTCCTGTTGAACATCAAGGAGGAGCTGTCCAGTACACGATTGGCAATGAAAGACCAAAGCTCAGGAGAGAAATAAGGGTTGGAAATGTAGATTTTGAATTCACCAGCATGAGGACGATAATTAAGTCTTGGTAAGTTGGCAAATTCAATAAGAGAGAAATTGCAGAGGGAATTGAAAAGAAAGAGAGTCTAACATAGAACTACATAGTACACATACGTAGAAAAAGCAGGACATGAGAATTCAGAAAAGACATGTGGAAGGAACAGTCAGACAGGTAGCAGGAGAATCCGAATAGACTAGTATTACTAAAACTTTAGAAGCAGAGAGCATCCACAAAGAAGGGTGGTCAATTCAAATGCTGCTAAGGTCAAATGGATAAAAGATTATTAGATTCATTGACTGTTGGTAATTTTGTAGATTGCAGTTCAGTGGTGTGCTAGGATTGGAAATCAGATTGTAAAGGATGATTCTCTGGCCTGAGGAAACTCTGTGACGCACATGGATATTGCCATTTTTATAATGTAACTTTTGGAGTGGATTCTGTGACAACTTTCTGGTTTCTTAATAGGAGGAAAGGTTAAGTCCAATGAATCAGGCTAAACAAAAGATCCAGAGAATAAGGAAAGAGTGACCATGGAGAATTGTGAAGGAATGTTGAGACTCAGGGATAAAAAAGTGGAGGAAGGAAATAAGAAATACAACATTGATCCAAGGTAATTAATATAGAATAGAAATAAAGGAAAAAAAGCAAAAAGAAATAGTGAAAGAAGGTTGAGGAAAACATCCAAATGCAAAGGCTTCTCAAAACATGAACACCCTCGTGGCTATTCCAACAATGCTTATATGACCTGGCTCGAAGGGCCTCTCTAATTGCTGAATAAATCTTATTGCTGAAAGGATAGTGGGGACCAAAAGAATAGGCATGATCAAAGTTGAAAATAGATCCTACTAGAGTGGTCACTCAGAGTGTCTTCACAATAACAGATCAACTTTACTTGTACTTTGAGGCAAATAGACCTTGGGCATTCCTAAGGGTCTGAGATAAATTATGACAGGAACCAATGTCTGAGGAAGGAACATGTTATTGCAGGACTTTCTGAATAGAAAGGATTGGTGGTTAGTACATTTACCACCAAGGAGAACAGAGGGGAAAAAAAGCCAGTGGAATTACTGAGTAAGATAGAAATATGCTGACTGAGGAAGAGAAACAAGCAAATATTTGAAGAAAAGATAGAAAAGCATTTTGCAACAAAAGAAATTGAGTAAAAAAATCTCCTGGGAAAAGTGAAAGTAATGTAAAAAAATCTTTAAAACCCCAGAAATGAGTAACTCTTAAAACCTTCAGAATGTATTAGGAGAGTAGTCAATAAAATAAGAGATTTTAAAGGAATAAGGACAAAAATGATATCATTCAAAGACGAAAGCAGTGAATCTAATGGTGGTAGTAACTGGAGAAGGTTGGACAAAAGGCAGGACAAAATCCACTTCAGGAGATTTTCTGAAAAAAGGAAATAGCAGAAATCAAATGAAAAAATGGAAAGAGATAAGGAAAAATAATGGAGCAAACATTTAAAAACAATAAGATTAGAATAACACAAAATAATAATAATAATAATAACAGACTATTGAACATTAACATAAGATGCAAAGTTATCATCTGAAGATTATAATTCTTCTAGAAAAAAACAAATATCATATTTCAAATAATTATTTTAAAAAAAGGAAACTGATGGAAACTTCAGATAAAAAAATAGAATTCCAAAAGGAGGAAATTTCATGTTTAATTCATCAAGAAACACTACAGTAAAATTTAAAAATAACAATATCGAAGAATAAATTTTGTAAACAAAAAGAAAAAAAATTCAAATTCCATTAAGAAAAAATCCAAATAGCAAAGTATTATTCTATGGTTACAAAAAATAAAAGGAAAAATTGGACTATGATATTCTAAAGAGCAAAGGATTATGAATTGGTACCTCAAAATAAAAAAACAAAACAAAACAAAACTGGAAATTCAACAAAAGTGGAGCGTTTACTTCATTCCTTGACTAAGATGGAGATATAAACAGGGTATTTGATTTACAAACTGATCAAGCAGCATAAAGTTATATGATGTCAGGTAGGAAAGAAAGACTAAGAAATGAAGTACTCAATTTAAGGGGTTAGAAAAGGGCATGGATTTCTGTGTGTGTGATGGAATGATATTTCTATTGTTTGATTTACTTTAAAAAAAATCTTGCACACTGATTGACAGTCATAAGACAAAGAGAGCATTAAAGGGCTAAAGAATCTGAGGAGTAAAGGTATAATGGAAAAATCAGGAGAAGAGTAGGTGGAGGAAGTGAATTAATATTTCAAGGGGAAAGTACCATCTCCTCATTACTAAATCAATATTATAGGTGGTAGAATAGAGGAATAAATCTCAGATGGGAAGGGGAGAGGGTAAAACAGGGCAGGTAATGACTGGTCAGGACTTGAGAGGGGAAGTAAACAAAAGGCTTTCAATTTCTCTCTCTGCCTTTTTGGTGATGGGTGAATGAGGATGGAACTATGGTGGGAGGAGAGTACAGAACAGAGAGGGAAGCTAAGTGAATGGTATAGCCAACAGAAAAGGAACAATCTACAAATGGCCAGAAGCCAACCCCACAAAAATGGGAGGGGATGAGATAAGGTTCTTAAAATACCTTGTTGATTGGATCTGGACACTTCCAGAGTTCAATCTCTACAAGACAGGCTCAAACATTGTTGTACTAAGTCTCAGGCAAAGGGATAAGGTAAAAATCTAGGAAAGCATGTTTTGAAGAGGTAGAAAAGTTCATAAGTTCAAAGAGGAGGTGGGATTACATCAAAAGAGAGAAGTGAAGAGGGAGAAAACAATAGGATTGGTTTCCAGACTTGGGTTATAAACAATTTCCAATGTACTGAACTGCTTCCTGTCTTAAATTAATATTCTGGGGAATAGGTTCTATAGAATTGTAAAAAGTATAATGCACAAGAATGGGTGTAGAAAGAAAATATCACTTCTTTGAAGGAAGCATTCTAAATTAATACTACTGAAATTGATGAGGAGATGAAGGGATGAAGTTGGGGGAAAAGGCAGGGAGAATAGTTTATGACACTGTTATCTGACCTGGATAAGGAAATGATTAATAAAAGAGAATAATGGGGTGGAGGAAAAGACAGAGAGACAAAAATAGAAACACAGGAAGAGATATAGACAGATGAGAGAGAGAGAGAGAGAGAGAGAGAGAGAGAGAGAGAGAGAGAGAGACCGAGTGACAGGGACAAAGATAAAATGAGTTAGAGAAATAGAGAAGAGAAAGATGGAAGCAGAAAGAAGAGACCAAAAGATAGAGACAGAGCCAAAGAAAAGTAAATCCAGGGACTTTAGGCTCTGGAAGGGTAAAGGGAGGGAGGGGGAGTAAAGGGAGAAAACTGAGCTCAGATTAGTACAAGCAAAACAAACTGCAGAGACTAAGTGCTGATTTAAAACAGATTGCAAAGGGTTGAGAAGTGAGTGGGAGGTGAGGAAATGGAGGCAAGAAGTATATAGATGGCTTTTTTCTCCCTAGGAGTTTGACTGTGAAGGGGAGGAGAAATATAAGACAATTGCTTAAGGTGATAATTTGGTCAAGTGAAGGTTTTTGTTTGTTTTTAAGAATGGGGGGAAATTTGGGGGGTGCTTTTAGCCTCCAGGAAATAATTGGTGGATGAAAAACAATGAGAAAGAGGAGTAAAGGGATGTAGTCTCAAGGACATACATAGATGGATTGCTTTTGCAATGAGAAAGTCCACATCTTTGGCTGAGACTTGGGAAAAGGAGGAGGAAATATCAACTGAGGAGATATTGAAGGGAGTTGAAATATAAAACTGGGGACAATACGGACTTTATGCTAAGTGGCATCATTTTTTTCAGTAAAGTATAAGAAGAGGTCCTCTGCTGATAGGAGGGAGGAAGCAATGCTTTTCATTGCCTGGAGAGGAAAGAAGGTTTAGAACACTCTCTTTCCTCTGACGCTATTTGTCTAAACTTGGGCAAGTCATTTAACTTCCCTAGGCCTCAGTCTCCTCAAATGTAAAATTAAGAAGTTGGAGTAATAGACTTCGGGGTCCCTTCAAGCACAGATCTATGATTCTATGTTTTCATTTTAGGGAGGAACAAAAGATTGTTGTGCAGTGATAGGAACCTAGTTGAAATTAGGTAATGTAAATTTCTAGTGGACACAGTAAACATAATTGTGTGACTTTCTCCAGCAGCATTTAGCACTATTTGAGTATGAAAAAAATAGTGTAGATATTTCAGGTTAGAATTTGAAAAAAATAAATGAACAGCACAAGGACACAAGGGGAGAAAGGATTCAATGGCAAAGCATAGCATACATTTAGTGTCAGGATTGAAAGTTAAAGAAACTGACCAGATCAGGGTGACTGGAGAATTAGAATTGGGTGGAATAAGTCTTCTCGTTGCAATATGTACAAATAATAGCTTTAAAATAGGTACAAGACAAAGAGAGCTGGAAAGGCAGGAGAGTATGGCTCGTTGATATACAAAGTCCTGGATCATGGAGGATAACCAATTCATGCACATAGTGGCATGAAGATTATGACCATTCCTATGTATGCCTGAAAGGTAGTCAAGATTTAGGCCCTAAACATTGAAGAGATTGTTTTATAAGGAAGCCAAGGTGCATGAAAGGATAAATACAAAGTTCTAAACTTGGATTCCAAAAATAAATTTCAAAAACATAGGACCAGAGACAGAGGACTAGATAACAGTTCCTGTGAAAAATATTGATGCTGTGGTCAAATTACAGGAAATTTTTCTTTCAAAAGAAGGAAAATTATCAAAAATTGTATTTTCAAATTACTCCAAATAACTATAATAAAAATTCAAATAAAGAAATCTGATATATGACCTTGTATCCATTAAATTGAGAACAATGTTAAAAGAATAATCAATATTCAAGCATCTATGCCAAGTATAATAATTACTTTTGATAGAGTTGTGAATTAGTCTAACCTTTCTAGAAAAGAATTTCAAATTATGTAATAAATACTTTCTACCCCCCCCTTTTTTTTTTAGGCAACTGGGGTTAAGTGACTTACCCAGAGTCATACAGCTAGTAAGTGTCAAGTGTTTGGTCTGAGGCTGGATTTGAACTCAGGTCCTCCTGACTTCAGGGCCAGTGCTGTATCTACTGTACAATCTAGCTGCCCCATAGCTGCACCTTTTCATCAAAGGGTATAAAGTATTATAAAGTATAAAGAAATTGTCAGCATTTTTCGTACTGATTGAGGAACCCAAGAAATTTGGGCTGTAAGGGGTATCATGTCCAGAAAGAAAAAGGTCATAGTTTCACAATACTTTGGAGTTCTGTCTTCAGTTGGGAACATTTCATTTTAAGAGTAACAGAAATAGGGGCAGCTAGATGTCACAGTGGATAGAGCACTGGCCCTGGAGTCAGGAGGACCTGAGTTCAACTGTGACTTAATTTTACATTTGAGGAGACTGAGGCCTAGGGAAGTTAAATGACTTGCCCAAGTTTAGACAAGTATGAGCTATGTGACCCTGGGCAAGTCACTTTATCCCATTGCCTCTTCAAAAAATGTAATAGAGATGGCATAGATTCTGGGATGAATTCCAAAGACAGGGACTAGAATGGTGGGAAGACAAGGATGGTGGAGTGAGGTATGCAGGACTCAGGGTCAGTAAGACCTGTATTCAAATTCCACCTCAGATATTTGCTAGCTGTGTGACCTTTGACAAATCACTTCACTCTCTGAACCTCAGTTTCTTCATCTGTAAAATGAGAGGGTTTGACTTAATTGCTTCTGAGGTGTATTCCAGTTCTAAATCTTCGATTTTGTGAATGTCCCAAAGTATTTTTTTTCTGTTAAAAATAAACTATTTAGAATTTGCAACTGATAATAACATTCAGAGGTCCAGGTTGGAGACTTGGCTATGCTCATTAATTATCATGTGACCTTGAGCAAATCACTTCCCTTCTGACCATTATTTCCTCCTCTATAGAGTAAGGGAGTTGAACTACACTAAACATTCAGTTTCCTTCTAACTCTATCATTCCAGGATTCCATGAAGAATCAGCTTCAGCTCATTCAATACAATCATATTAGAAATGTTGAATCATTATTATTCGGAATTAGTTCAACTTACATGCCTCTTAAATAGATGAGCACAGAATTTAAAAGGTGACTTTTTTGCCATTCCTAAAAATGTGATTTCTCAGTCTTTAAGTACATTTTCTTGGTCGTGTTTTCCACTGGGCAACTTTGCTTCTTTAATGTTAGTTAAAATTAAATTTGTTCCTTGGTTGGTTAGAAAGCTGAGCAAGTTAATAAGTTTATAAATCATCATTAACCACCACTTTCTGTTCTACTACCCTTCTGAATTGCTTTCTTTGTAGTGTGTTGTTTTTTTTTTTTTTCTCCTAGGTAATTCACCCCATGTCTGCTTTCTTTTTAAAATGGTTAGACTTAACACTCACCATGTGGTGGGCTGGTTTAATTTGAAAGGTGTGAAAGAGCTCACGTGTGTAGATGTGTGTATACACACACTGCAATGAAAAATTCTAAGAGTTACCTAGACAGGATCCTTTTTAAAAGTCTCTTACTCTTCCATGGGTACAGTTCCAGAAGCATGTTGATTACAAACTTCCACCAGGGACTCCTTATTTTTATACAATAAAAGCAAAGTCGAATAAAAGCCGAATGAATTTTCAAACACTTTGGCAAAGCTTTAAAATATTCAAAGAAAGTATAAAGGCTCTACTTATTAGTATTCTACTTGGGATATGTGGGTGAGCCTTATTGGAATGCAAATCCACTCAGAGACAAGAAGGATTTTTGTCAGGGCCCATTTTCAATATTGAGGCAACTACATACCTTGTCATACAGACCTCCCATACTGGAAAATTCAGAAAGAAGGATGGTGGGATGGAGAACATAGGAACTTACATGTGTTCCTCAGAGGGGTGGAACCAAGTTGTTACAGTGTAAGTTAACTCTCTTGGCCTGAGCTGCACTTAATTTATTGTCTTTTGAATATCTGATTCTGAAAGAAAACAAAAAATCATATTTACCTTACAAATGGGGAAATTGTTGTTGATTTTGTTTTGTTGTCTGACTTGCATTCTTTTCACAATGAGCCACATAGCATCATAGCCATAGGATGTCAGAGCTGGAAGTAACTTTAGAACATAGAATGTTTGAACACAAAATGTAATATTAAACTAGAATGTCTCTTATTATGCAAGAAAGATGAGCAAACCCATAGAGAAGTGCACCTAGAATCAGGAAGAACTGAGCTCAGATCTAACATTAGTAACTAGCTGTGTAACTCTACACAAGTCACTTAACCTCTTTCAGCCTCACTTTCCCCATTTGTAAAATGGGAACAATAATAGCACTTCTGTCTGAGGCTTGTTGTGTATGTAAAATGAAATAAAGCAAAGAAGGTAGACTCAGTATGGATTGAGAGCAGTGTGGTTAATCTATCCTTATTAGACTAGACTAAGTGTAAGGGAAGAGATATGCAAGAGAACACAAGGCAGATTCCTGGGTCTTCTAACTCCCATGCTGATGCTCTTTTCAATAATTATTCTGTCTATCCATTTTTGGGCATGATTTTTAATTATCTTGGATTTGTCTTTTCTTCATTAAGGCAAAGCCCACAGAGTACTGTCCTCCTTGTAGAGAATAAAGAGCAAAAGGGCCCGTGTGGTTTATCATTGTATGTCATTGTGACCTCCCCACCCCCCCAAAAAAAAACCAAAGCCAAAACAAAACAAAACAAAACAAATAAACAAACAAACAAAACTTTGCTGCTTCAAAGTCTGGGCAGAGATGATAAAGAGAAGCATCCTAAGATCCCTGTGAGGTTGGCCTCGGTCTAACCATTCTTCCTGTGGCTTTTTTTTTTTTTTTTTTTTTACTCTTCTGGGCTCAGTGACCTTTCTTGGATAAATAAATGGATTAATTTGCATGGAAATGTGTTTCTATACTAAAGCTGGCAATCCCAGAAGTTTTAAACATTTTACAAGCTGCCATATCCTAGGACTATGAGAGTTCTATGATTTGGGGATTTATGGGCAACACTCAAATATTTTTAGAATGTGCAGTAAAACAACAAGGACAACAATCAGTCCAGCCAAGCCTGGAGCAATTCTCACACTCCTGTTTTCTCTACTAGCATTATTTAGCAGATCCATTGGTTTGAGTTCATTAGAGCATGATGCCAATTAGGACTAACAAGGAACTAAGGGTCCTTCTCATCCTGCCCCACTAATTTTATAGATGAAAGAAATGAGAATCAGGGAAGGGAAGGAACTCACACAAACTAACAGTTACAGTGTATCAGAGACAACACTTGAATTGAGAACTTTTGACAGTCCGTTGTTCTTTCCACTATACTTTGGTTTCCATTATAGCACAACATAGAGAGCTAGACCTGGAATCAGGAAGAGTTGAGTTCAAATCTAGCCTCAGACACTAGCTATGTAACCCTGGGCAAGTCACTGAACCAATCTCAGCCTCAGTTTCCTCAATTATAATATAGGAACAACAATAAGTCCTACTTCCAAGCTGGGGTTGTAATGATAAAATGAGATAATATTTATGAAGTGATTTACAAAACCTTAAAACACAATATGAATGCTATTATTATTATTAGCTATGATTATGCTGTGAAGAAAATTGTAAGTTCTCCAATTTAGGTGAAAACTAGAGAAGGCAGGAGGGTATCAGAAGCCTGGGGAAATAGGACATCTTTATGGCTCAAATGATTTGTAGGTTCTCTTTCTACTTTAGCGTTCTATATCCTACTTCCAAGATCATTTCCAAACAAAATATTTTATTTTTAAGGCTCCTTCTAACTTCAACATTTTATCTTGAGTTGATTTTCTCAATACCTTCCTACCTCAAATATTTTGATTCTACGATTCTAGGTGAACCTAATTGTAGGAACTGGAACGATTTGGAGTCAGAAAAGGTTATTAAAAACTGAGTATGTATAGTCTGTGTGGTAGATTTGGAAAACCATCTGTCTTAGAAGGCTATTGGCAGCCATCCTAAACTCAGGTATCAGAGTGCTGCAAATGACTAACCTGACATAAGCAAGAGGTATACAAGAAAGGATAAGAATAAGGATATAATTGTCAAATACAGGGCAACAATATATGCTGATCATCCCAATTGAGCATCTGGTCCTTCCCATGATGCCCCCTGTTTTCTCCATGGAGACAACAATGGAATGATGTCAGGTGCAGCCCACACAGAATGGAGAGTACATCAGGTCCAAAGAGGCATGGATGCCCTCTCTGGGTGCTTTTTATGGGCTTATGTGCATGCCAGCAACAACGTCACCATTGCAAAGCCTTCTGTTATGTAAGAAACAAAGAAACATTTGTGGTCTGGCTGCTTATTTGGCAAGGCATATTCTGTAGTGATATACCCTTGTTCTCATGTGACTTGAAATTCTGTTGGCATCACAGGGCCTACTAAAACCCATGTAATGTGCTTAGGCCTGACTTTGGTCTACCCTTCCATCTACTGGAAGTCAAGGGACCCGTGTCTGAACCTTACTCTGACACTACTTAACCGCATTACTTTGGGTCCATTATTAGGGGATGAGCCAAATGGTCTCTGAGCTTCCTTCCAGCTCTAAACCTATAATCCCAGCCTCACTTCTGTACAAGTGATTACCAAATCTGCATGTGTAGCTCTAATACTTCTCCTGAATTGCAACTGAATTACTTGATCCCCTGGATAGACCCACTAATTCTCAGCATGTTTAAACTTGGGCATATCGTCTTGTTCTCTTCTATTCTGCTCCATCTTAATTTTGGCAATGGTACCACCAGGCTCAAATTTTGGAGTCACCTAGACTCAAAATCTTCAACTCATTCTTTTTCCTCATCTCTCACCTCCAATTAGTTGCCAAGTTGTTTTTGTTTCTAATTCTACCTCAATAGAATCTCTCACATGCAGGCTCTTCCCTCTGCTAGGAAATAACTGTCCTGCTTCATGTTGTAATCACCTCTCTTGACCTCCTCATTGGACTGACTGCTGCTAGTTTATGCCCTTTCCTTCACTGCTTCCAAAAACTAGGTGATCTCAGTCATGTAGCTCCTCCCTCGGCATCTGCCAGCTATATCTATGCATTGGTGTACATAGAGCATCATTTGAACGTAACCAGGCACACTCAGACTTTGAAACATAGGAAATCACAAGAAGAATACTACTCTTGTAAAGAAGGGCCTTTGATTTAAGGAGAAGCTTGAAGACATGAAAGGCATTCAGCAATTTCCTGGTGTTAACCTAGCTTATTCATTTCCTCTTCCAGTTCTGATCCCAGTTCATCACTCATTCACAACGTTTTTATAAGATATGTGCAATGATAGATCAACCCTATGGGTTGTCTATCTAACTATATATCACAGCTGGTAAATAGGTATATATTTTTTGTTATTGTTGCTTTTTGTTTGTTTGTTTCCCTGTGTTGAATGGTTGGGGCTCTTTTGAACCATTATGATTGTCTCTTTTAGGAAGCTCTGTAGTTTTCCAGAGGTTGATATAATCAGCACAATAAAACCTGAAAACCTAAGTACCTGGAGGACTTCAAAGTCTATAGGAATCCCTTTTCAGGTTTGGAGTCTACTGAAAATCCTCCATGAAGAAGGCAAACCTTTTTTTTTTCTTTCTCTTATTGCTCAAAAGAACTTTCAATGTTCTGACCTTATCACCCTCCTGCTCAAAACCCTTCAATGACCTGTTCACCCTAGAATAAAATAAAAACTCAGCGTGTCATTCAAGATTCTCCATAATCTGTTCCGACTTATTTTTTCCAGTCTTATTACATTATCTCTCTATATACACTCTATATTCCTGTCCAATCAGTGTATGAGCTATCCTTAAACTCAACATGCAATTGTTTATTCTAACACCGTTGCATAATTTGTCCCACATACTTGGAACACACTCCCTCATCACTTCTGTCACCGTCTTTCAACACTCCACTCAAGTGACACCACTTCCATAAAATCTTTCCTGATCCCTTTAGTGGATCAACTATTCTTCAAATATTACTAGACAATTTCGTTTTATGGATCCTTCCTTTGTCCCCATAAATCTTGCATTCAAATCAGTCATATCCACCTAATAAAAGTAAGATCTTTGAGAATAGGCACTATGTCATTTTTTATTCTTCTGTCCCTAACATTAGCACAGTTGTGAACACAGAACCTATCATTAGTAGGCACTTAATATATGTTGGTTGTTTATGAGGCAATAATATAACAAGGAAGCCCCTCTCCCCCAAAAAAGTCATCTTTAATCTGTGTAGATAGAAGTATCACATCCGGAATAAAAAATGGTAACTGTTCTCTACAGTGGTTGGACCACATATGGAGTATGATGTCTGGGTTCCAAGTGTTAGGGGAGACACTAAAAAGGCTGGGATACTAAGATCTTGATTTAGGAGATCTACCATGCCATTTACAGAACTGGCTGACTTCATTACAGATATCCTTCTCAATATATTACTGTCACTGGGAACTCCTGGGCTCTGATGGGTGAGCTATGTCTGAAACAGGATCTCATATAACTTCAGAGTCATTCCCAAGGCATGTCAAATCCTTGACCCTCTTCTGGTTCCCCTTGATATGTTCTGGTCTTCCTCCATTAGAATATGAACTGCTCTAAGGACTGTTTGCTAGTTCATGTTTGCAGCCCCACCACTTAGTACAATCTCTGGAACATAGTATATACCTAATAAATTCTATAGCTAGATGGTGAAGCTGTTAGAGTGCTGGGCCTGGAGTCAGGAGAGCTTGACTTCAAATGTGGTCTCAAGATACTTCCTTGGTGCAACTCGCATAACCTCTATTTGCCTCGGTTTCTTCAGCTAAAAATGAGGATAATAATGGTACCTACCTACCTCTCAGGGCTGTTCTGTGGGACCATTGTAAAGTTCTTATCACAATGCCCAGTAAGTACCATATGGATGTAGCTATTATTACTATTATTCATTAGGAGCGAGGTGGCATAATGGGTAGAGTACTGAACTTGGAGGCAATGAGATCTGAGGTGGAATCCTTCTTTGAACAAGCTTGGACTATCTGTATGACAATGTACAAGTTGCTGAACCTCTCTTGGTCCCAGTTTCTTCATCTCTAAAGTGGGAATAATGATATCACCACCCTCATGGGTTGTTATAAATATTTTAAACAATATTTTAAATGTTTTGCCAACTGCACTAGATATTATTCTTTTCATGAGCAAGACTATAATACATTTATAAACTCCAATACAAATTGGAATACATGTGAGAAAGGGACACACAGTACTAGATAATAGATTAGGGAGAGACAACGTATAGCTAAGGGGATTAGGAAAGTGTCGTCCACTATTGTGTTCAGGGAGGATGAGCACCTCTGGTGTGAGGGCTTGCTGAGCCCTTTTCGGGGTTGCTCATTCACCTCTGGTGTCCACCTTCACCCAACTTTTACCTGTGGATCTAAGAAGCTATAGCATGTACTGCAGCCACAACCCAGTAAAACTGTCTAAGCAGAGGAGCTAACCCAGGTCGAAGGAAACGACAGGTCCCAAATCCATCAGTGAGTTGGGGGGGTGTGTCTACCCAAACATGTGAAGACTTCCCCTAGGTGGAATGGGCAGATGAGAACAATTTATGCCAATGACCATGAAGGCGGCTGAAACAGGTGCTGTGGAGTTCTTAGAGCTTGGTGAGGCATCAAAGACACCAAGGTCATTCACTGCATCCTGAGCAATGCATTGGAAGTCATACTGACTTTTATTCTGTCACTGACTGAACTTTGATTACTCTGGAAAAGAAGGTGAAGTTGATGACTTTTCAACTTTTCACAACTCTGCCTCACTTAAGTCCAATTCACTCACAAGTCAAGATATCACCCTATGATGACATTGGTCCTTTTCGAAAGTAGACAACCAACAATAACCACAAAGGAATTCATTAACTTTCTGGCTCATACATTAATATCCAGGGCCATAGACCTGGATGGTGGATATGTATAAACTCATGAAAGTATGGAACATATCCACTTTGACTAGAATATGGACAATGTAGAGAGTAAGATGGAGCACGGGAAGAAATCAACCTGGAAAGATATGACAGCACCAAATTGGGAAGGCCTTGACTGCCAAGGTAAGGAGATTTAACTTTATCCTGTAGGCCATCAGGAGATATTGAGGGATTTTAACCAGGACAGTCATGTGATTAGTAGTATGAAGATGTATGGTCATTATATTTAGGCCTACAAGGAGCTAAGACATTGTCTACTCCAACTCCATCCATTCTACAGGTAAGGGAAATGAAGCCTTAAAAGACAAGGGACTTGTGAATGCCATGGAAACAGCAAGAAGCAGACTCAGGAGTTAAATCCATGTTCCTTGTCTTCGAATCTGGTACCATTATTGCTACTATATCACACCGCCTCTAAAAGGTAGAGATTATGCCTATGTTTGGGAAGCAATGACATATTTAAGAGAGAGGAGATCAATTGTCAGGGAGAGAATGCTACATTTTCATTAGGTGACATTAAGTCTTACTAGAAGACTTTTTGCAAGAGCTAGAAATAGAGGATCAATTTCAGGCCTGTTGGAGGTGGAGGTAGGAAAACTCATTGCTGTCATATCACTAGGTTGCAAGAACAAGTATATATCTGCCCTTATTAATGCATTAATATGTAGTTTAAATTAAATATGTCAGCAGAATATCACAACAGAATGTATTGGAAAGATAATTTTAAAACTATCTTAATTTTGCATAAGTATAGAGGAATTTATCTTTCTTGATGCTTTATGTGTGTCTTTATTTTATTTTATGTTCATTATTTAATGGAAGCTGCTTTATTCTGAGACCCATTGATAAGAAACGAGGAGTCTTTAGGTAGAGAAAGAGTGAGTGAAAGCAAAATTCATGTGATGGCCCCATTCTACCTAATATAAGGCCCTCAGCAATGATGGAAAGAAACATTACATTCAGGTAAAATGGAAAGAGGAAGAAAGAGAGAAAATAGGCATTTATTAAGTGCCTTTTGTGGGAAAGGTACTGTGCTAAGCACTTTACAAGTATTATCTCATTTGATTCTCACAATAATCCTGGGAGGTATGTATGTATTATTATTATTGTTGTTATTATTGCTATTTTACATTTAAGGAAACCAAGGCAGGCAGAAGTTAAGTGACTTGTCCAGATTCACAAGTATCTGAGACTGGATTTGAATTCCCTTGTTTATGACTCTAGGCCCAGTGCTCTATTTACCACCTAGCTGCTGAAAGGATATGAAAGCTGGGTTCTGATCCCAGAGCATGACTAAATTGCTTTGTGACCATGTGTTAGTGACTTTACTTTTTTGGGGTTCGGGTTTTCTTCCATGAAATGGGCAAAATAACACCTTCCACTCCTCCCCTTACCAGTATGGGCAGGTGGTGATAGAGGAAAGACATGAAGGTTAGATTCAGAAAACCTGGTCTCAAGTTTCAGCTATGTCTTTTCAGAATTATGTCACCTGGCCCAGCTGCACTCCTCTGAACCCCTGCTCCCACCTGTATAAAATGAGCAACACTTGTACTATCTCCCTACCAGGATGGCTGTGAGGATTTAATGAGATGGTTAATCAGATCACTCTGTAGCTATAAAGCATTCTATAAATGAGAGCCCTTGAAAATTGTACTTCTTCCCATTATCAACTGAACTGGGAACAAAGATGACAAGAATTTGTTAAGAATTTACTACATGCTAGGCTGTCTTCTAACAGAAATGAGAGAATTTTGAAACTTAAAAATACTATTCAGCAAAAAGTAATCACAGAATTAGAGAATGCCTGAGATGTAATGGACCTTAAAATATAGAATCCTTGAAGAATATAGAATGTTCAAATTGTAAGAAAAGAAAAAAAAACTGGAAGGGACCTGCACACAGAATTTTAGACCATAGGCTATGAAGCAAGATATTATCTCTTCCAGAAGTTCTTAGATTTTTTGTTTTTGTTTTTGTTTTGTTTTGTTTCATTTTGTTTTTGTTTTCACAGACCCATATTTTAAAACGCATAAAACAAAACACCTAAGACTACCAAGGAAAATAATTTGATTGAAATAGAATTATCAAAATAAACAGATACCATGTTAAGAACTCCTGATCTAGTCGGACCCTATCATTTTACAGATAAGCAAAAAGTTCAGAAAATTTGTGATTTGCCGAAAGATATATGCCTAGTAAGTAACTGAGGCTGACTTCAAACAACTTTCAAAGTCTTCTGACTTTTCCAGTATATCACACTAACTTTTGGTTACGTGCAGATGGTTGGCCATAGTTGTGACTTTTTCATATTGGTTCTAAACTACAGTAAGCCAGTCTCAGATACTATTTCCAGGAGTGAGGGGGATGCAGTCTTTATTTGGATTTTAAGCAAAATTTCTCATTTTACCATTCACAAAGAGAATTGGACAAGAGCAGAAAAGACATAATTGAACACAAAAGAAAATCTGAGAACAGCAGAATCACACCTTAGGCTATCTTTCGTTCCTGAACAGACTTTAAGCTTATGTGTATTTGCAGTATTCCAGAGGTTGGGTTTTGCATTATCAGAACCATTGGACTTCGCATCAAATGCAAGTACCTCTTCATCAAACGATGTTATTAACACAACCAGAGTCCTCTGAGCACTGTAAAGGCCTACAATGCTAATGCTTCCCTTAGAAGAGGGGCCAATAGGAAAACTTATCTCGGGGTGTTCTGGCATATCCAGGGCATGCTTCATACACACATGCCTATTTATAACTGCCTTTCATCATTTTTGCCAATGTGATAACTATGAAGTGAAACTTCAAGTCTGTTTGCTTTTACACAATGTTGTCATTGTTGTCGTTGTCTTCTTCTTCTTCTCTTCTTCTTCTCTTCCTTCTTCTTCTTCTACTTCTTCTCTTCCTTCTTTTTCTTCTCTTCCTTCTTCTCTTCCTTCTTCTTCTCTTTCTTCTCTTCCTTCTTCTTCTTCTACTTCTTCTCTTCCTTCTTTTTCTTCTCTTCCTTCTTCTCTTCCTTCTTCTTCTTCTCTTTCTTCTCTTCCTTCTTCTTCTCTTCTTCTTCTCTTCCTTCTTTTTCTTCTCTTCCTTCTTCTTCTTCTTCCTCTTCTTTCTCTCCAGTGCTCTTTCCTGAACCACTTTGCCTCCCAAATTAGTTTTGTGTCCTTGGATGAGTCACATCCTTTCACTGAATCTCCTGCCTGGACTATTACAAGAGTCTCCTGATTTGCTTCTCTGATTCTACTGCCTCCACTGTCCAATCAATCCTTCATAAAACTGATAATCAATCAATAAGCATTTATTAAGTGCCTATTATGTGCCAGGCACTGTGGTAAGCTCTGGGGATACAAAATTGAGGCAAAAGACAGTCCCTGCCCTCAAGGAGTTTAACAGTTGAATGGGGGAGAAAATATGCAAACAAATATATACAAAGCAAACTACATAAAGAATAAATGAGAAAATCAAGAAGAGGAAAGCACTGGAATTAAGAGTGGTTGAGGAACTAGCATGGAAGAGCAATGTTTCAAAGTGAAAAGGTCTCAGGACCCAATGAATGTTCCATGGTGAGGAGTCCCCTCGTGCTAAGGGGAGTTCCAGGGTGAGATGGCAGCTAGATTATGATTGGAAAGTCTGGAAAATCAGAAGGTTAAGCAGGAGGGAAAAGCTAACAAAATGGGAGGAAGCTCTAGGGGAGAAGGGAGAAGGGAGAAGGAAGCCTTAGCATGATGGCAAAGTCCAGAGATTACAGTGTGGCTTTACATGACTGAGGGTCATTTTGAGTTTTTCTTTGATTCATGGGGTTTCCTAGCCAGAGAATTAATTGTCAAGTGGTTAAGTTCTTCTGCACACATTAGGATGTTTCCCAGAAAACAGATTCAGTCTGTTGTGGAAACCATACTTCAAGTTTTTTTTAGAGATAGTACAGCCTGTCAGAGATGTTGCTCTACTAGTCCGGCCCTTGAAAACTCAGGCTCAGCTCCATGCCATAAAAAGGGTTTGGAGTAGCACTACATGCCACATTCGAACGACCCTCTTTGTGGACTTAGGGTAGGATATTAACAAGAGTTCTGAGTATGAACAGGTATGCATAGATTGTAATAGACAGGTGGATAGATGGATAGATAGATAGATAGACAGACAGACAGACAAAATATTTATTAAGCTTTAAGAGTTAGTTAGGTGGCACAGGGAATACAGTGCTGGGTCAGGAGTCAGGAAGACCTGAGTTCAAATCTAACCTAAGACATTTACTTGATGTATGACCATAGACAAATCACTTAATCTCTGCCTAGTTCAGTTTCCTCAAATGCTAAATAGAGATAATAATAACATCTACCTCCTTGGTTTGTAAGAGGATCAAATGAAATAATATTTGTGAAGCTCTTAGCACAGTGTCTGGCACATAGTAGGTATTTAAGAAATGTTTGTTTCCTTTCTTCCTTATTATGTGTCATTGTGCTAACTGTACTAAATGCTGGAGATTGTTTAAACAAGACAGCCTCTACTCTCAAGGAGTTTACATTCTAATGGGGAAAGACAACACATAAAAGGATTCTAGAAAACAGAAGAGAGGGAGTGAAGGAAGAGAGATAGAACCTACAAGTAGGCGTAGTGAGAAGATTTCAGGCAGCAACATGGAAGCCTGGTTCCCAGCAAGAGGAGACAAAAGACACATCTATGAAATCTAGGGAATCCAGGTTTATATTCTACATTTCTAAAGGGTTGGAGATGATGGTCAAAGAGTGGAGCCATATCAAAGAATATGCAGGAGGTTATCTGCCTCTTTGAAGGAAATATCCAATAATTGAGATCCCAAATCCATTTGAATATTTGAGTTAGAGAATGCTGGATTATATTGAATAGTAAAGGAGAAAGAAGTCTAGAAATGGAATCAAGTAATTAGAGTGGTTTTCCTGATCTATTACATAACAGCTCTCTGACTTTGGACAAGTCCCTTTATTTCTGTGAGACTCAGTTTCTTCTTCAGTAACACAGCAATGTTGTCCTAGATGATCTTTAAGGCACCTCTTAACTCTGCCATTTTTTAATTCTATTATTCTATCTTTTTCTCCGTTCATCACACTAAATGTAAAGCAAATGGGTCCTCTTTTATGGTGCTGGAAATGACCTCCATATCAGGAGAAAAACTAATGTGAGAAATTTCTGCTGGGTAAACATAGCATCAGCTGAAATAATTTAACTGTTGTGATAAAGAAAAACACGTTTGCACTGCATATAGAGGGCAGATTAATTATGAAATGATTAGAAATTATTATGTGTGGATGCCTATCAAATAATTATTCAAGCCCCCACATTAATAAAAAAAAAGCAGAGATACTTGCCAGAAATTTACATATACAAATTTAAAAAGTTCTTTTCAAAACTTTGCCATCATTTTATACACCCACGTGTTTGATAATTTGAATTATGTATTAAACACACACTTTTAAAAATACCTGCCATTATAATACACTCTATATAACAATGTATTAAGTTCCTTGCTGAGAATTCATCAGGAATATATATTTATAGTGAAAGTCCCATGGTATTCAGGGATGGAACTGGATTCTTGTGTTTGTTTGACCTTTGTGTTCATTTCATCAGTTTGGGAATCTTCTGGCATTGATGAGGATGAGCAGCTTGAATGTCATTCAATCTCACAATGTGGAATGAGGAACTGAGAGGTTAAGGACTTTTTCGGTGGTAACACAGCTATCATCTTACATCTCCTGAACTCTGTGTGGCTAAACTTCTTGAAAAGGACATCTTTAGTTGATGTGTAGATGCCTCTACCTTCTTTCCTCTCACTCTCTAATTAGCATTTTACAATTGGGTATTTGACTTCATCATTCCACTGAAACTGTTCTCTTCAAAGTTGCCCGTGATCTCTCTCAATTGCCCAGTCCAATGGCCTTCTCTCAAACTTCATTCTCCTCAACCTCTCTGCAACCTTTGTTACTGTTGATCACTCTCTTCTCCTTGATAGTCTTTCTCTTGTAATTTTTAGGACACCACTCTCTCCTGGTTCTTCTCCTACTTATCTGACCATTCCTTCTCAGGACTCTTAGTTGTATCCTTCTGCAGATCATACCATACAGTAGGCAGCCCCCAAAGTTCTGTGCTGGGCTTTCTTCTCTTCTTCCTCTATACTCCTTCACTACATGATCTCATCGGCTCTCATAGACTTAATGACTCTATTTATGCTGACCATTCTCAAATCTACCTATCCTGTCCTACCCTCTCTATTGCCCTCTAATATTGGGTCTTCAACTGCCTTTCAGATATCTTGAATTAAATGTCCAGCAGACACCTAACATGTCCAAAAACTAAATCATTATCCTACTAAATGATCCCCCATCATTCTTTAGAAAGCAATGATCTTTTTCCAGTACCTAAGGCTTACAATTGAGGTGTCATCCTGGTTGCCTCACTAACTCTCACTCTCTTTTTTTTTTTGAGGATGGTCAAGATTAAGTTAATCTGATCTTGCAGAAGTCTATCCACTCATTGGCCATTGATCAGAGACTTTGTATTTAGGATCAAACTAATATTTGTGAGTAGTCTAAATTTTCATGGATTCTTTGGGTCTTCTTCTCATTCCCCTCTCCCCCACCCTGCCACTGTCACAACAGAAGCAAAATGAGGTATGTAAGACAGACAAGGCAAGAAAATATCCATTTGTTAAGTGCTTAGAAAGTGCTAGACACTGTGCCAAGTGCTGGGGAATACAGATACCAAGGTCTATTGATTTCACCATCGCAACATCTCTCCAATACACCCACTTCTCTCCTCTGACACTCCCATCACACTGACACAGATACACATTACCCCACACTTGGACAATTACAATTGCATGTTGCCTGCTTTAATATATCCTTCATTCAGTCATCAAAGTGATTTTCCAAGATACAAGTCCCACCATGTTAACCTCCTACTCACTAAACTCCAATGCTCCAGGATCAAATACAAAATCCTATTCATAATGTAACCCCTTCTTTCCTTCCCAGTCTTCTTAGACTTTACTATTCTATACTCTATGCATTCTTTGGTTCAATGACACTGACCTCTTCACTGTTCCACAAATAAGATATTACATATCTCAGCCCTGGGCATTTTTTTCTGGCTGTCTCTTATTGTTAAAATTAGCTGAAATAAAAAGGAAACTGAGGACTAAGTTATAGGAGCCATCTACAATTTAATTTGCAAAGCTAGCATTTGCACACCAAATAAGGTCACCTAACTCCTCAAAGGTCAGAGACAAAGAGTGATTTGCAGTGCTGATTTTTATAACAAAAAAGAAGAGTAAAAAGATGACAGAAACTTGTTTTGAACATAATTCAATTGGATAAGGCAGGTCACCTGATTAGTTAGATTCTCCCAGACTTTCTTAATCCTATGCCAGAAGTCCTTTCCTGTAGGTGGTGCCTTTTGTAAACAGAAAGTGTAGTAGGAAAGAGGGACTTGTGGTCAGTGGTTAGCAGTCACTCCTCCATCTTCCTTAGAACAATCCATCACTCCATTTAGTCTATAGCTTAAGGAAAAAAAAATAAGGAGGTTATCCACTAAGGCTGGAAAGAGGAACTTAACCTCTGGTTAACCTTTCTCCAGCTTCCAGAAAGGGGAATCTAGCCTCCGGTCAATCCCTCTTTCGGCCAGAAATGGAAACCTAGCTTTTAAAAAAGAATAATCTTATGATTATTTTGTTACATCCAACTCTAAATTATCTGCTATGAAATTATAAAATCTTCTCAATCTATCTGTTCACTAAATCTATATGTAACCTAGACTTAAGAGACTATCTATGCTAGTCTGGCTTAGTTTAGGGCTAGCTTTTCCTAAGGAAGGGAGCTCAATCCTATAATCAAACTAAAAAAAAAAGATATCAAAGCAATCAATAATAGCTGATTTCCTTTTCACCATGTCTGGAATATTCTCCCACCTCATTGCTGTCTGTTGATTTTCCTGGCTTACTTTAAGACCCAACTAAAGTCCCATATTCTATAAGAAGCCTTTCTAAACCCTTCCTAATTTTTATCCCTTAATTATTTCCTATTTATACAGTATATAGATTTTTTTGTTTTGTTTTTGTTTTTATTTTACATTATCTATTTGCTTTTGTGTGCTTTGTTAAATTTTAAACTCCTAGAGGGCAGAGTTTATTTTTTTTCCTTTTTTTTAATCTCTAGTACTTAGCACAGTGCATGACACCTAGTAGGTGCTTAATAAAAGCTTACTGACTGACTATTTGTCAGTCATGACTTGACCCCACATCTTTGGAACTGCTATTCAATACTATCTCTCATTTATTAATAACAAATTAAATTAATGAATTACATGTGTACTTAACTTCCATTTGCTTTTACCAAAAACAATGAAAATTTCAAAACTAATTTGTTAATTGATTAAAATGTTATAAATAAGGTTTTAGGGAAGAGAAATTAGAGTAAATAAGTAATATATTTCCCTGTCTTTTTCATTTATCCATCAATTGGGGATAATACTTCTACTTCCTTCTTCACAGTGTTCATTTATTGACTTAAAAAGAAAAAAAATAGATTTGTGTTAAAAGCACTGTGTTAGACACTGGGAGAAAATTATGTGGTCCTCACCCTCAAAGAGTTTACGGTCTTTCTGGGGGATAATATAGCAGTAGAGATAAGTAACTTTGATATTATCTTGATTTTGTCACTGTGGTTATTTTCATCAATAAAACAAACCACAATCCATCCAGTTTCTCATCTGAGTGATTCTTTTCTGTGCTCTTCTATAAATACTCTTTGAAGCATCTGCCCAACATAATGGAAACCTCCTAAGGATTCTTTAATAATAAAAGACTTCTGACTTAGATGGTAGAAAGAAAGGGACCAGAGCGATCAGCTGTTTCTCAACAAGAAAAAAAGAGTACAAATCAATCAATAAACATTTATTAAGTACCTACTGTGTGCCAGCTACTGTGCTAAGCACAGGAGCTACATAAAGAGGCAAAAGTGTATTGTCCTGAAAACATAAAGAAAAGAGAATATCAAGGAAGAGAGAATGATCAACAGTGTCAAAGGCTGTAGAAGGGTGGGGGAGAATGAGAGTTGAGAAAAGGCCATTACATTTAGCAACTAAAAATTCATTAGTAACTTCAGAGAGAGCGGTTTCAGTACAACGGTTAAGTCAAAAGGCTAATTGGAATGGGTTAATAAGAGAGTGAGAGAAGGGAAAGTGAAGGCATCTATTATAGATGGCCTAGTTGAGGAGTTTAGTTACAAAGAACAGAAAAGATATGACATACTGAAGATGGAAGGATCAAGTGAGATTTTTTTTTTATGATGAGGGAGATAAAGGCACATTTGTAGGTTGTAGTGTATGAGGCAGTAGACAGGGAAAGCTAGAATATAAATAAAAGAGTGGGGATGACAGAGGGGGTGATCTCTTGCTGTGCAGATTTGAGTTCAGTTTCCAGGCGTGACCTTGTGCTGCCTGGTCATTAGCCTTTGGATGGATGAGGTCTTGTGAAGCAGGACGTCCTAGCTGACCATTTGACTGTGTGCTTCCCATTTCATGTTGTACTTGCCTTCCAAGTGGAAAATGAGTACAGCCAGTACTGCAAAGGGTGGCTAGGGAGGCTGTGACATCAGGGGGTGCCAACTTATAGCAAGAGCTGATAGATGGAAAGAGTGGGAGAGAAAAAGTGTTATGATGAAGAAAAGTTTGTTGCCTATGGAATAGGCATTTTAGAGGGCACAGCGGAAGGGCTTGGTGAACTTATGTTGAAAGTTTAGGTTAGGAGAATTGAGAGGAATAGGAATGATGATCTATAGGACTTCAGAATGATGGGAATATAAAAAAAAAGTATGGACAGGTATGAGAATGTTAGTCACTAAGTGGAAGGCACTATTCTTCTTCCCAAAGAAGGGGGGATATTGGTTTGGAAGACAAGTACAATATGAAATGGGAGGCACACAATCAAGTGGCCAGATTGGAAACCCTCCTCCACATGTCCCCATCCTTCCAAAGGCTAGAGATTAGGCAGGACAAGGTCATCCCTGGAAATTGAATCAAATCTGCATAGCAGGAGAAAGAAGACCCATTCCCCACTGACTTTACTTTTCTTCTTACCTCAAAAGATGGGTGCAATAGGAGATAGAAGGCCTGAAGTCAGAAGAAATGGAAGGCACTAGGCATACAGTCTGAGGAACTATGGTTCCTCTTCTTTCCAGACATGATAATGATCAACTAATGCAAGAGAGAAAGCAAAGAAACAAAAAAACTTAAAATACAGGGAATTTTCCAGACCAGGTCCTTCTAAATGAAGGGAGGAAGAAAAAACAAACAAACAAACAAACAAGTATTTATAATATACCTAGCATGTTCCAGGCACCATACTAAACATTTTGAAAATATTATATATCTTGATTTTCACAAAAACTATGAGAAGTAGGTATTATTTTTATCTCATTTTTAGTTGAGGAAACTCAAGGTTAAGTGACTTTCCCAGGGTTACACAACTACTCAGTCTAAGGTTGGATTTGAATTCGGATTTTACTGATTCCAAGCAAAATATTTATTCTATCCACTATACCACCTTGCTTCCTCTAGAAATTACTAGAAACATTATATATATATTAGAGAAGGAATTTATCCAGAAAATCCTTGCCAAAGACAACAGGACATGGAAGGATTCTAATGTATGTTCCTGGAAAAAAACTAGGAGCACCTAGAGAATGAGTTTATTCTACTCTGCCCTGGATTGTGGTTAAGAGCCTAAAAAAACACAGATGAAGAAGGCAACAATGAGCTTTGGCCTTAGATTAGACCTCTTCAAGTGCTAAAGATTTGACCTCACATCATATACCAAGATAAAGTTGAAATGTATAAATGATTTAGACATAAAGGGAAATATCATAATTAAATTAGATAAACTTGGAAAATTATACCTGTCAGATCAATGGATAAAGGAAGAGTTTATGTCCAAATAAGAGTTAGAGAGGATTACATGAAGTGAAATAGAAAATGTTGACTACATGAAATTAAAAAAAACACATTTACACAAAGAAAACTAATGCAATCAAAATTAGAAGGAAAACAAGAAACTGGAGGAAAATTGAGGCAAGTTTCTCTGATAAAGGCCTCAATTCTCAAATATATAGGGAACTGAGCCAAATCTATATATAAAAAAAATAAGAGTTGTTCCCCAGTTAATAAATGGTCAAACGATATTAACAGACATTTTTCAGAAGAAAAAATCAAAGCTATCAATAGCCACATGGAAAAAAAATGCTCTAAATCACCACTGACAAGAGAAATGCAAATAAGAACAATTCTGATATGCCCCCTCATACCTATCAGATTGGCTAACATGACAGAAAAGGAAAATTACAAATGCTGGAGGGGATGTGGACAAATTTGGAACAATAATGCACTATTGGAAGAATTATGAACTGGTCCAACTATTCTGAAGCAAAATTTGGAATTATCCAAATTGTTATAAAACTCTTCATACCCTTTGATCTAGCAATACCACTACTAGATCTCCCAAAGACATCATAAAAAGGGGAAAGTACTTATTTGTACAAAAAGGTATGTAACAGCTTTTTTCAGTAGCAAAGAATAGGATATTGGTAGAATTCCCATCAATAGAGGAATAGCTGAACAAGTTGTGATATGTGATTGTGATGGAATACTATTGTGCTATAAGAAATGATGAGCAGGATGGTTTCCGAAAAACCTGGAAAGGCTAATATGAACTCATGCAAAGTGAAGTGAGTAGCACTGGGAGAACAATGCACACAGTAACAGCAATATTGTAAGGATGAGCAATTGTGAAAGACTTAGCTATTCTGACCAAGTCAATGATCCAATACAATTCCAAAGGATCCAATGACAAAAATGTTTTCTACTTCCAGAGAGGGAATGAATGAACTCTGAATGCAGATCGAAGCACTTTCTTTTTTACTTACTTTATTTTTATTGTCTTATTTTTTATATGACCTCACATGCATAATTGAAATCAAATTACTTGTCTCTCAAGTAGGTGAGGGGGCACGGAGAGAATTTAGATCTCAAAATTTTAAAATGAGGTTTTTTTAACATGTAATTGTGAAATATTTAACAAAATAAAAAGTATAATAGGAAAAAAAAAAAACAACTAACTAAGAATCAGGAGGTGACAAGGATTGCTGAGCTTATGGTCACACAGAGCCTAGACTAGACCAAAGGTTCCTGGATACTAGTAAGAGACTATACTAGATGGTCTTTCACTTTTTTAAGTGTTTGAATTCACTATTTTTATAGTATAACAATTGCATTTTTCTGTAAACTGGGGAAACAAGAGATGTCAAGGCTCACAGATGGAAACTTAAAATAGTTTTAAGCATACGCATACACATTGAAACTAAGGATTTATTAGTTTTGATGTTACATAATGGAAACCTTGTCATAAATTCATTTCACATGTGCTGTCAGCAAAACATTGCAAGCATATGGTATATTTGCTTCTAAGTTCAGTATATTCTCTTACAGAGGCTACAGAGAACTCATCGTTATCAGTATAAAGAGTCTTGAATTTGGACCTAGAAGATTTTGTTTTGAATATCAGATCTATAGCTATGTATCTAGAGGATCTAACATTTATTGGCTCTGGGTCTTGATTTTCTCCCTGTATTTGGTGGTGTTGGAGGAGATGGTGTCTGAGGGCCCTGCCCACTCTAAACGTATTGTCTTATGATACTATGAAAAAAAATCCTCTCAAGTCCTTTCTAGCTCTGAAATCTGTGACGTTCTCACTTACTCAGACCAGATGTGCCATAGGACTTCAGAAAATGAAGAGACCAAATGGGGAACTGGAAGTGCTACAACCCTGAAGGATAGATAAGATGTAGGTAGACAGAGATGGGGAGGGGAGAGTTCGTGGAGGCATGGAGCAGGCAAAGTCACGGAAGTTCAAATGGAATGTTTGATGAGCATGAAGAGAATGTTCTGAATAGAATATCTGAGGTTTGAGTAAGGAGATTATAGCACATTGACTTCAACTTTCTGCCCCATAAAAGAATCTTTTTCTATAAAAACCTAGGTGGATGATCATTTATCTTCTGTTTTTACACCTGTTGTCATAAAACTCACAGCTGCATGAGGCAGAATATTCTGTTGTTGGATAGCTAAAATTATTAGAAAGTTTTCTTTAAAATGTGTCATAATATACATACATACATACACATACATGCATACACACATACACACATACATACATACATATGTATGGTACTATGGAAAGATTCTTAACTCTGGAGCTAAAGAATCTGAGTTCAAATACTACCTGTTTATTACTTATAAAATCTTGTGCAAATCACTTAAGCTTCCTTGGTCTCAGTTTCCTCATTTATAACATAGGAAGGTTGAACTATATAGCTTCTAAGGGCGCTTCTAGTTCTCAGTTTATACTTCCATGTTTAGCTCTCTGAGGCAGAGCAGAATATGTGTTTAATCTGTATTTCACATTACAACTCTTTAGATATTTGACACCAGTCAGCAAAAATGCTCTCCCCTCCACCAAACGTTCTCTTCTCCAGGTTAGACATGCCAAAATTGTTTAACTAGCCAGGAAGGAATTCAGTAATCATTTCTTAAGTACCTACTCTGTGCCAGGCACTATGTTAGGCACTAAAGAAACAAAGAAAGATGAAAGGATCTCATGGTCTAATGGAGGAGATAACAAGTAAACAGCCATATATCTATGTGTACGTGTGTGTGTATTGTGTGTTTGCATGTGTAAAAAATGGGTGTTGTTTCAAAAGGAAGACACTACAGTTAAGGGGGATTGGGAAGAGATTCTTGTAGAAAGTGAGACTCCTTTAGATGAGCCTTGAAGGAAGTGTGGGGGACAGACAGTGAAAATACCCAGAGTCAGGAAATGAAATATCTTGGAAGAATAGCAGGGAGGCCAATGACACTAGACTGCAAATACCTGTATGTGATTAAGGTATAAGAAGATTAAAAATATAAGGGAGGAGCAGATTATGAAAGGCTTTGAATGACAAATGGAGGATTTTATATTTCATACTGGAGGCTATAGGGAATGAGCCACTTGAATTTATTGATTAGGGGTGACCATGGTTAGCCTTATACTTTAGGAAGATCAGTTGGACAAATGAGTGGAGGATTGATTGAAATGGGGGGAGACGTAAGGTAGGGAGACCAGTCAGTGGCTGTTTCAATAGTACAGGGATGAGAAGAGAAGAGGGCCTGTACCAGAGGGATTCAGTGTGGCTGAAAAAGGACCATATGGGAGAGGTAGTATGAAAGTAGAAGTAGCGGGATGTAGTAATAGATTGGATACAGTAGGGAGGGAGAGAGAGAGGGAGAGAGGGAGAGGGAGAGAGAGAGAGAGAGAATGAACAGTTAAAGGTTCTACCTAGTCTGTAAGCCTGGGCGATTGGGAAGATGTGGTTCCCTTAGCAGTAATAGTGAAATTATTAAACTGGGAGAATTTAGGAGGAAAGAATGAGTTGAGTTTTGGACATGTTGAGTTTAAGATATTTATGAGACATCTAGTTCAGAATATGCAATAATTACTTAGAGATGCAAGACTTGAGGTTAGGAGGGAAGTTAGGTAGAACAAATCAATCTGAGAATCATTGGTGGAGAGGTGGTAATTGAATCGAAGGGAGCTGATGAAATCATCAAGTGGAATAATGTAAAGGAGGCTGGGGATAGAACCTTAGAGGACACTTACAATTCGTTGCCATGACCTTGGTGCAGTTATCACCAAGGAGACAAAATAGGAGCAGTCATATAGGTAGGAAAAGAATAAGGTGAGAATAGTGTTAGAGAAAAAAGCAAGAAAGAAAGAGGCAAGAAGAGGATGATCAACAATGCCAGAGGCTGCCGAGAGATAGATGAGGATTAAGAAAAGGCCATTGGATTTGGCAGTTAACATGTCTCATTAGTAACTTTGGGGAGGGTAGTTTCAGTTGAATAATGAGTCTTGAAGTCAGATTGTAGAGAGTTAAGAAAAGAATGAGAGGAAAGGAAGTGAAAGCATCAGAATGGGCGAGAAATGAACGTGTTTGTAGGCGATAGGAAAACAATCTATAGACAGGAAGAGACTGATGATAAATGAGAGTGGAACTGTAAAAGGGGCAATCTACGGGATGAGGGATGGAATGGGATTGCTTGTGAAAATAGAGGGGTTTACTTTGGTAAGGAGAAGGGCCACCTCTTTATGTGAAACAGAATGAAAGAGGAGATAGTGACAGACGATATCTGAGTGATTTGAAATGAGGAGGAGAAGAGGAAGTTTTCAGAAAATAGTTCCACTTTTCCCAGTGAAACAATAGGCAAGATTCTCAGTTGAAATCGGTGGGGAGTGGATAGAGCACTGGCCCTGAAGTCAGGAGGACCTGAGTTCAAATCTGGCCTCAGACCAAACACTTGACACTTACTAGCTGTGTGATCCTGGACAAGTCACTTAACCCCAATTACAAAAAAAAAAAATGGTGAGGAGAGAGTAGGAGGAAAAGACATGAGAGGCTGGGAGAGGGATGATCCCATGTTGAATGTTGGCCATTGAGTCAGGAATACCTTGGTTTAAATTCTGCCTCTGATACTATGATAAGTCCATATCTCCCCTATCCAGCAAAATCCTTCACTTGATCCATGTATTCCCCCTAGCTATCATTCTATATCTCTCTTTTTATAGCAAAACTCCTTAAAAAGAAATCTACAATTAATGCTTACACTTCCTTTTCTTTCTCTCTTCTTAACTCTTTGAGCTATATGGCCATAAACAAATCTCTTAACTGTCCCTGAGCCTCCATTTCATCATCTATAAAACAGGTACATGATAGCAATTGGTTGACATAAGGGACTTTGCAAACCTTTGTTCATTATTCTGTTCCCTCTAATTTCAGTGTCCTTTTGAAAACAGAGTACAGAAATGAGCATGATACTCTATATACAGTCTGACTAGAACAAAGGAGAGCTGTCTCTGAACACTCTTCTGTCAAAACAGCCACTCTCCTTTCTCTGCCACCTACATGCAGCCTCTCCCTTTTTTACATCTTTTGCTCCAGTCAGGATGTTAAGGTGGGGGCAGGAGGCAAAAGACCCTGTTTGCCAAGGAGCTCTGGGCAGTATGACTCAGTAAGAAGGAAGAAATGTAGACCCTTCTATTAGGGCCTCTAGGGAGCTGATCAAGGAAACAAGACGTAATCCAGCTGGCCTTTGGGGGATTTGGGGAGACAGCTGCAAAGCCCACAGACCAAATATCTGTGCTTTCAGGATCAATTGACAGGCTAAGAAAATGTCAGGGGATGGCTCCAGAGTCACATCATCCCTATATATAACAAGGCAAATGTGAAGCCTGTAACCCTTCATGAAATAAGATTTGTCTTTGGCGATTTGGTGAATGAGCTGGTTAAAGTCCATGTCAGGGATTATTCAAAACACATAAGATATCCTACTAGTTAACAAATTACTAAGAAATGTGTCTGACCCACTCTCCTCAAATCTTACCCATAATCAAAAGCCTTCCTGGTTAGCAAAGAGTGAGTTTGGGGTTGCAGGAGGGACAAATGAGCTCGAGACAGAGAGCCTACATGATCTATTTCCAATTTATGGAGGCAGTTAGGGAAGGAAAGCCACTGCTTTATTCTGAGGCCATGAGGGAGCCAGACAGCTTGGTGTGGGATCCCAGAATCACTCTGATTATACCAGACTTGGGTAATTTTAAATATTTTAGGAATAACCCATCCCAGGCCTGAATAATTATGTTTTATTTGCTATTCTATTGCCTTCTTATGGTATATTATTTCTTATGGAGTATTGTTTCTGACTTTGTATATTTTCTTTCCTCTCATAAACCAATCCTAGGAAACACAATCCTTTGGTCTAGAGCATGTGACAGAAGGGATAAGAGGAAAAGATGGAGTGGATGCTTCTGGAGGGGTTCCAGGAGGGTGGCACTAACAAAGGGAAAGAGACAACAATTGGCATCAGGGTGCAACAGATCTTAGCGACTTCAGGAAACTTGGTCCTTGATCTAGGAATTAGAGATCAACAAATAGAAAACAGTGAGGGAGAAAACCCTTGGGGCCAAAGGAAAGGACACATGGAGTTGGTCTGAGAAAAAGCTAAAATCCTAGGAAAAAAAGACTCTAGCTAAGCAAAGCCCAAGGCTCAGGTTGAAAGTCTTTATGAATCTATGAGGTACAAATAGGTCTCAGCTCTTTCCCCCTCCTCCTTCCCCAAACCTCTCTAAACAAATACTACACATTCCCAGGAATTCAAGATGACTCTAGATGACTGGAAGACACATAATGAGCTGGGATTTTGGGGGAAAATAATTTTTTTGTATTAGAATGATCATATTATCCTACATTTAGACCTGAAGAGAAGCTTGTACGTCATCAAGTATACTCCCCACCCCCCTTTTCTCGATGAAGAAACTGAAGCCCAGGGAGGTCTGATGACTTTTCCTGGGTCACACAGCTAGTGAGAATCTGAGAGGATTCAAACCCAGATTTATCTGAGTCCAAATTTAGTGCTCTTTTTATTATACCACAATGGCTAGACTTGGTATCAAAAGATAAAAGGTCAAGTTTCAGCCCTTGTGGTAAAGGGACTTTAAACAGGTCACTTTCCCTCTCTAGGGTTTAGACAGACCATCTCAAAAGGGAGAGAGTTAGACTAAATATTGTCTAAGGTCCATTCAAATCCCACTTGTGATGTTGAGGTTTACATAGGCATGGCCAGTCTAAAGTACAGACTTGCTGAAAGTTGGAAGTTTGGGTTCAAGAAGATTTGGCTTCCCTCTGTTGTTATGGGGGCCATTTGTCTGATTCTCCAGTTAAAGTGGAGATTAACTCACTACATCTCAGAACAGAAACCATCAACCAAGTCTTTTCATACCGACTGCTGATGGGTTGATGACTTCACTAATACAAAACCACCTCCTGAGGACCACATAACTATGACAATACTCAGAGAAGAGCAGGTCTCTACAATCATGCCATGCCATTTATTAAGTGCAGAAAACAATCTCACTTTGAAATGGTGACCAAAAGATATGATCCTGAGGGGGTAGAGGATCAGTGTTATCTTTCATGTGGGCACTCTGTCCACTGGATCAAGCTCCAACCTACCTCTGCTTCTTCCTGATATATGATTCTCATGCATTGCTTTCTTTAAATCTACCCAAAATACTTTTATTTCCCTGGTTCTTTTAATACTTAGTGCATACCACTGTGTCCTGTAAGATTTCCAAATATTATCTTCTACTCTTGCCACATAAGGCCAGCTTCTCCATTTGTGCGATTCATGGCTGATATCTTTTGCAGCACTTCTCTCAGACAAGTTATTTTTTTTAATAACGTGCAATACACCACGTAAACCCCAAAGTATATCTTTCCATGGCTTTCTTTGGGGGGCAGTGGGAAGATCAACTACAGTTTTAGTTTTTGGGGGGATGTTGGTGTTTCATGATTTATAGATTAACTTAGAAATTATTGTTAAATGGGCTTTGGAGTCAGGGAGCAGTTAAAGTCATTGAAAATGCTGCTCAATTTCCCAAATGCAATCCAGGCTGATCTCTTTTTTCTTATTCATTTCTGGACCCAGCTCATTGCCCTTTGGGCGGGCTTGTCCAAGATACAGAATGCCTCAATGGACCATCTTTGCAATTGCATGTCATAGTCTCCAAAATGGATATTTTTCATCAACTTGGTTTTTCCAATGTTGATGCTTATTCTTATCACTTGTGCAGCATTAGGGCTGTCATTATAGATGTTATGTGCTATTGGGTACATAATAAGAAAAATAAGAAAAATAATGGTTTCCTGTATGACCTTTTGGAGATTACAAATCTTACCATGTACTTTAAAATCTGTGATTTAATTGGAGTGGATATTCTTTCCACCCAGAGAGTAACACTTCAAGTCATCTGACTCTGGGCCTTGTGTTATTTGTACCATACCACAATGCCTCCTATTTGATAAAGAGCAGATGAGTTTTCCTCATCCCCACCTAAACAGAACACCAGCACCTGAGGATATAAACCTCCTCCCCACGGAGTCAGGAAGACAAGACAGCATTTCACTCAAATTTGATATGAGACCCTAAATCTCACAGTTGGAATAAAGCCAACTTCCTTACTTTGTAGTAACTAAGTCTGCCATGGAAGAAGCTACGTCCCTTTTAATGCTTAAGGAATTTGATAGAGGGTGAAGCTAATGGAGAAAGTGAGGTGTAATGGAAGCAAGACTTGGCTGTAGTGATGAGATTCAGAAGTCTTGGACCCAAGTCACTAACTGTGAGAATTTGGATAATACATTTCACCTCGGTGATCTTCAGATCCTTCACTGTGAGAGACAGACAGACAGAGACAGAGACAGAGAGACAGAGAGAGACACCCACACACAGAGAAAATAAAAATCTACCTCACAAATAATTGTTGGTGCTATTGTTTTTTAGTCTTTTCACTTGCATCCAACTCTTTGTGACCCCATTTGGGATTTTCTTGGCAAAGATACTGCAGTAGTTTGCCATTTCCTTTTCCAGTTTATTTTACACATGAGGAACTGAGGCACAGGTTTTTGTAGGGAAAGTAATTTGTAAACTACAAAACCTTACCTCAAAGTGAGCTATTAGAATGATCTATAATACCTTACATTTGTATAGGATGTTACAATTTATAAAGTACCTTTACATGTAATATTTTATCTCATCCTCACAAAAACCTTGTGATATATGCAAGCAAGAATTGCTATAGCAATTTTCCAGATAAAGAATCTGAATTTCAAAGAGGTGAAGTTATTTGTTTAAGATTTCAAAGTTAGTACGTGGGAAAACTAGAAATCCTACATGGCAGCATGGGACCCCTGGAGAATCAGCATTTTATAGAGACAATTGGATTCCAGTCAATTAAAAATACAACAACATCATAAAAACCACCGCATGAAAGGCCTGGGGTAGGTGCTAGAGAGACAAGGAAGAACACAAACAACCTTGTTTTCTAGAAGCTTGTTTTCTTTGCATCCCCAGTACTTAACTCATTGTCTGACACATAATAAGTCAATTAGTGATTATTGGTCTGACTTACTACATGTAGCATTTTAACAGATAGGAATAATATAAGGTAGAGTGTCTTACAGACAAAGGAAAGACTCAGGGAATATCATGCAGCCATATTTGAGTAAGAAGAGATAACTTTCAGTTGGGCAAATCAGGGAATGCTTCAAAGAGGAGGTATATCTGAGCCTTGAAGGAGGAAGAACAAAAACAAACAAACAAATAAACAAAAAAATGGATACTGACAGATGTTACATTTTTGAATCAGGAGTTGGGTTTCTCATCCTAATCCTGACAGTTGTCGGCTTTTATTTCATCCTTCAACTTCAGTCTTCTCATCTATAAGTAACATACATATTCTTTTTGCCTTGATATTACTACATATTTTGAGTTTAATGTGGAGGTAATTTACTGAGTTCAACCCCCTATCTACTGCCTTCTTTATGACTCAAAAGTTACCATAAATCACAAAGCAGATTAATTAATTGTGACAGAATATAAAAGCAAATAACTGGGAAAAATCAAGGAAAATAGAATTATTTTTAGTGCTACTTCCCCCCACTCCCTCATACAAATAAATAAAATATCTCCCAGAATCCCAAGCCAGCATAGAAGAGCTTAAAGTCTCCTCTTCAAGCAAATCTTTAAAAAAATGTACTTTTAGGTGAGAGAGGATTTAGGCTTCAGTTCTGTCACAACCAGAGCAACTGGAAGACTTACTCTGCATGACTCCTCATGCTTACATCTCCCAGCAGCCAATGGAGCCATTGAAGTCTTATGGCTTCTCAGCACTGGGGGTCACTTCATCCTAGAATGTCCCTCTGCTATGCCGTTCTCTTTCTCCCATTGGCAAATTCTTCCCGGTGCCTCCATTTTGATCCGGGCTAACCAATGGTCATTCCTCTCCTGACTGTACTTCTGATTTTCCAGACTTCAACACTATGCCTTCTCAAGGACACCTTTATTTCTCTTCTCCCTCTGAGCACCTTATACTTACCTATTTCCTTTTACGTGTCATCTTCCTCCATTAGAATATACATTTCTCAAAGGCAGGAACTGATTTTCTTTTCCTTAGCCTTTAGCATAATGCCTAGCCCATACTGTTAAGCTCTTAATAAATGCTCGTTGCCTTCTCTTTGCCTTGTTGTCATCAGCTCCTTGGAATACTCCACTGCATCCTCTACCCTTTCTTCATGTAAGTAAGCTTCACGGCAACCTTTCAACCCCCTCTCACTATCCCCGCACCACTCCAAGTGGTACGTGGATACATAAAAGTCATTCAGGAAACCATAACATTTCCAGACTGCCCACATGGAAGGTCTCGGTCCTTACTCCTAGTTGAGTTAGAGTTACTGAATTCCATTCATATCTTCCCTACCTCAGAGTGTAGAGTGTTTGCCACATAGTTCAAATCTACTACTGAGTCTTTGAAGCTGGACATAAATATTCGTACCATATTCAATTTGCCCACTCCCATTGTTCTTGCCACTTCTTCCCTTCTCTGCCTCTGCCAGTATAAATAGCTTTGGGTGAGGTAAACTGTTTCAAAGCTCAGGGGAGCCTCTGATTGACACTGGAAAGATTAGAATGAGAGGGCCAAGAAACACACACAATGTTATATTAAGAGATTGTAGAAGAATCTATTATGCTTCAGGCTGAAAGTAAAAACAAAACAAAACAAAACTGCAGGGGTAGCAATCATGATCTCAGACAAAGCAAAAGCAAAATTACATTTGATTAAAAGGAAGAAGCAGGGAAATTAAATATTGCGAAAAGGTACCACAGACAATAAAATAATATCAATATTAAACATATGTGCACCAAACAGCATACCATCCAAATGCTTAAATGAAAAATTAAATAAATTACAGGGGGAAATAGTGAATAAAACTATGCTGGGGAACCTCAACTTACCCCTCTCAGAGCCAGATGAACCTAACCATACAATGAATAAGAAAGAAGTTAAGGAGACAAATAGAATATTAAAAAAACGTTTGATGTGATAGAACTTGGAGAACACTGAATAGGAATAGAAAGGAGTATACCTTTTTCTCAGATGTATATGACACATTCACAAAAATTGACCACATATTAGGGCATATAAAACCTCACAACTAAATGCAGGAAAGCAGAAATATTAAATGCACCCTTTTCAGATCATAATGTAATAAAAATAATGTTCAATAAAGGGTTGTGGAAGCATAGATTAAAATTTAATTGGAAACTAAATAATCTAATTCTAGAGAATGAATGAATTAAAGAACAAATTACAGAATCAATAATTTCATTAAAAAGAATGATGACAATGAGACAACATTCCAAAAAATTGTGGGATGCAGCCAAAACAATACTTAAGTGAAAATTTATATCTCTAAATGCATAAATAAAAAAAAGAGAATGATCAAATCAATGAACTTGACATACAAATAAAAAAGAACACATTTTAAATCCTCAGTTAAACACCAAAGTAAAAATAACGAAAATACAATGCGATTAATATAACTAAAAGTAAAGCAAAATAAAAATAAAACCCCAAAACAATGAACTTGTAAATAAAACTAGGAGCTAGTTTTATGCGGGGAAAACAATAAAACAAGCCATTAGTTACTTTGATTAAAAGAAAGGGAAAAAAACAAATTATCAGTATCAAAAAAGAAAAGGGCAAATTAATCACTAAATGAAATTAAAACAATTATTGGGAGTTATTTTTCCCAATTATATGCCAATAAAACCAACAATCTAAGTGAAATGGATGAATATTTACAAAAATATAAACTGATCTGATAAATACAAGATGAAATAAAATACTTAAATAAACCTCTCTGAGAAAAAGAAATTGAACAAGTCATCAATTAGTTCCCCTAAAAAAAAAAATCTCCAGGGGGCAGCTAGATGGTGCACTGTATACAGTGTCAGCCTTAGAGTCAGGAAGACCTGAGTTCAAATCTGACCTTATACACATAACACTTACTAGCTGTGTGACCATGGGCAAGTCATTTAACCTCAATTGCCTGACCAAAAAGACAAAAAAACAATATTAAGATCTCCAGGACCAGATGGATTTACAAGTGAATTCTACCATACCTTTAAGAAACAGTTAGTTCCAATATCTCATAAACTATTTGAAAATATAGGTCAAGGAGTCCTACCAAATCCATTTTATCACACATACGTGGTTTTGATACCTAAACCAGGGAGAGCAAAAACAAGGAAATAAAATTATAGACCAATTTTCTTAATGAATATTAATGAAAAAAATAAATGAAATGCTAGCAAGGAGATTACAGCAATATATCACAAAGCTCATACATTATTATCAGGTGGGACATATACCAGGGACAAGGCTGGTTCAATGTTAGGGAAATTATCAGCATAAGGGACCACATCAATAATAAAAACAATAAAAATCATATAATTCTCTCAATATACACAGAGAAAGTATTTGACAAAATACAACACTCATTTTTATTAAAAACCCTAGAAAGCATTGGAATCAATGGAGTCTTTCTCAGAATGATAACTAGTATCTATCTAAAACAAAGATCAAGCATTATCTGTAGTGGGGCTATAGTCGAAGCCTTGGAGGATTCTGGGAAGATGGTCGAGTAGGTCAGAAAATTCCAAATTCTCAAAATTTTCATTATAAAAGAGATAAAATAGCACCTTAGGGAGAACCAAATGCAGCTAAAAATAAATAAGAATAGGGGCACAACTGGGGTCTTCCTGGGACAATTTGTGAAGATCAGAAGAAATATCCCAGGACTGGATTTGGTCCCAGTGAAGAGTAAACACCTCCAGACTAGGGTCCTCCTTAACAACAAGCAGCAAGCCCTGGGGTTAGTTTGTTTGGGAGGCTGCCTGGACCCCAACCACAGGAACTTTTACCTCAGGAACAGTGAGGGGAGTTGGGGATCTGAGCAGGAAAAATTGAATAAACCTCTGCTAACAAGGAACACCAGACCCAGCTGTGCTGCGGGGACCGGCCCGGTGAGAATGAACCAGCACACGCTCAGTGAGTGCAGAAGCAGTGGGGCAGGATGCCACTGGCTGTGGGCACTTAAAGGAGGCTGACGTTTTGGCTTTGGTTCCAGGCCAGAGGACAGAACTGAAGATCTGCGGCAAGAGGAACCATTCGCTATACCCCAGGGCTAGAGGTGATTATAAAAAATTAAGCTATTACTATAAAGTTGAAGCCTTCCCAATAAGATCAGCGGTGAAGCAAGGATGTTAATCATCATCACTTCTATTCAACATTGTACTAGAAATGCTGGCTATATCAATAAGGCAAAAATGGAAGGAATGAAACTAAGCAACAGGGAATCAAAACTACCACTCTTCAAAGATGACGTGATTTCTCATGGTATACTTAGAGAACCTTAGAGAGTCAACTTAAAAAAAATAAAGAAACTAACTGACATAATTAAGAACTTTAGCAAAGTTGCAGGACATAAAATAAATTCACATAAATCATCAGCTTTTCTATATACTACCAACAAAACCTAGCAGCAAGAGATAGAAAGAGAAATCCCATTTAAAATAACTGCAGAAAATATAAAACACTTGGGAGTCTACATGCCAAAACAAACCCAGGGGTTATTACAAAACAGTTTTCTCACAAATAAAGTCAGATCTAAAGACAAATAAAAAAAAATTGCTAATGGGTAGGCTGGACAAATATAATTAAATAATTAATCTAGCTAAGTTAATTTGCTTATTCAGCACCATATCAATCAATCTCTCAAGGAATTATTTTATGGTGTTAGAAAAAAATAATAACAAAATTTGTCTAGAAGAACAAAAAGTCAAAAATATCAAGGCAATCAATGAAAAAATATAAAGGAAGGTGGCCTAGTAGTATCAGATTTCAAAGCAGTGGTCATCAAAACAACTTGATACTAGCTAAGAAATAGAGAGATGGATCAGTGGAGTAGATTAGGTACATAATACACAGTAGGGCAGCTTGATGGTAAAAGGGATAGAGCTCTGGGCTTGGAATCAAGAAGACTTGAGTTCAAATCCAGTCCAGAAACTTCCTAGCTGAGTGACTTGGGGTAAATCACTTAACCTCTGTTTGACATTGGAGAAGAAAATGGCAAACCACACCATCTTTGCTAAGAAAACTCCATGGATAGAAGTTCAGAGTCAGGAATAGTCAGATACAACTTAAATGACTGAACAACAAACACAGTAACAAATGACCATAGTAATCTAGTGTTTGATAAACCCAGAGGTCTAAGCTTTGGGGGTAACAACTCACCATTTGATAGAAAAATGTTAAGAAAATTAGAAAGCAATTAAGTTAGACATAGGCCAACATCCCATGCTATATCCAGAGGTTCTCAAACTTATTTGGCCACCTCCCCTTTAAAAAATCTTCAGCACCCACTGGAAATCTACTTTCTTTTGCCCTTCATTTTTTTTTTTTGAATTTTGTATCATTTCAAACAACTACTGCTTCTCCACCCCAATTGGCCCAGTGTCCCCCAGGGGGAGGCATTATCACCTTTGGGAACATATGCATATAAAGTAAAAATGGATGAATGATTTGGACATGAAGGGTGATACCATAAGTAAATTAATGGAGTATGGAAAAATATACCGGTCAGATCTATGAACGACGGAAGAGTTTATGACTAGACAAGAGACAGAGAGGGTCATGAGAAGTAAAATGGATAATTTCAATTACATGAAATCAAAAAGGTTTTGCACAAATAAAACTAATGTAGCCAAAATTAGAAGGACAAAAAGGAAACTGGGGGGGTGGTATTTACAGCAAGTTCATCTGATAAAGGCCTCATTTCTCAAATATATAGAGAATTGAGCCAAATTTCTAAAAATAAGAGCCATTCCCCAGTTGATAAGTGGTCAAAAGATATGAAAAGGCAGTTTTCAGAAGAATAAACCAAAGCTATCAATAGTCGCATAAAAATGCTCTAAATCAATACTGATTAGAGAAATGCACATTAAAACAACTCCCTATACCCATCCTCCCTGCCTATACTCATCAGAGAAGCTACCATGACAGAAAAGGAAAATGACAAATGCAGGAGGGTATGTGGAAAAATTGGGACACTAATTCACTGTTGGTGGAATTGTGAGCTAGTCCAACCATTCTGGAGAATAATTTGTATTTACTCCCAAAGTACTATAAAAGTATACATATCCTTTGACCTAGCAATGTCACTACAGCAATTTCCCAAAGAGATCAAAGAAAAGGGAAAAGGACCTATTTGTAGAAAAATTGATATCAACCCTTTTTGTAGTGGCAAAGAATTAGAAATTGAGGGGATACCTATCAATTAGGGAATGACCGAACAAATTGTAGTATGTGATCATGATGGAATATTATTGTGCTTAAAGAAATGACAAGCCACATTGGTTTCTGAAAAAGCTGGGAAGACTTAGATAATGTCATGCAAAGTGAAATAAGCAGAACCAGGAGAACATTGAACACAGTAACAGCACTATTGTAAGAATGATCAACTGCAAAAGACTTAGCTACTTTGATTGAAATAAAGATCCAAGAAAATTCCACAGGACCCATGATGAAAAATGTTATCGACCTCCAAAGAGAGAACTGAATGCAGTTGAAGAACTTTAAAAAAACTATTTATTTTTCTTTTTTGTTGTTGTTGTTTGTATTTTCTTTTGCAACATGTCTAATATGGAAATATGTTTTGAATGACTTCACATGGATAATCAATATCAAATTGTTTGCCTTCTCAAGAGGGGGGGAATGAGAAGAGGGAAGAAGTGAATTTGGAACTCATTATTTTAATGGATGTTAATTTTTTAAAATGTAATTGGAAATATTTAATAAAAATTGTATATGTGTGTATGTATATGAAAATAAAAGAATGACAGTGGCAAACGTTCAAGCTTTGGTCATCATTTTTATTGTTATGGAAAAGCACTACCTAAGTGACAGGGTTGTTGTGAGAAAATATTTTGCAGAACTTAAAACGTGTGTGTTTGAAGTTTTATTGTTTTTATGTACATATTCAGGAACTTTTCCATCAGCATCCAAGATACCTAGTCAACTAAAGTCTTCAAGAAACTTATTGGTGCTTTTGTATATACACACACCCCTCACATACATAAAATACATACACACAAATGTTGGGAATTTCTGGTTTGCATGAGATGAAAATCAAAACTTTATAGACACATCCTTCTTAATGACTCTCCCCTGATCCCTAACCCTCTAAAATCCCACAGTATAAGATGTAATAACAATAAAAGCAGTCATTAGTTTTCTGGGCACATCCTTATAAATATTAGAAATGGGCAATGCAACACAGTATCTCACACAGGGACTTCATGCCTATGTTATAGAGAGGTTTATTTACAGCATAATCGTGTTATCATGAAATAATGTTATTCAATGTCATTTTATATGCATTGATATGGATATAGGTCCAGGCTGGGAGCCACTCTAATATTCTTGGGATTGAAATTATTATGCTAGGGATGGTGGAGCCAAGATGGCAAAGTAAAGGCAGGGACTGACCTGAGCTCTCCCCCAAACCTCTCCAAATACCTTTAAAATGACTCTAAGAAAATTTTAGAGCCACAGAACCCATAAAAGATGGAGTGAAACAAATTTCCAGCCCAAGACAACTTGAAAAGTTGGCAGGAAAGGTGTGTTGCAACAGAGTGAGAGAGAAGAGCAGTCCAGTGCAGACCACGCCAGCACAGACCTGGCTCCAGGAAACCTGGAGCAGGCCTTGAGGGATAACTGAATCAGTGGTAGCAGTGGCAGTTTCCAGACCTCTCAGCCCACAAATGCTAAAGATTGGAAGGTTGGCAGAGAAGGCCTATCACACCTGGGTGAGACTGGAGCACAATCCAGCACAGGCTGCACCGGCACAGCTCAGGCACCAGCACATCAGGAGCAGACCTTGGGAGCCAATGAATCAGCAGAAGCAGTGGCTGCTTCCAGAGCCCTCAGCCCACAGATTGTAAGGGGGTTGTCAGAAGGAGACTACAGGGGTCTTTTTGTTAGCATTGAGGCAGGATTCTGTTGCTTTGCCCGTACTAGGATCTGGGTCACGGTCCCGGGTGGCAGTGCTAGGGTGAGGAGGAGCACTAGGATAGCAGAGCTTGCAGTAGCAGTGGAGGGGGGACCCTCCTCATAGTGCCAGGGCAGAAAAGAATGCTTGTGGTTGCTCACAGACCAGAGTACCGGCCAGGAGTGTATTAAACACACTAGATCATATTACCTTGGAAGAACTGAAAACTTAAAGGTCCCTAGGAGTATCTCTGAAAACAGCACAAAACCCCTGAAGCCTGGGACAATGCACCATCCACCATGGAAGTCAAAAAATTGACTGGAAAAATAAACAAACAACAGAAAAAAAAATTCTGACCATAGAAAGTTACTATGGTGACAAGGAATATCAAAACACATACTCAGAAGAAGACATCAAAGTCAAAGCTCCTACATCCAAAGACTTGAAGAAAAATATGAATTGGTTTCAGGCCATGGAAGAACTCAGAAAGGATTTTGAAAACCAAGTAAGAGAGGTAGAGGAAAAATTGGAAAGAGAAAAGAGAGTGATGCAAGAAAATCATGAAAAACGAGGCAACAGCTTGCTAAAGGATACACAAAAATACTGAAGAAAATAACACATTAAAAAAAGACTAGGCCACATGGTAAAAAGAGGTCCAAAAAGCCAATGAGGTGAAGACTGCCTTATAAAGCAGACTTGGCCAAATGGAAAAGTAGATCCAAAAGCTCACTGAAGAAAATAATTCCTTAAAAATAAGAATGGAGCAAATGAAAGCTAATGACATCATGAGAAATCAAGGAATGATAAAACAAAACCAAAAGAATGAAAACATAGAAGATAATATGGAATATTTAATTGAAAAAAAAAAAAAACAACTAACTTGGGAAATAGATCCAGGAGAGATAATTAAAAAAAATATAGGACTACCTGATAGCCATGATAAAAAAAAAGAGCCTAGACATCATTTTTCAGGAAATTAACAAGGAAAACTGCCCTATATTCTAGAACCAGAAGGTAAAATATAAATTGAAAGAATTCACCAATGATCTCTTGAAAGAAATCACACAATGAAAACTGCCAGGAATGTTATAGCCAAATTCCAGAGTTCCCAGGTCAAGGAGAAAATATTGCAAGCAGCCAGAAAGAAACAATTCAAATATGGTGTAGCCACAGTCAGGATAACACCAGATTTAGCAGCTTTTACATAAATGGATTTGAGGTCTAGGAATATGACATTCCTGAGGGCAAAAGAGCTAGGATTACAACCAAAAATCACCTACCTGGTAGTAGGTGACTATATAATCAACCTAATACAAAATATAAAAGCCCTAAACCTAAATAAAGCTGAGTATAATCTTTTAGGGGAAAAATGGACATTCAGTGAGATGGAGGAACTTCAAGCGTTCTTGATGAGAAGACCAGAGCTGACTAGAAAATTTTACTTTCAAATACAAGACTCAAGAAAAGCACAAAACAGATAATCAGGAAAGGCAAATATTAAGAGGCTTAATAAATTTAAAGTGTTTACATTCCTACATGGGAAGATGATATTTATAACTCATAAGACCTTTCACATTATAAGGATAATTAGAATGAGCATGTATAGACAGAGGGCACAGGTGTGAGTTGAATATGCAAGGATGATATATAAAAAATAAAATTAAGGGGTCAGAGAAGAATGTGCTGGGAGAAAGAGAAAGGGAGAGGTCAGATGAGGTAAATTATCTCACATAAAAGAGACAAAAAAAGCTTTTACAGTTGAGGGGAAAAGAGAGGAGGTAAGGGTGAGTGAGTGAACCCTACTTTCATCAGAATTGGCTAAAGAAGGAAGACCATATGCACTCAATTGGGTGGAGAAATTTATCTTACCCTTCAGGAAAGTAGGAGGGCAAGGGGATAAGAGAAGTGGGGTATGATAGAAGAGAGGGCAGATTGGGGGAGAAGGTAGTCAGAAGCAAGACACTTTTGAGGAGAGAAACAGGGTAAAAGGAGAAAGAGAATAGAATAAACAGGAGGGGGGAATAGAATAGAAGAAAACACAATTAGCAATAGTAACTGAAAATTATTTCAAGCAAGTTTCTCTGATAAATACCTCATTTCTCAAACATGTAGAGAATTGAGTCAAATTTATAAAAAAAAAGAGCCATTCCCCAACTGATAAATGATCAAAAGATATGATCAGTTTTCCGATGAAGTAATCAAAGTTATCTACAGCCATATGAAAAAGTACTCTAACTTACTATTTATTGGAGAAATGCTAATTAAAACAATTTTGAGGAACTACCTCATACCTATTAGATTGACTAATAGGACAGAAAAGGTAAATGACAAATGGTAGAGGGGATGTAGGAAAAATGAGACATTAAGGCACTGTTGGTGGAGGTGTGAACTGATTCAATCATTCTGTACAGTAGTTTGGAAATATGCCCAAAGGGCTATAAAACCATGCATACCCTTCGACATAGCAATACCACTATTAGGTCTGTATCCCAAAAGAGACAAAAAAAAGGAAAATCATTTGTACGTACAAAATATTTATAGTAGTTCTTTTCTGGAGGTAAAGAATTAGAAGTTGTGATGCTCATCTACCGCGACATGGCTGAACAAGTTGTGGTATGTGATTATGATGGAATACTATTGTACTATAAGAAATGATGAGCAAGATGCTCTCACAAAAACCTGGAAAGACTTGCATGGTCTGATGCAAAGTGAAATATACTGCATACAAAGTAAGAGCAATATTGTAAGATGATCGGCCATGAATGACTTAGCTATTCTCAGTAATACAACAATCCAAGACAACTCTGAAGGAATTATAATGAAAAATGCTGTCCATCCCAGAGAAAAAACTGATGGTTTCTGAATACAGATTGAAGCATACTTTTTTTTAACCTTCTTTATTTTTCCTGAGTTTTTTTTCTTGTCTATGTTTTCTGTCACAGCATGACTATTACAGATATGTTTTGCATCACTACACATGTATAACCTATATTGAATTGCTTGCCTTCTCAATGGGGGAGGTGTGGAGGGAGGAAAGGAGAAAATTTTAAAAAAAGTTTTAAAAAACAAATGTTAAACATTGCTTTTACATGTAGCTGGGGAAAAATAAAATACTAAATGCTTAAAAACACAATAAATACATAAATAAATAAATGAATAACAAACAAATAAATAAGTAAATAAATATGATAAAGCATTATTATCCTATTCCCTGCAATATGCCTGATATACTTGATGCCAGGATGAATAACTACTCTGTAACTGAACCATAACCTGGATGAAATGAGCTCAGGCCAATTTCCTTTCACATGTCTATTCCACTTCTCCCAAGGAGTTATGTCCCCTATCTCTAACAGGAATGTCAATCTGTGGGGAGTAGTTTCCCAATGTCAGCTGTTGAATCTCTGGGGTCCAAGAGAAGTTTGGAAACAGGGACTTAAACTCAATACTTCTAATTCCAAATCTAGGCCACTGTTTTAAAATATATTTTTTTCAACTGACAAACACTTATTTTCTTCCCATTACATCTCTCCCTAGGCCTTTTTTGAGAAGAAAGAAAAGGAAAATGAGCAAACAAAAACTCCATATAATAGATAGATAGATAGACAGATAGTGAAATTATTCCACTACTTTTTATCACATACCATCATTATATTTAATTATCACAGCAAATCTTTAGGATTGGTTAACAATGATTACTTTTACTCCTTAAAAATATCTATACTGAGGGAGAGCAAGAGTTAGTGAAAATGAATAATTCCTTCTTTTGAATCCAAAAAAAGAAAAAAAAAACATTTGCTGGTACAGCACAATTCTGATACTCTGGTGCTTCCAAAAGCACAGTTGTGGTTTGGAAGGACTATTCAAACTGCTGCCCACACAACCCCACCCAACCCTGGCTGCCACAGTCCAGAACTTCTCCATTTCAATTAGAAGATACAGTTCTTAATGTCCAGATTTAAGTCAAACAGGGCCTGGTAGAGGATGGGTTATTACTCTAACCCCAAACTTGGATGAAGACTCACATGACTTCTGGTCTCCAATTTTACCCACAAAGTGTATGCTTCAAATTGCTACAATATTAGTAAAATAAAAAATTCACCCTTTTTTATCCAAGAGATTGAAAAAAAATCACTCTTACTTAAAATATTTAATAGGGAGTACATTTTAATATTAATTCTCCTATTCCCTTAGGTAATTCATTTAATTTACCAGATTCTCTGTTTCCTTATATATAAAATTAAAAGAATGAAGAGATGAATTCTAAGCTTATTTCTGGACCTAATATTCCATATTTCTGCTCTACTCTTCACTGTTCCAATGCACCTATCAGTTCTGACCTACTGTATTCTATGGTCTCTTCTGTTCCTGAGACTTTATGAGAAACAGCTCCCAAGAAAACTCATTCATACTAGGGCATAAATAACTGATAAAAAGCTTAATGTTTGATTTATCTTCACAAATAATTGCTATTTTTATGAGGATTTATTGAGGTGGCAAAGTAATTCATATATTATATTTATTGGTGGAAAGTATTCTGAAATCAGAAAAAATCAAAAGATAAATGGATGGAGTCTTGCCATGGAGGAAAGGAATAGCAGGTGAATCTTCTCACCTTCCAAAATCATATTCAATAGAACAACAGAAATAAGCATTTTAGCAACACAACAGATGTTTACGAACATCTAGCCCAATGCCTTCATTTTAAAGATTCAGTAAACAGCCCCAAAGATGGAAAGGGAATAATCCTGGACCACACAACTAGTTAGTGTTAGAAGGAAAACTTGAAACCCTTTGCCCTGACCCAGTTCAGCTCTCTTTCCACTGCATCACTGAGTGCTTACTAGGCCCCGTCTTCAATAAGGCCAACCTTTATTATGATCACAATTTTGTTTCTGGATTTTTAAAAATGAAATTGGGTCCTCTCACTCACCAGAAATTAAGTGTTGCAGATTCTACCTTCATTCTGTCCATAGTTGCTCAGAACTGAAATCGATTCTATTTCCACGTGACTAATGGGACCTCATAGAGCTCACCACATAAAAACCAATCACTCTCACACTCCTTCATTATTTTGACATATGGAGACATGGAAATGGATCATGCACAAAATCTTGCCTGTGTTTTCATTTCACTTAATTACTTCTTATTGTTATCTTTGGTTCCTATCACCTCCATGTCCAAATATATCTCTTCCACTTTCCACCCACCCCCACCTCTCCAGAAAGACATCATCTGTATAAAAGAATTAAAAAGAAAGGAGTGGGGGGACCTTAATCAAAACCAATCAATACAACAACACAGATAGACAGTATATGCAGCATTCCACTCACACTCCCTCACCTCTGCCAAGAATGGAAGGATGTATAGTCTCTTCTCTTCTCTCCTCCTGGGTCAAGTTTGGTAATTATGGGAACAAAATGGTTGGTTAGATGGTTTTGTCATTGTTCTGCCTGTTGTAGTTATTCTTTCCAGTGATACTTTAGAAGTCATTATAGTCATTGTTCTATTTTGCTTTTCTTTACTTCACTTTTTATCATTTCATGAAATCTTTCCACATTTCCATGATATTCTTCTGAGTTTTCCTTTTAAAAGAAAGTTGATTGTGCAGTTGTAAAAAGAACTAGTTTGATTGGAATTAGAAGGCCTACTTACTACTTGTATGACTGGGGCTGAGCCACTTGGGCTTGTGGGCCTCAATTTTCTAATCTATCAAATGATGACGCTGACCTGGAGGATTTCTCTAAGCAGAGGTGTGCTGGAGCCAGCTTAGACCAGCTTAGAGTAGTGGATTGTTCAGTTTTCACTGTGAGGATTTACACTTCAGAAATCAGATAAATGCTGATTTGATTTACTGTTTTGTGGATTCTTAGACTTACAGAAGTAGTGAGTAAATGTTAATAATATTAATGAAATTTAAAAGTGTCCTGTCCCTTCTTTGCAGAGATGGGAGACTATGGATATGGAACACTATATATAATGTCAGACTTTTTTGTCGTGTTGATTAGCTTTATTATTATGTTTCCCCCCTCTTTTGCATTCTGTTACAAGGGATACCTGTACATGCTGAGAAATGTAAGTGAAGAAATGAAAGAGAAATAACAATTTATTTAAAAAAATAAATAAAATGAAAGGGTGGTTCACATACATATACATTTATGTAATAGATAAATAAACAGAAAACATATGTATAAAAATGTAGGTATGTCTATATAGATATCTCATATATACATACACATACATATGCTATATATGTACATATATATATATGTGTATATATATATATATATATATATATATATATTTTTTTTTTTTTCCCAGAGAGTCCAGTTAAACAATTACTAGCACACTGTTTTCTCAAGGGATCCTCTCAGTCCACATCTATGATTCTACAAGCCTGTATGACTGTGGTAAAACAACTTTACTTCTGTTTAAATTTCCTCATATGTGTAGACATGTGTTAGCTGTATCATAAAATTAGAGTTGAGCAGGAAAAGAGGTAGCAAGGATGGCAGTGGAGAAAAGGATAATCAGAAAAAGAAGATAATTTTTCAAGAGCCAGCAACACGAAAACAATGGACAGCCCTCATTCTTCACTGACTGACGCAAGGTTGGGCGACCTAGAAGATGGTATCTAGAATGTTAGGTGGATATTGCTGAAGCAGACCTTCAGGAGTACATGGATGAGAGTTGCACAAGAGAAAGTGGATAGATAGCTTAGGAACTGCACTACCAGAAAGAACATATACAATGGCATCACAAATTCATCAAAGATTAGAAATGATAATAATAATAGCAATTATTATTATTATTGTCATTATTATTATTATTATTTATACTGCCTTTCACTTCCCACAGGATAGTTGTGCTAGATGGGATAACTGATTGGAAATGCTTTGTAAATTGCCAAAAGTTATAAAATGGAAGCCATTATAGTTTGGGCAGGATGTTGACACATTAGGAAAAGTTTACAAGAAGAGATAAGAGAATGGTGAAGGGGTTACAATCTATGGATTATGGCTCAGGAAATTCTTCCACCAGGTGTATTTTGTAAGGCCTGAGGAGCTAGGGATGCTTTATTTTATTTGTTTTTTTTTTTTACATTTTTAAATACAGTTTTATTGTATTGAGGGCCATATGAAAAGAGGTGGGTGTGGGATTTACACCTGGGGCTCTAGTTTCCTGACCCCTGGTTGAGAGAAATTGTATAGTGCTGGACTTAGAGGTAGGAAGAACTGAGATAGAATCCTGCCTCAGACACTTAACTAGCTGTCTGATACTCTGTGCCTCCATTTTTTTCTTTTTTAAGTAAAGAAGTTGAACTCAGCTTCTAAGGTTCTTTCCAGCTATAAAATGATGATACTATGAAACCAATAATGTTCACTTTGGAAGAGAAAAGATGTGTGTGTGTGTGTGTGTGTGTGTGTGTGTGTTTCGTTTTTGTTTCTGTTTTTTTGGATAGGAATATGATCAAAGCTTTTCAGCTAGAAGGCATTTTGAGTGACATGATAACTGTTTTCCAGTATCTGAAGGGCCAACAGAAAGAAGAAGGTTTAGTCTTCTTGTCCTTAACTTCAGAGAAGAGAACTAGGAGTAGCAGGAAGAAATGGGTAAGGGGCAAATATAGGTCTGATAAAAAGGAAAAGTTCTTAAAAATAAAATTCATACAATTGCAATACTGTATAGAATATTTGAGAAAATAGGAGTGGAAAGAGTCTTACCAAATTCTTTATATGATACAGATATGGTGCTAATACCTAAACCGGGAAGAGTCAAAACAGAGAAAGAAAATTATAGACCAATTTCCCTAATGAATGTAGATGCAAAAATTTTAAATAAAATATTAGCAAAGAGATTATAGCAAGTTATTATAAGAATAATACACTATAACCAGGTAGGATTTATACCAGGAATGCAGGGCTCGTTCAATATTAGGAAAACTCTAAGTATAATTGATCATATCTACTACAAAACTAACAAAAACAACGTGATCATCTCAATAGATGCAGAAAAAGCTTTTGACAAAATAAAACATCCATTCCTATTAATAACACTGGAGAGCATAGGAAAAAAATGGAGTCTTCCTTAAAATAATAAGTAGCATTTACCTAAAACCTTCAGCTAGCATCATATGTAATGAGGATAAGCTAGAAGAATTTCCAATAAGATCAGGAGTGAAGCAAGGATGTCCATTATTACCACTGTTGTTCAATATGATACTGGAAATGTTAGCTTTAGCAATAAGAGAAGAAAAAGAAACTGAAGGTATTAGAATAGGCAAAGAAGAAACAAAGCTATCACTCTTTGCAGATGAGATGATGATATACTTAAAGAATCCCAGAGACTCAAGTAAAAAACTACTTGAAATAATAAACAACTTTAGCAAAGTTGCAGGCTATAAAAATAAACCCACATAAATCATTGGCATTTCTATATATTACCAACAAAGCCCAAAAGCAAGAGATAGAAAGAGAAATTCCATTTAAAGTTACTGTAGACATGATAAAATATTTAGGAATCTACCTGTGGAAACAAGCCCAGGAACTATATGAACACAATTACAAAACACTTTTCACACAAATAACATCAAATACAAATAACTTAAAAAAAAAACATCAGTTGCTCATGGGTAGGCTGAGGTAATATAATGAAAATTACAATTCTACCTAAAGCTAATTTACTTATTTAGTGCCATACCAATCAAGTTACCAAAAATTAGCTAGAAAAAAAAAATAAGAACAAGATTCATTTGGAATAACAAAAGTCCCAGAATATCAAGGGATCTAATGAAAAGAAATGCAGGGGAAGGTGGTCTAGCCATTTCAGATTTTAAATTGTATTATAAATCAACAATCATCAAAACTGCTTGGTACTGGCTAAGAAATAGAGTAGTGGATCAGTGGAATAAGTTAGGTATGTAAGACACAGTAGTCAATGACTGTAGTAATCTATTATTTGATAAACCCGAAGACCCCAGCTTCTGGGATAAGAACTCAGTATTTGACAAAAACTGCTGGGAGAACAGGAAAATAGTATGGCAGAAATGAGGCATAGGTCAAAATCTCACACCATATGCCAAAATAAAGTCAAAATGGGTTTATGATTTAGATATAAAGGCTGATAATAGAAGCAAACTGGGAGAACAAGGAATAGTTTACCTGTCAGATTTATGGAGAACAGAAGAATTTATGACCAAACAGATGATAGAGAATATTATGAAATGCAAAATGGATAATTCTGATTACATTAAATTGAAAAGGTTTTGCACAAACATAACCAATGCAACCGAGATTAGGAGAGAAGCAGAAAACTGGGGAAAAAATTTTTACAACCAGTGTCTGATAAGGGCCTCATTTCTAAAATATATAGAGAACTGAATCAAATTTATAAGAATACAAGTCATTCCCTAATTGATAAATGGTCAAAGGATATGAACAGGCAGTTCTCAGATGAAGAAATTAAAACCATCTATAGTCATATGAGCAAAATGCTCTAAATCACTACTGATTAGAGAAATGCAAATTAAACAACTCTGAGGTACCACATCACACCTATCAGATTGGTCAACATGACAGAACAGGTAAATGATTAAATATTGGAAAATATGTGGGAAAATTAGAACACTAATGCATTGTTGGTGGAGTTGTGAAATGATCCAACCATTTTGGAAAGCAATTTGGAACTATGACCAAAGGGCCAAAAAATGTGCATTACCTTTGACCTAGCAATAGCCCTTCTAAGGCTGTATTCCAAAGAGATCATAAAAATGGGAAAAGGACCCACATGTACAAAAATATTTATAGCAGCTCTTTTTGTGGTGGCAAAGAATTAGAAATTGAAAGAATGCCCATAAATTGGGGAATGGCTGAACAAGTTGTGGTATATGAATATAATGGAATATTATTGTGCTATAAGAAATGATGAGCAGGTGGACTTCAGAAAAAACCTGGAAAGACTTGCATGGAATGATGCTGAGTGAAGTGAGCACAACTAGGAATAAGTTGAATATAGTAACAGCCACGATGTGTGATGACCAACTTTGATAGACTTAGCCCTTCTCAACAATGCAAGGATCTAAGACATCCCCAAAGGTCTCATGATGGAAAATGCTATCCACATCCAAAGAAAGAAGTATGTAGTTTGAATGAATATTGAAGCATACTATTTGGTATTTCTTCCCTCTGCTTTGTTTTCTTTCCTCTTTCTTGTAGTTCCTCTTATTGATTCTAATTCTTCCTTATGACATGACTAATGTAAAAATATGTTTAACAGGAATGTATATGTATAGCCTATGGCCAATTGCTCACCATCTTGGGGAGGAAGGAGAGGGAGAAAAATTCAAAACTCAAAAGCTTATGGAAGTGATTGTTGATAAAATAAATTAATAAAAATAAAAAAAAGAATGGGGCATATGGGAGAGTACCCGTGTAAGAACGAAATGAGAAAATTATGTGAAATATTTTGAAATCACATGCAAATATTTTAAAAAATAAGCTTTTAAAAAATAAAAAAAATCACTCAAAAGTGAAATGGGATGCCTAGGATAGTGAGTTACTTATCACTGCAGGCCTTCCAGCAAAGGTTAGATGATGATGTGTCCAGTGTACTATAGAAGGAATTCATTTTAGGTACTCCACTCTTGAGTTGTAGAAGCCCCTTCTAACTCTGAAATTATTTGATCCTGATCACATTATTATAAGATGATATTATTATTATTATTATATTACAACTTATTATTTCTCCACTAAAGTCTCCTGAGATACCTCATTGTAGCCTGGAGATAACCTTGTCTCTTGAAGACTAGTAACTCATGGTCTTTGGTCCATGGTACATGAAGTACAAGCTCTGAGATGTTCTCCCAAACTGAAAAGGCTTTGAAAGAGGCATAACAAAAGATTATGTGTTAATTATCTAAGTACCTACCTAATTAGGAATGGAGACACAAAACCTCAAGGTGTTAGGCACTAAGAAATTAATCCTTTTTCTTTCTTTCTTTTCCTTTTTCTTTCTTTCCTTTCTTTCTTTCTTTCTTTCTTTTTCTTTCTTCCTTCCTTCCTTCCTTCCTTCCTTTCTTTCTTTCTTTCTTTCTTTCTTTCTTTCTTTCTTTCTTTCTTTCTTTCTTTCTTTCTTCCTTTCTTCCTTCCTTCCTTTCTCTCTCCCTCTCTCTCTCTCTTTTTCTCTCTCTCTCACTCTCTCTTTCTCTCTTTCTTTCTCTTTCTTTTTTAGCTACAAGCATGTCAGCTCTCTGGGGGCAGCTAGGTGGAATAGTAGACACAGTGCTAAGCCTTCAGTCAGGCAGACCTGAGTTCAGATCCCGAGTAAGACACGTCCTAGCTGTATGACTCTGGGCTAGTCAATTAGCCCTATTTGCTTCAGTTTCCTCATCTGTAAAATAAGCTGGAGGAGGATATGACAAACCACTTCAGTATCTTTGCCAAGAAAACCTTAAAAGGGGTCACAAAGGGTCAGATATGACTGAAAAACAACTGAACAACATTGTCAACTTTCTACCAATCCTGAAAGCGTTGCTAGCTGTGCCAGTGAAAAGAATGTCTACACTCATGATATTATAGAATGCTTTAAATGTTGATGCAAGTTTTATTATCATTATTATTTTTCTGAAGGATAGAGAAAGGAAGACATGGCAATTTTTTGCTTTTAAATTTGGCAGAAAGCCTGAATGGTTTTCTGCCACAATTATTTCTGGAATGTTTAGCCATCTCCACACATAGCTAACAAGAAAAATCACATACATCTGTCCCATTTACAAAGCCAGTTCAGGAATTGTTTGAGGGGTAATTACAGGAGCATTGGATCTGAAATCTAGATACATAAATTAGTGCTCCCTACCTAACATATCTACTTCAAAATTACTTAGCATAAATTACATGTTTATGCTAAATAATCGTCTTCTGTCTCAAGTACTTTTAGTACAGGAGTTCTTGACTTGAGGTATGGGTTCTGTGAGTATTTTTTTCCTCTTTTTTTTTAATAAAACTTTACTGGCATGATTAAGAAGGAAACTAATGATATTAAAAATACATAGGTCCCAATTAGTGCAAATAATGAAAATAATGAATCCTGGGAGGTGGCCAAAACATTTGAATCTACCCTGTATATTTTCAGTGGGTTGAAACCATTGACCATATTTTACATAATTACAATTTTGAATAGTGTGAATTTGAATATATGTAATTGCCTTACTGAATTCATTATTCTCATTCATAGTGACCTAGTTGTAATGTAAATGATTGCCTCTGTAATTCTATATAACTTATTTTCTGCATTTAACAACGTGATTCTGAGAATGGCTCCATTGGCTTCTTTCTCCAGACTGTCAAAAGCATTCACGACACAAAACAAGTTAAGATCTCCTATACTAGTAGAATGCCTTTGGTTCTTCCTCCTTTTTCCCCTCCTTTTCAGCTTCCTTTTAGGTGTTGAATACTCTTATTAAACTGTGAGCTCATTGAGGGCAGGGACTCTCTTTGGCCTTTTTTTGTATATATAGTGACAAGCACATAGTAGACATTTAACAAAAATGTTTATTTACTGACTGAACTGAAATGAATTGAATCAATTAAAATACTTTAAAAAAATCATTCTATCATAGTTTGTACAATGCTTTCCTGAAAAAGAAAAACAATCAGAAAATTGCACAAAATCATCTATACATATTTCCCAGCCTTACCGTTATATGTTCTAACATCTTCTAAGATTATATTCTAAGATACCTTCTCTGAAATACTTTGTCCTAACATCCCACAATATAAAGTCCCACCTAGCTGAAAAAGTCTGTAAAAACTCACAGAAAACTACTAGGTTCGAAGAGCTGAAGCATGTGTCAAGCCCTAAATATTTAGATATTGATTTTAAAATGTTATCACTGCATTTTTCCTACCCAGAGACGGAGACTAGAGACCTGAAAATTGGTCCTATTTGCTTGGTTCATATTTTTTCGGAGCCTCTTAAATGGAATTCGCATCATTAGAAATGTTCACGCGTATACAAGTATTTATAGGTTATCTCTGATTTCTTGAGATGTGGAAGAGTTATGACACCATGCTGGGCTTTCAAAGGTTTTTACTGCCAAATAACCAACTGAAACCTATAGAGGGAAACTAGTGAAGAAGATTAGATATTTTTTAGGTTGCAAGCTAAAAGGCTCCAAACGTTCCCAGGAATTCATTCCATGTTGAGGAATGTTGGTTAATTTGAACTCCCCTCCCTCAGTGTATATCTTTAATCTCACAACCAGCTGTCTCCCATAAAAAGATATTTCTGTTTTTAGTTACAAATCTGTTTAGAGAGAGAACTCACTCATAAATACACAACCACATGCAAAGAATTTTTTTCTTACTTTTTTTTTTGCTGACAGTATAGAAATAACTCCAGATGAAAAATATTAAAGTTTGTTTAAGAATAAAAAATGCATTTTAGCCTCCATTGGAGAGTGTGGTTTTATAGATGCGCAAGGTCTTTTTAGTCTCTGATAGGAGGCCATGCAAGCCACTCACTGAGAGAGCTGTAGCCTGTCATCTGGGAAGATTTAGAGCTTCTCAGGATGGCCAAGATTATAATGCGTGTCCCTCACAGAGAAATTGGCTCCTGCCATTTGTAAGCCTCCCTCTCCAGAGGACATCTGGGAAACGTGAGGGTCTGGCTCTGTCAAGAGTAGGGGACCCGGTGCACAATGATTCACAGGGCTTGTTTCTATTACCCATCTTGCTTTATTGGTGGGGAGTTTTGTCTTAGGAATAATAATAACTTACATTTCCTACACATTTTAAAAATCTAGAGAGTACTTTCCACCCAACACCTTTGATACATAGGTAGTGCACAAATATCATTATTCCCATTTTATAGAGAAGGAAATCGAGATATAGGGAGTTGGGTGAACAGCCCACAGTCATATACAGCTCATGAGTAGAACAGCCAGGTTAGAACATGAACCCAGGACTCCAAACTTTGAGTACAAGATTCTTTCTACTCACTAAGAAGTCAAAACCCAAGATCTACTTCTTTCTTCATGGGATCATGAGTCTAAAACTAGCAAAAAAGTTAGGGACCATTGAGTCCGACCTCATTATTTTGTGGAAGAGGAAACTAAGACTTAGAGAGGTGACATCATATAACACATAGTCCTTTTCACAAGATCTAACTCAAAGGCCATCATCTCTCAAAAGACTTCAGTGATCACCCCAGACAAATATTAGTGCTCTCCTATCTGAATTTAATGTCTACACTAATTCTATGAAAGATGTGATTCATTCATGAGTCTTCTCTCTATTACTAAAATGTCAGATCCTAAAAGTCAGGCATCATTTCTCATCTATCATTATATCACCCATACAAACTGTTTTAATGTTTTGGACATAAAAATGCTCAGGAAATATTAGTTGAAAAAAAGTTTATAGATGAATGAATGAATGAAGAATGAATGATTTCTTATGACAACATGGTGTAATGGAAAGGACTTTTTAAGTCTTACCTTAGAACAATGTGGATTTAGTGGATGGAATACTGGATTTAGATACAGAAGAGACCAAGGTTCAAATTATGATATAGAGATAGAGAAAAGTAGAAATCGAGATAGCAATGGAGATATAGTCAGTTATTTGACCATGTCTTTAAGTCTTTGCTTCATCATTGTTGAGACATGCCTTCATTTGTCTCAAGACACAAATGAGATAATTCATTTAAAAGGTTATTTAGTATAATTATTGTTATTATTATCTGTTTAATGATGGTATTGATTTAAGGGATCTCTCAGGTAACTTTCAGTTCTCACAACCTATTTTCAATATTCTAACATGATATATTCTAATTTCTCTTCCATTGGTAATATTGTATGTTTTAAGGTCCCTTATGGCTGTAATAGTTTGTGCTCTATTTACTAACATTGTATCTTATAATTCTATTATGCTAACAACTGAATGTTCAAATTCCCCAAAAATATTAGAGCAATTATACTCAACTCCTAAATGACTTGCACATAATTTTTATCCTTTGTAAACAGATATTTGCATTTTGTTTTTGTTGTTAGAGTGTGAATTCCTTGAGGACAGGAACTGTTTTTGAATTTCTTTATATCCTTATTACTTAATACAGTGCCCAGGACATAGTATATGATTACTCAATGCTTGTTACTTGTGGACTATCTGTAAACATAATGTATTTCCTCAGCCTATAGGCCAAGTTGTAGACCAGGGGTGGGGAACCTGAGGCCTTGAGACCACGTGTGACCCTCTAAGTCCTCAAGTGAGGCACTTTGACTAAATCCAAAGGGCCACATGAGGACCTAGAGGGTCACACATGGGCTCAAGGCCACAGGTTCCCCACTCCTGGTCTAGATCATATTCCTTAAGGTGAAAATACTAAATACAAAGGGAATGTAGATTAAGTTTAATTTATTAACGAGAAATTCATTATAAAGGTAAATGTATTTTTTTAATGCTTACCATTCATTCTAAACCAAATATATTATTAAGTTTCCCTTGCCTTCTGTGGCATTTACACAATCTTAGAATCTTACATTTGGAGGGGCCCTCTGAAGCCATCTAGTCCAATCTACACACCAAAAATAAACTTTATCTGCAGCATCTCCAGTGCATGGTCATCTATTTTTTTTCCCCTTAAAAGACCTGAAGTGATAGAAACTCATAATCTCTCAAAGCAATGTCTCCTATTTTGAGATAGCTGTAATTGCAAGGAAGGATCCGTAAAACTCTCTGCAATTGCCACCCACCAATCTTGTTTCTTCATACTGGGGCCAAGCAAAGTAAATTTTATTCCTCTTTGAAGTGATTCCCCTTCAAATACTTGTAGATACAATCATGTATGACCCTAGTTATTTTCTTCTCCAGAATAAACATTCCCATTTACTTCAGTTAATCCTCATGTTGTGAGGTTTCCAGTTCCCTCATCCGCCTTGGGACCTGCTTCAGCTTGTCAACAATATCCCTAAATATGGCCCCCAGAACTGATCACTGTAATCTCAAGGAGGTCTGACCAGGTTCGACAACAAAGGCACTGTCCTTTCCATTTTTTTTTTATATTCTATGGCTGGAGACACTATTTCCTCCACATGAACATATGATAAAGAGTCCTTCGATTACTTCGATTACTAAATTCAGAATAGAATTCTTTATTTTATAAAAAATTATGAACTTACCTATAACACACAAAACTAATATTTCAAAATTCAAAGGAAACAACCAAGAACTATATAGTTCTGAACTGACAATTTATTTTACATCCAATTTCTTTTGGGGGAAAAGTATATATTTGAATTAATAAGATTAGATAAAGCATTTATTGCATTTACTATGTTCAATACTCTGGGAATACAAATGCAAGTTCTCTCGAAGAGCTTATATTAAAATTTAAACTTACACATAAAAGTGAGCTGAAAAGTTGGAGGGGGTGGCATCCCAGAGAAGGCAAGGTGGAAAAGAAATTCAGAGAGTCAGGAGTTGAGTGGCATTAGAAGAGACCATGACTAACATGGATATTTCTTCAAATGGAGGTTTTGAAGGGGAAAGCACCGATCAGAGAATGAATCTGCATGGGTGGAGGCATCACCATTATGAAAAGGCCACTGGCACAAAGAAGGAAGAATACTCTGGACAGTTAAGAGCTGAGGTGGATTATAGGATGTGGGAACAAAATTGCCACCTTCCTCCTTTGAACTTCTTTTTGCTTTCTTTGTTCCCCTAAAAAATATGTTATTGATGTTACTTTAGTTTTGGGAGCACTATAATTGTCTAGACTCCAAGAACATTGAGAACTGAAAGCAGTTTTGTTTTGTTTGTTTTTATTTTTATTTTTCCTTTATTTGTATTTGCTTTGCTTAGCACAGTAAATAATAGGAACTTAATAAATGCTTCTTGACTTGACTCAACCCTCCTCGAGCTGTTACCCAAATAAACATGTTCCTTGTAACAAATAAAGGAAAGCAAAACAAACACGTATGTCTCTCCTACACTTCTGATCCATTCCATCACATCTATGTCAAGGGATGAGAGCCATGTTTCATCATCAGTCTTCTGCAGTCATGATTGGTAAGTGCATTGATAGGAATTCTGAATTCTTTCAACATTGTCTTTATTTCTTTCCATTATTGGGGACATTGTGTAAAACTTCTGTTTCTTTTCATTTTACTCTGCCTCAGTTCAAAGAGATCTTTCCAGATTTCTGTGAATCCATCACATTTTTCATTTCTTGTGATAGCATAATTTCTATTACATTCATATACCAGAACTTATTTAGCTATTCCCCAATTGGTAGATATCTCCCTTTCCCTCTTCAATTCCTAGCAACAAGAAAAAGTGTTACTATACATATATTTGTACATATGCGTGTTAGAATTCTTCAAGACACTATTTTAGCCTCCCTTCTGCTATGGTTATATAGATATGGCCACTATATAAGATCCCTCACTGAAAGTGTGATTGACTTTGATTTGAGTGAGAGGGGGCTGTGCAAAGCCTCATTTTCTCCTCCAGAGCCATCTGGGTTCAGTGGCCAGATAAGGATCAGGATGACTGGAGATGGCCCAAGATGCAATGGGAGACCTTGGCCTTTTTAAGCTAATGTCTTTTCTAGTTCTCACTTTGAGTGAGGCAACACTCATTCAGTGAATAGGCCTCTTTAAGAAGTGAATCAAGGGATGTCCTCTAGAAATAAGGCAAGTGTGAGAATAGGCACTGCCTTCTTATTTTTATTTTCTCTTTCAGCCTTTCTGTTACTGAAGTAAGAGCCCATGATTAAACACACACACACACACACACACACACACACACACACACACACACAAAGTTATACATCTCTCCACTAGTCCATTGAGAAATCTTCTGATGGTCTTGGCAAAGACAACTGCAGATGTCACACTCACAGACTATTCAGGAATGGTCTGCTGCCATTGATGACTGCCACCTCTCCCTTCTTCTCTCCTTGTTCTCTCCTCTGACTTCTTCCAAACTGCTATTATATACTACATGTGAAAACCTCTGCCATCCCATCTGAGGATGGATCTTGAGTTAGTTTTCTCTCTTCCCAAGCTAGGAAGAACCACAAATTCCTGGGTCTTGTGGCCCAGGAAATTAAATACCCAGGATTAAAGCTCTTCTTTGACACAGGTTATTATGCTTAAAAAATTTAAAAAAATGAGAGAAACAGTTTAGAAAAATTATCAATCTGTCAGTGTATTCAGTGTTCCACATCCATAGACCCCCATCCCTTCCAAGAAGAAGTACATTTTTTCATGTCATCTTTCATGCCAAGTTTCATCATTATAATTATACATTTGATTTTGATTTTGTTGTTCCTTCCATTTATATTGTTGTAGTCATTTTGTCATTTTTCCTGGTTCTTCCTATTGTATCAGTTCATATTTAAGTCACTTCATGCTTCCCTGAATTATTAATAGTTATCGTCTCTTATATTGCAATAGTAGTCCATTACACTGGTTTACCACCATTTGATTGGACGTTTCCCAAGGGAGGGAAAACTCACTTTGTACTTTTCCTCTTATTACTGCGATGTATATTCTTCATCTACATCTTATTCTGAGTCATGTGTTGGTAAATGTTTAATGAACAGCTCTTCAAAAATAATGCTTTTTAAAAAATACATATAACATACTTTGGGGTTTAATTTATAATATTGACATTTTTTAATCACTTTCTTAAGCCTAGAAATCAATAAAACAATAAATCAAGTGATGATTTGTAGGAGCAGCTGATTTCCAAGGTGTAAATAAATGAACATTCTGAAAATTTAACAATCAGCTCTTGTAAGTTTTTTTTTCTTGTAAGCCTTTCCGAGTTGATTTTATCGCATCTCTCCTTGTCCATCATCATAATTAGTGAGCACCTGCTATCTACAAGGATAAAAGAGGTCTTACAGTTGTACTCCATGTAGGATCCCTAATTAACTCCTTCAGTATTACAGCAGCTAAGGAAAATGTAAATTTTAATGTTTGGCATTTGAAGTGCTTTATAACCCAGTCCCATCCTTGCTTTCCAGTCTTCTTTATTCCCCAATTATAATCTTCGAAGTAACACTGCTTCTTCCCTGTTCCACAAACAAAACACTTAGTTTTGTTCTGGGCTTTGATTCTACCTGCTCCCCATGCCTCTGGAATACTCTTGTCTTCTTAACTCCGCCTACTACTTCCTAAAATTCCACTTTCTACAAGAAACCTTTCTTAATCCTCTATATTTCTAGTGCCTTCCCTCTCTTAATTATTTCCTATCTCTCCTGACTGTAGCTTGTTGTATATATTTGTTTGGATGTTATCTACACCATTAGATTTTTTGCCTCCTTTTGTATCCTCAAGCTCTTAGCACTCCACAAGGTACATAGTAGTTACTTAATACATGCTGATGGATTGTTTGGGCATTGGGATTTTAAAAAAGTAGAGCTTTTCAAGTACAGCTTACTTCCACTCATCAGCTATGATCCTCATTATGCTTGTGACAGAAGCAATATAAGCATTTTTATGTCCATTTCACAGAAAAGCGAACTAAGACTCTTTGTGATGCTGCGATAAATCTACAATTCCATAAAATAGTGATACTAGGGCTCTAAGCCCTGCATCTTGGTTATAAAGAACCTAGCACCTTTTCCACTATATTACACTTTATCAAATAGCAGAGCCTGAACTCAAGCCCAAATCCCTGGGTCCAGTGTTCTTACTACTGTGCCATGTCACTTTCCCTAAAGGCATAAAAAGAACAATCAACAATCTGTTAACATTTTCTTGGCTTGTAAATACAGTCATGCCTCACTGATCCTGAATTACAGACACTTTTTTGAAAATGCCGTTTTATTCATTTCTAGTACCTACATTAACTCCAACCAACTGCCAACAACACTTTGCTGAGTAGAGGTCCTGCTGGGACTGCTTTAATAAAGAGATGACTGATTTATAATCACCTCATTCATCGTTTGTGTATAAACAGATGCTCCTTTAGGGCTACCAAAACCATTTGATCTCTTAAGTAGGTGGAACATTCCCCCTACAAATTCTTGCTTGTACAAGTAATTTGCTTAATAAACTCTTTCTCCAGAGATAGTACCAGATATAAGCTCTAGCCTATTCCCTGTCAAAGGATGAACCATTATAATTGAAGAAAGTTGCAGGTAATTAGGCTTTATTTTGGTTATAATTACAGCCCTGGTACTATTTTGTTGTACACATGCATACATTCAATTTAATCAACATTTAATTAAGCACCCTCTGTATATATAACCAGGTGGCTAGGTGACAAAGTAGGAAAGCTACGTGGTGAGGTGGATAGAGTGCTGGGACTAGAGTCAGGAAGACCTGAGTTCAGATATGGCCTCAGACACTTACTGGGCACTTAACTGTGTTTGCTTCAATTTTCTCATTTGTAAAATAAGCTGGAAAGAAAATGACAAACCACTTTAGTATCTTTGCTAAATGGGGTTATGAAGAGTCAGACAAGACTGAAATGTTGTAACAACAGTAACAAATGTGCCTAACACTCTCTATCTACCCCACCCCACTCCCACACAAACAAATACATGAAACGGCCTTTGGAAAGGTCACTTCCTTTCTTTGTGCCTCAGTTTCTTTCTCTCTTTTTATTTTTTTAGGCAATTGGAATTAAGTGACTTCCCCAGGGTCACATAGCTAGTAAGTGTCAAATGTTTGGTCTCAGGCTGAATTTGAACTCAGGTCCTCCTGACTTCAGGGCCGGTGCTCTATCCATTGTGCAAACTAGCTACCCCATGTGCCTCAGATTTTTCACTGGCACAATAAATGATTTTTGTACAACCATCAAGGTCCATTTCAATTTTTTTATTATGTGCTCTGTGGTCAAAGGCTCCTTTCTATCCTTGGTTTCTATCTTAGACTTGCAAGTATGATGGATGTAAACTCCTTTAGGGAAGATTTTTTTTAAAATTTTTTTTGGTGGGGAGTGGACATTTATTTTTTTATTCCGAATACTTTTCACATTGACTTGCATATAGCAGAAGTTTAATAAATGTTCATTGAGTTACATTAAATTGAAGTTTTAAAGATCCTCTGTATTCTAAAATTCTATATCCTATTTAAAAATAAAATATTGCATAGCATCCTTCCTTTTATCTCTCAATATCCTAGAAAAATGGGTAAATGACTTGAATATAATAGACAATATATAAATGCACATTGAATGAATTAAGTGCAATGTTAAGCCAATACTTCTAGGCTTCTAAAGAGTGGTCTGCAATATCCATGTAAATTCTTCCTGCAGCAAAGATACTCTTGAAACTTTCAGGTCTTAGTAGGTGGTTTCATGAGTTGCTGTGGTAAAATAATAATAATAAGTCATATTGAAGCCAAGCTTCTACTCAATAATAATAATGATCTTTGAATTCAATTAGGCTGGTCCTTGGATGACAGACTCTAAATTGGTCAATCATTGGGTGTGTACTTAAGAATGCTTCAACTTGGTAAGAGCTGTTAGAACTTGAGGATCAGATCCAGATCATGATGATGAAACATAGGATCCTGGGAACATAGCTTTAGGACTCTAGGTGCCCTAAAGAGCCATCTAATGCAACCCCCTTATTTTCTAGACCAATCAGTCTATCAATAAGCATTTATTAAGGGACTATCATCCCTGCATAGACAGGTACTAGGCTAAGTGTTGGCAATACAAAGGCAAAAGTAAAACAATTCCTGCCCTCACGGAGATTACATTCTATTGAAGGAGACAACACATACACAAGATTACCCAAAGCAGTTGCAAAATAAATACAACATAATTGGGGGTTACTCACAGTTAGGGGATAAGGAAAAGCATCATTGGCAAATACTTACAAAGATTTAAAGTCCACAAACCATTATCATGTTCCTATTACATATCAGGATGGAGATATAAAGAAAAGCCAAAATCACACTCTACTGGGGGAGACATAGAAAACATGAGAATGTCTAAAACATGCAATATAGGAGGAAGGTAATCTCAGAGAGGAAGGCTCTAGCAGTTTGGGTGGCGGGGACTGGGTACGATTTGAGCTGAGTATTGGAGGAAGTCAACAGTCAGGGTGGGAAACTAAGAGGCAGAGGTGAAAGGGAAGAACATTTCAGACAAGGAGGCCAGCCAGGGCAAAAGCATGGAGATGAGAGATGAAGATCTGTGAGAGGAAATGTGAGGAGGTCAGTGTCACTGAAGTATAAAGCACCTGGAGTAGAGTGAAGTGTAAGAAGACTGGAAACGTAAGAAAGGGTCAAATAATAAAAACTTTAAACATCCAAGAGGGAATTTTCTATTTGATTCTAGAGGTAATAGGGAGTGAGAAGAGATTATTGATTGGAGAAAAGAGGAATAGATTTAGATGCTTACTTTAGAAAAATGACTTTTGCAGCTTATTGATAGTTGTATTGGAGTGAGGAGAGATTGGAGGCAGTGATCATGGTCTGAAATAGGGTTATGGTTGTATCAGTGGAGAGGAGGGGGATAGGAGATATAATTGAAGTAAAAGGCAAGAAGAATCTGTATAAATTAATTAATAATAATTAATGATAATAATAATAGTTAACATTTATATTGTGGTTGTCTCAAGGTCTTTCTTTGGAATTTTGGAATTTTGCAATTGATTGCGAGGCAAGGAAGCCAGTGACACAGGACTACCCAGCATGGTGTGCCCACATCAAAGAAGGAGCTGTGCTCTATGAGCAAAGAAGGATTGCAGTAGCTCAAAAGAAACATGAGATGTGCAAATTTAGAGATATTTACACTCCAAATGTTCATATGGACTGAACTGTTGTGGAGCCTTCTGAGCTCATACTGGTCTGCTGAGCCACAGTCAGACGCACAGTCAGACACACTGTACCTTGACTCCAACATAGTGATGTCATTTGGGTCCTCTTCAAGAACAAAGGAAAACAACCAGCTGTGTGCCAGGCACTGGGCTAATAAGCACTGCACAAGTATTATCTCAGTGGATCCTCACAACAACCCTTGGAGGTATGTGCTATTATGAGCCTCATTTTACAGGTGAAGAAAATGAGGCAAACATGAGTTAAGTGACTTGCCCAGTCACACAACTAGTAAGTGTCTGAGGCTAGATTTGAACTCAGGTGTTCCTGACTCTAGGCCAGCACTCTATCCAACAGGTCACCTAACTACTGACAATTAGTGGGCATCACGTGAAGGAAGAAACAGCCTTAGAGATTAAGAAGTATGGGTCAGGAAAGGGGGAGGAGAACCAAGAGAGAGTATAGTATACAAAAAAAAAAAAAAAACCCGAGAGAACAGAGAGTATCTAGGAGGAGGTCATCAATAGGGTGAAATGTTGAAATATGACCAGGAAGGATGAGGGATGAAAAAACTGTTATTAGATTTAGGCAGAATTTTGAAGGAAACAGGAATTGTAAGAGCTAGAAGTAAGGTTCTATGTATGAAGGAAAGCTAGGGAAAAATCAGGAAGATGCATGGCAGAATTTCACATGTAAGGAACAGCAAGAAGTCAGTTTTGGATTGGGGAAGGGGAGGTTGAGACACAGTGCCTGAAACATGTGAGTTGTTTAATAAATATATATTGGATGACTGATTGATTATCTGCATCTCTCATTATTTCCATCTTTAGAATTGAAATCCCAAATTTTCTTCTGGACTGGCAGAGGAAAGAAACTATATTTACAATGGAAAGATATGAGTCCAAGGTTTACCAAAGGTCATTCTAATACCATTTCCATCTGGGAACTCTGAAATATAAAGTTATTCTTCTAAAAAAATCATGTATTATATTGCCATTCTCCCTTTTGTCCCTCCTGATCCACCCTAAACTATCATCCATTTTCACTACTCTCTGGTCCTGAGGGAATCTAAATCATCAGGGAAGAGAATGCCAAGAGAATTTTAACCTCAGGAATGCCTGTAGTCGCCAATGACTAGACAATGACTTTTGATAAATTGCTTCACATCAGGAGCAAGAGGAATCATGGTCACCACATGACAGCCTGTTGGTAAAAGGAAACCATGTGCAAACACATTCCATGCATGGCAAGAGCATTATGTTTTATATCTCTTCTCAGCTCCTCTGAGCTGCACATTCATTCATGATGAGCAGAGTATGAAATTTCAATTCCAGTTGCCCATATAGAATCTCAGATTTGGTAGAGACTTCAGAGGCCAGTTAGTACCACTTATAACCAAAAAGGAATGTCCTCCAAGACATCTTCAATAAGTGATCATTTAACATCTGCCTGAAAACTGCTGAGAAGCTACATCCGACCTCTTGGGTCAGCTCTACTGACTTTTAGAAAATTCTAATTATCCAGAAACTTTTACTCACATCAAACCTAAAGAAGTTTCTATGGAAAACACTGGTTCTGCATTCGAGGACAAACAACTAGTTTAAATCATCTTCTGAATGTCTTTCCTTCAGAAACTTGAGGACAACTATTATGCCCCAGCCCAGATCTTCTTTTCTTTAGACTAAACAACAAACATTCTTTTCAACGACATCATCTCTTACCATCTTGGCTTTTTACCTATGGACACAATCCAGTTGATCGATTTTCTTCCTGACATGCAGAAATCAGAACTAAATATAATGTTATATTTTGCCAGGGTCTGATGTAGAGGATTCTTGCTACTTTTGACCTCAGCTTATTGTTCCAGTATCTATTTCATGCCCCCTCCCAGTTTGGTTGCTCCAGCTCTCTCCCTTTTTTTAGGGGTTAGGGTAAA
>NW_020954642.1:14826780-14917986 GCF_900497805.2 Vombatus ursinus
GAGGGTTGTAAACAAACTGGAGCTTTTAAAGGGATTTCATAATGATAACCTGGAGGAGGCTGGGTGGGATTGTAATTATTAAAAGTAGACCAAGAGTGAGCCTGGGAAATGTAATTTGGAGCCAGAAGCTAAAGATACACTGGGATGAGAATGGAATTTTAGGGCAATCCAGGTCAATAGATTTCACAGAGCAGGAAGAGATCAAGCTACTGAGTTCCAAGGGAAAACATGAGAGAAAGAGATGTCATGATTAAAAGCAAGCACAGACATTCTAGGGGATCAAATTGTGCAGTAGCAGAATAAAGGACAGACAGTGAGACACAAAGCAATTGGGTCAGAGCAGCTATCTACTTCTGATAAGATTATAGAGTCTGGTGATGTTAACATTGATAACTGAAATTCACAGAAAGTTTTAAGTTTTACAAAACACTTCATATGCATTTACATTATCTCATTTTGAACCTCACAACAGCCCTGAAAAGTAGGTGTTATTGTTATTCCCATTTTGTAGATAAAAATTAAAACAACAAATTGAGGCTCCAAGAACATAAGTGATTTTTCTCAGGGTCAGACAGTCTCTAGTTATTTGCAGTAGGATCTGCACCCAGGTCTTTCTAATACCAAGAATAGTACTTTTTCCATTACTATGGCACACCACTAATTTGCCGTAGCTTATTTAATCCAATCCCCTGGAGGTTTAGATGAAGCAACTAAGACGAGAGGAAGGAAAGTTACTCTTCCATTTTCACATAGCTATTAAATCATAGAACTCAGAGGTGAACCCAGTCCTCTGGCTTCAAATTCAGTTCTTCTTCTGGGAAACCAAAGGCACAATGGCTTTGTCCTGGTCATTTCTGGAAGTGCCCAATTTGATTTAAAGAAAATAAATTGGACCTTCCTCCTTCTGTTTAGGTTCACTGAGCATTCTTACAAGTATTTTTTTTTTAATTTCTGAATGAAAGTGAGTGAACACTAACTTGTGCTGTCTTCCTCACATCCATCTACATACATACATACACACATATACATATACATATAATATATATATGCATATATACATATAATCCATATATCTCCATATCTAGCTAAATTTCAGTTAGAGATTTATGAAAAATAAAGTTTTTCCCCATCAAAGTTAAGAGATTCCCTGAAATCTATCCATCATGTTAAGAACCTATGCCCTATTTGGAATGTAAGCCCCTTGAGGGCAGGGACTCCCTTAGTTTTATAAGACAGTATTATGTATGTTTTGTATCCCTAGTACTTAGCAAAGGATCTGACACATAGTAGGCTTGTAACCCCTGGTGTTGCATTAATTCATTCATTCTCCTCCTCTGACACAAGAATGTCCCAGTCCTTTCCCCAGTGACAGATCAGAAACATCTTACTTTCCAAGTTCAAAAAGAAAAAAAAAAATTGAACAAAGTTGTTTACCTCACAATCCTACATCTTTAATAGATGGTGCTGAGAGATATTTTATAGATATAATTGAAAATGAATTCATGCTGGGGTATGCTCATTATCTTTGGGAATTTTATTTGTTCTAGTTTGAAGAAAATTGAAACAACATACCTTTAAATGGTACAAACTCATGTCTCTCCCTCTCTCTGCTAATCTATCTATCTATCTATGTGTACACACATAATGTATGTATACATACCATGCAAATTGTCATGTAAGTTTCCTAAAATGGACAAAGCAATCTAGAGAGTTAATACTGGCCTTGAGTCATTTCATTGTGAAGTCATGTCTTGGAGAATCATATCCCTATATTTTTTCCATGGGGACCTCCTAATTAAAGGGGAACTTTGTTAACCAACATAGCAATATGAAGCGTCTACATTAGTTTCCAGAATGTCCTAGTATAGCCTCTGTGTGGTATACATCACCACCCTGGAATCAAACACTCATATACTCACATCAGTCATGTAAGACACTACGTCCCAACATTCTATGTTGTATAATCCCTTCTGACTCTGGCTTCTTTATGTTCTAGGTCCCTTCCAACCTTACCATTCTACATCCTAAGTCATTTCCATTTCTGGCATTCTGTTGTCTATTGTTCTTTATTAAAATACAATTCTCTTATAGCTAGGTAATACAATGGATAAAGTTTTGGACAAGGAGTCTGAGCTGTTAGAGTCTTAGAAGACCTAAATTCAAATCTAGCCTTAGACATATACTTAGCTGTGTGACCCGGGGCAAAACACTTAACCTCTCTCAGATTCAATTTCCTCATCTGTAAAATGGGGATAATAATAGCAACTACATCCCAAGGATGTAAGGGAAAAAAAAATAAGATGGCATGTGTAAAAAGTTTTGCAAACCTTAAGACACAATATAGATGATAGATGTCATTGCTTATTATTATTATCATTAATAACAATTAACTTTTATCTAGTATGTTAAGGCATGCCACACACTTTCTTCGCAATGACCCTGTGAGGGAAGTAGTCCAAATATTAGTCTCCCATTTTATAGAGAAGGAAATGGAGGCTTAGAAACAGTAACTGGACCCAAATCTTATATTTCCATAGAATTTTACAAATAACTGTGCATTCATACATGCATATATACACACACATATATTCATGTGATATTTGATCTTCATAACAACTTGGTCCATTAGGTTGCACAATTATCCTTTTCTTTCTTTACTTATCTGCAATTTCCTCAGAATGAATAATCCCTCCAAGGATGCTGACTTAAATTTAGGAGTTACTGTGGCCTCGTAGCCAAAATTCTGATGCTGTGAGGGCAGGCATCATGGTCATAGATTCATACATACAGAAACTGAGGCCTAGGGAAAGGCTGGTGGCATGTGCAAAGTTCCTGGGCTAGGGAATGGAAGGGTCAATATTAGAGGAGAGAAAGCTTAACTCCTAGCCCAGGGCTTCATGAAACAACCCCTCAAATCTAAACCAAGATGAAGACCACATAAAATTAAAAACACGTACTCCATAAGTTAATAGGCAGCCAAGTAGCATTTCTCTGTACCCAAAGTTATGTGAAGCAAATGACAAATGAGCTGGCAGACTGAAAGTTCTTCCCAGAGGCCCCTGGGGAAAAGAACTAGCAATTGCAGAGAACAAGTTAATACTCTGCTTATGTCCTTAAGATATTCGCCAGGCACCCTAAGCCACTAGGACTCCTGGCTGAATCGCTCAGATATGAAGCCATTCCCTTCATGGGAACTATAGTCCCCAAGACTGGAGAGCAATGCATAGGGCATTACTTTAGAGACTATCATTCCCAAAGTCCTTGTCAAATGCCTACTCCCCCCTACACACAATTCAGTTCCTCTCTTCTTTAGAGAACACACACACACACACACACACCAACTACTAGCCGGTTCATTTCCCAGGTAGTAAAGAAGATCATGTTCTCCCATGATCTGGGCAGTCTGGGAATTGTCATCATGATGGTAACTTGGGTCATGGACAATAAGAGGGGATAAAGCAACGTAGCATAGCAGAAGGGGCACTGTATTTGGAATCAGAGACATTGAGTTCAAATCCTGTCTGCCAACTCCTAGCTGTAAGACCTTGGTCAAGTGAAATCCTTTCTTTAAGCCACAGTTAACTCTCTTGTAAAATGAGGTGACTAGATTCAATTCTATCTAAAGTATCTTTAAGGTGCCTTGCCATTCTCGGTTCTATAATCATTGAATAATATCTCACATTTATACAATTCTTTAAGATTTGTGATACCTTTACATCTGCTATCTTGTTTGATCTCACGAGAAAGGAAGAAGTTGAGTTACTGTTATGTCTTTCAAAGAGTTCTCTTTACATTTGTTGTCATTTTTCAATCATGTCTGACTCTTCATGACCCCTTTTGAGGTTTTCTTGGCAAAGATACGGGAGTGGTTTGTCATTTCCTTCTCCAGATCATTTTATAATAAGGAAGTTGAGGCAAACATTGTTAAGGGACTTGCCCGGGGTTATAAAACTAGAGAAACAGAGGGAGAAAGAGGAAAGAGAGAGAGATAGAAAGAAAGACAGAAGTTGGAGAGAGACAAAGAGAGACAGAGACACAGAGACAAAGATGGAGAGAGCGTGTTTAGAGGAGGGAAGGGAGGCAGAGAGTAGAGCAGTTTGACTCTCCCATAGATTGGGTGAAAAGCAGTAATAGGATAAAAGATTGGAAAAACAAGATAGCACCAGATGGTGGAAGATCTGAGATGCCAGGCACAGGAATTTGACCTTTACTCAATAGGCAACAGAGAGTCCCGGATGGGTTTTGATTGTCAGAGAAATACTATCAGATCCAGGCACAAGAAAGATCATTGTATTACTGATAGGAAGTGTGGATTGGTCTGGCAGGGGCTGCACAGAGTAGAGACAGGAACGAAGACTTTTTCTCAAGAGAATGAGCAGGTGGTAATGACAGCTTGTACTAAGAGGGTAGCTGTGGGAACTGAGAGAAGGTATTAGCCAAGTTTTGGTTGTTTTATTTTGCTTTTGTGAGAAATGTAAATATTTTGGTTGGCCAATCTCAAAGGACAGAGGACGAGCTTCAGCCTTTCCCTACCAGCTTCACATCTGAGATTTTGGGAGGGTGGTAGAGGGTAAATGTGAGAGAAGAGCCTAGATCCCAAATAATAGGAGCATCCAGAACCAAAGAAACTGTTCAAATACATGGAGGAATTTGGTCTGGCTGTACGGTGGGGCTAGATGAAGGTCATGCGACCTGGAAGCCACAGGAAGAGGAAAGGTAGCTATGAAAGACTCAGGGAATCTGGTAAAGAACACGCCGGTACAGACTTAAATACCTCATACAGTGTAAAACACCCCAAATTAAGAGTCAGAAAAGCTGGGTGTCGGTTTCAGTTTCACTTCCACCACTTGCTTGACGTTTTAGACAAATCATCTCTCTGCTTCAGTCACCTCATCTGCAAAATGGGTATAATGATTTTTGACCTGCCTCTTTTTGCTGTTGTTCAGTTGTACCCAACTCTTCGTGACCACCTGGACTACAGCATGCAAAGCCCTTCTATCCTCTACCATTTGTCAGAGTCTGTTAAGCCACCTCTTAACCCTCTGACATTTTGTCTTTTTTATGGTGAGAGAGGAATATTAGTTCAAGAAACATTTCCCAACCTGCGTCAAAACACGTGACTTTTTCCTATCAGAAATTACCTTGAAAGAAAAACAAAAAACAGAAACAAAAACAAAACAAAACAAACAAAAAACGACAAACTTTTCACGTCCTGTTCAAAATGGCCTTAGTCTATTTTCACATTACTCCAATTCATGAAGTCTAGGTCCCAGCCAGGATGGCCTCTGTGCTGGTCCGTGAAATTAGTATTTCTTCTCCAAACACTGTCTTTGCATCCCTACCCTTATACCTGAAAGTGACTCCCCCATCTCTATCTTTTGCAACACTTAGATTTTTTCACAGCTTAGATGTCATAATTCACAAGGAAGCCTTCCCTAATAATTCTAGCAGATAGTTTTATTTGTCCTTAAATTGTTCTGTGTTTGCTAATCTGTTTACATGTTGTATCCCCAGTTCAAGATAAGCTGTCTGGGGGAAGACACTTTTAAAATGATTTTCATTTATGTATTCCCAGTGCCTAGTGCAGTGTCTTTGACATAGTAAACACTTAATAAATGCTTGTTGTATTCCACTGAAGTATTTGGGGAATCAATCAGAGCTGGTAAGGACACTTGAGAACACAGCCATTGATAAATGTTGGCATTAAAGTAGGCTAACTAAAATTCTACCTTCTGGCAGAGCTGTAACTAAAATAGGGTGAGTGGGGCTCCACCCCCAAAGTGATAAATGCACTTCTAATCATTCATCAGTGCAGAAATGGCAGAGCTTAACTATTAAATAGCCATAATAGTTAGTTAAAATAAGATGATAGGTGGGGTGACAAACATCTACAATATCCCCAATCATCTCCTCCTTCCCCAACCTACATTTGATCACCAGAAATTAAATTCAGCAAATATTTATTAAGCAATTAATATGAATAAGGTGTTGTGCTAGGTTTAAGGTACACAAGAAAAAATGTCATCAACAGAAATGGGAAAGATTGGAGGAAGGATAGGTTTTGGGAAAATATAGCAATTATGTTTTGTACATGTTGAACCTGAGATGTCTGTGGAATAGCCAGGTAGCCAGAGATGCACAGAAGGTTGTTGGTAATATAAGATCAGAGCTCAGGGGAAAAGAACAGATCTGGGAGTCATCTACACTGAGGTGATGATAAATTAATGCATAGAAGCTGTTGGTATATCCAAGAAAGAGCACAATGAGGGAAGAGAGAAGGCCCATGACCTTATACTAATCTATCCCCAGCAGTCTTTTTCTCCCTTAATAGGTCAGTGTCATCGCCACTCCTCATCTGAGGGGTCATTTCATGCTGCCTGGAGCACAAATGCCTAGTTATTGCTCTGTGTGCCAGCAAGTCTCTATGTCCATTCTCTAGGAATATCATAGAAGAGAAAAAGGTGAATTTATGGTCTTATTGTCTTTTTTCGGTGGGTGGGAATGGGGAATAAGGCAATTGAGGTTAAGTGACTTGCCCAGGGTCACACACCTAGTAAGTGTCAAATGTCTGAGACCAGATTTGAACTCAGGTCCTCCTGACTCCAAGGCTGGAACGCTATCTACTGTGCCACCTAGCTGCCCCAGACTTTAAGGTCTTCAACTGAATGAATCATAGTGATGAACACGATAGCCTACACCCCTCATCACTGCCATTAATTAGAATGCTATTGTGGAATAATTTTCTACTCAAATTCTTTATTGTAGGATAGCTATTAGACATTACTAATGGGAAACCTATTTCTCTGCCAGGGAAGGGCACAGTTATCAGATGTTTCCCATTTAATTTCCTACACTATTTCCCAGTTTCTTTACCTTTCTTATCCTTGGGCAAAAAACACAATTCCAATTTTTAGAGTTCTCTAAAATACTTCTGCAGTCACCTTTTCTCCTGTGATATATTCATATGTGAATTGCTCCAGAGAACAGAAAACTATCATCAGGGGCATACAAAGAACACTGGACTTAGAATCAGAATAAGGGCCTGTGTTGATATACCACTCTGTGGTGTACATAACACTGGGTCAATTAGGTAATGCAACTGTTATCATCCCCATTTTATGTAGAGAGAAAACTGGGGCCCAGGAAGGTTGTGACTTAGCCATGGTCACACAGCCAGGAAGTGTCGGAATCAGGACTTGAACCTAGATTTTCTAATGTCGTCTGGTAATCTTTCCATGGTGTCACACTATCGCATACTAGCCAAAGGATGTTGGTCAAATTACCTTATTTTTCTGACTCCAGTTTCCTGATATGGAAAATAAAGCGTTAATCCTTTATCTTTTTCTTGTCTACCTGAGAAGACGATTATGAGGATCAAATCAGATTACACATATAAAGGGTTTTGTAGGCCTTAAGGCACCATAGAAAAGTTATCTGTCATTATTATTACTCTAATTTGTCAGAGTAATGAGAGAAAGCATCCTACTCTCAGCTTCTCCCAAGTATATGAACGTCATTTACTCAGGGCTTGTTGGTTCTAAGGTCAAAACTATACATTAAATGTCCAGGGAATTCAATTAACTTTGTTCTGTTCTATGACCATGAACTACAACTCTTAATTCCATTTGATTCAAGAGCATTTATTAAGTAACTACTCTACAGAGTATCAGGCCTTAAGTTAAGTTCTAGAAATGCAAAAACAGAAGCAAAATGAGGCCTGCCAAAAAGAAGCTTATATTCTATTGGGGAAAATGGAAAACAACATATACACAGAAAATTAAGTAGAAATGCATACAAAATAATATACAGGGACAGAATTCCAGCAACTTGGGCGATTAGGAAAGGCTTTCAGTTGGACTTGGTACCTGAGTAGACCTATTTTTTTTCATTTTTATTTTATTTTTAATTTATTGAATAAAACAAGCATTTCTAAAACATAGTATGAAAAAAGATGAAGATGATTGCACATGAAATTACAAATATATTATGTTCAACTTGTTATTCCTTTTAAATATATAATAAAGTTATCATGAAAATTTCTTTTTTTTTCTTCCCTCTGTTCTATAATGTATGTGTATATAAAATCATCTTATATATACTTCTCTTTGGATGCAGATAGTGACCTTTGAGAGAAGTTTAGGATTATCCGAGGAAGAGGTGATAATATATATATGTGTGTGTGTGTGTATGTGTGTGTATACACATATATAATATATGTATGTATAATTATATAATAATTGTATATATGTATGTATGTATATATGTATGTGTGTATATATGTGTGTATATATTATATATATTATATATTTATATAATATATATATATATAAAATTTTCTTTTTCTACAGGTCCAGGACAGCCTGTCTAAAGGCACTGAGAAGTTAGATAGGATGTTGTGGACAGGGTGCATCACACAGGTCAATCTGGCTGAAATACAGAGTGACCGAAAAAAAGTAACATGTAGTAATCCTAGACAAGTAGGTCAGAACCAGAGTGTGAAAGACATGAGATTTTGTCCTAGAGGCAAGAGGGAGCCAATGGAGTTGAGCCAGGAAATGATTTAATCAGACCTGAACGTGGGTTCAGTCCTTGTGTGGCTGTTAGTTCTGCTGTATTCAGGGTCAATAACTTCTATGACTTAAATTAGTTATTTAGTAATACTATTTTTCAATTAATATAGTATCACATGGTTACTAAATAATACTAACCACATTAATTAGCCAGATTGTTCCATACAATAACTTTATGGGCGAGATAATAGTCAGGGACTATTAACCCCATTCTACAGACAAGAAAACTGAGGCCCAGTGACTTTCAATTCCATTCAATTTGACAAGCATTAATTAAGTAAATAGTTAATATGGGTGAGTCTCTGTGATAGGGACTAGACTAGGGAATACAAAGATAAAAATGAAACAATTCCTTTCCCCAAGGAGAATTTATTCTAGTGGAAATATAGTATACGCATGCATGCATGCAAAAAAAAAAATAAAAGCTTATTTCAAGAGGCTAATAACTGTGGTCAGAATTGTTTGCTGTTGTTTTGTCCTTCCAGGGATGGGGACAGGGGTGTGCTGAATGTTTAACCACTAGCTCTCCAGAAAAAAAAAATGCATGATTCACTTTTAAATTTAATTTGTGCTATTAACATTCTCTCTGTAACTTTCTTGAGTCAAAACAAACATATACATACATTCATAAATGGATAAATGAATGAATGAATAAGTAAATAAGTCCAATCCTAGTTTAGCATGTGGCAATCGTCAGTTTCCAAAGTAGACATGTTCACACTGTAAATTTTAACTGTTGACTTTCATAAATGTATTTGAGCTGACTTCAGAACAGGTTAAGAGATTTTGTAAGGTTAACCAGAAAGTAAGTGGAGCCAGATCTGGAATTTTGATCCTATGACTACCAGTCTCATGTGATTTTTTTTGAATACATCCTACTGCTTCTCCCAAATACTAACCAATGGCCACAAAGGGTCCAGAAAGAGATGGGTCACTGAATCAGGATTGGTACTATGTAAATACTTGTCTCATTTAGCTGGACTGCCTTGGATCAGCACAATCCATCTCACCTACAAGAGCAAGGAGAGGAAGCTGGCACTGGGGTCTGGAACATTCTCTTAGTATATGGCAAATCCACTGAGAAGTAGAGAATCATGCCCCTAAGCAACTGATGTTCACACTAAGTACCTTTACACACGCCTCCGTGGGGATGACCAATTATGATGCCCTTGTAAAAAGAAAGAGTAGGAAATTGCTGGCCCCTGCCCTGTATACAATAATACTACCAAAATACCACTTCATTTGGAGAACAGCGGTATAACGGCTGCCTGGCCAGAGAGCTGGAGAGAACATTCATTTATTAGACACCTGAAGGTTGCTCAGAAGGTGTAAATAAAATGCCTTGCCTTTATTTTATGGTGATATTACTGTTGACTGGTAAACCATGTTATACACACTTAGGGTGAGAAGTTTCCATCTCCTGGAAAACAAGATTGAGGTTTTAGCACCACTTCCCTTAAATTGCCTAGCTTTTTCAGTAGCAGATAATAGTTCAAATGAGAATTGAGTGAGCTGGATCCTTCCATAGAGAATGGGAAGAAAAGTGACATCCTTGTAGCAATTGTATGCAGGTATTAATTTTCACCTTTCACACCTCCACCTCAGTTGCCTATTTATTTTGGAGATGCCTCTGATTCCAAAGCCCCCTCCTGGATTAAGTCCTACCCAGAATTCCCCATTGAGAAAGGGCTCAAGCTTACCATATTAACTTACCTCCTGCTTCATTCCAGATTCCGTAATTTTATGCTTCTCCAAGAATTTCAATTCCCTTTGTTGTATGATCTCTCATGAATCTGTAAGCTCATGGAGGGCAGTGACTATCTATCTTTTTATCTATCTATCTATCTATCTATCTATCTACCTATCTAACCATCTCTGCTGTCTTGCAGATAGGATGGTTTTGCTCAAACAGTGATATAGTTCCATAGCATGAATGCTTTTCATGTCCCAATAATCTTTTCAGAGTCACAGAAGCACAAAATCTCAAGGTGAACAAGGATTTCATAGGGTAACTAGTACAGGCCCAAATTAAACAGGACCTTTCTCTATACTACACCTGACAAGTAGTCAGCCAGTCTTTGTTTGAAGACCTCTTTTGAGGAGAAACTTATTTCTTCCTGAGGAAGCCCTTTATACTTTGGGGTAGGTTTAATTATCAGAGGTTCATAAGTTTTAGCGTGGGAAGGGAATTTAACACTCAGTTAATCTAATACCCTCATTTTATGCATGAGGGAAGGAAGCCCAAGAAGGTGAAAGACCTTGTCCGATGTCACACAGGTGGTAAGGAGTCAGGGCACAAATCCAGGTATTCTCACTAAATCCAGTTTCCTATCTGCTATATTGGCTGACTTTTCATTCATAAGAACTTCCCAATCACAAGATGTTTTTTATTATTCATATTTTGTTTTGTTTTTTTGCTTTAGGTACAACCAACATCTTTCTTTTCTCCCTTTTGTTTTCTTCATCAACTTCGTTTCTTCCCTTCTTGAGTAGTGTATACATTAAGGCCCTCAGTACTCTAGACCTGAGTCTGGATGGAGGATAGACTGAAGATAATTCTCATCACTGGACTCCAATTCCAGCTGTCTTAACCAGTTTGCATGTGAGTTGAGGGGAGGAGAGAGGATTCTGATAAGTGGAAATGAGGTAGCTGCCCATTCTAAGCATGGAGGAAATCTATGTGAATGTAGAGTGATGGGAAATAGAATGTCAATGTTGAACAGCAAATAGTCCAATTTGTTTGGAATATAAAGTGCTTCAAAGGGAACAATATTATAATAGGTAGGTTTAGGAGGCCCTGGACTGTCAGGCTAAATATTTGTATTTTTCCTAGAGGTAATAGGGAGTTTATGAAGGTTTGTAAGCAAAGGAAGTAACCATAAGTTCTTTTGCTTAGGAAGATTATTTAACTATATGGAGGATTGATTGGATTGGAAGAGAATGGAAATAGGGAGATCAATTAGGAGGATGATACAACAATGTAGGTCAGAAGTGATGAGGACCTGAAGTAAGGTATCAGTTATATTGATAGAGAGAAGGGAAAAATATGAGAAATGTTATGGAGATAGAATTTTGCATATAGGGTTTGTGGGGTGGTCAGATGGACAATCAAAGAAGACTCCATAGTTATAAATGTGGGGGAACATGAAGACGTTCAAGCCTTCAGCAGAAACAGAGGAATTTAGGAAGTTGGGTTTTGTAATGAAAACAAAAAGTTCAATTTTGGACACGTTGAGTTTGAGATGCCTATTGAACATCCAGGAGGAAATACCCAGCAGACAATTCATAGTATGGGAAATTGAGGCTGAATGTATAAATTTAGGAATGATCTTTATAAATATGGTATTTGTTCCAATAGGATATGATGATCCCCATGACATTAGAGAGAGAAATGAAAGAGGCTCACAAGAAAGTCTCGGGGGTACACCAATGCTACGGTGATGAGAAATAGATAATCCAACAAAGGAAAGGGGAAGGATCACTCTGATAGGTTGGAGAATAATCAAGTGAGACCAGTTTTATGTAAGCTGAAGAACTAGAAAGTAACTGGAAAAAGGAATTCATAAAGATTGTTAATTTTAGGTTTATGAAGATTTAATTTATTTGTTGAAATGAATTCATCTATAAAGCATATATAAGCATATGTATAATATGTTTATATATGCATGCATATTTTTCTATTTGTAGATGTTATAGATTTATGAGTTTAAATGTTCTATAAACATATAAAAATTTATAATTCTATGAATTAATAAAATTTCAAAAATTTCATGGTTCTATTAAATTTGTTTCATTTATTTAATTCTAGGAAGATTCAATGGTTTATAGACTCTGTATGGTTTTCTGAAAATTCGAAGAATTTACGACATCTCTATGGTTCTGTAATTTCAATAATATCCTATGATTGTATGTTCTGACCTAAAATAGGAATACATTTTAAGCAAATAAAAATCATTTATTAAGCACTTACTGTGTGTCAGGAACTGGGGATACACAACCAAAACAAATGGAGATCGGCATTGAGCTGTGATTTAATTGCTGTAGAGAACTCGCAGAAGAGGAAACTCCATTTATCAATGCACAAGTCATCACAAATATAAGTAGAAAGACAATCCCTGCTCTCGAGGCAATTTTTCTAGAGGGGTAGGAAGAGAAGGAAATACATAAAGGGAAGATATAGGGGGTGAAGAGACTGAAAAACATCAGGTATGCAGCTTAGAGAAGGCAGAGGGCTGGCTGGCTTGGGTTTTCTCCTTAAATGGAGTTTCTAGGAACAGACATCCAATGAGAGGGAGAGGCTACAGGTGTGGAGGGTACTTCTGATGAGTAAATCTTGGAGCTGGAGGGAAGCTTCAGGATGAAGAGCTGAGACATGGTAGAGGAGGTATGGGATATTTGTGGAAAGGAAAAAGGTATGGGTATTAGCATGATATAATTATACAACATTCAGTTTCATTTATCATTTCTGTTTGCATCGCTGCTGTCATGTATATATCATTGTCTTGGTTATCCTTATTTTACTCCTGTATCAGTTCATAGAAGTTTTCCTTCCCCATGAGTCTCTGAATTCTACATATTTATTGTTTCTTACAGAGCAATGATATTCCATGGCATTCAGCTAACACAATTGGTGTAGTCTTTCCCCAGTCCATGGGGCATCTACTTCCAAAAGAATCAGCTTTGAAGAATTTCAGGATCAGAAAAGACCTTGGAGGTCATCCAGTACAATTCCTCCTTGAATAAGAAATCCTTTCCAACAATTTCAACAAGTTGTCACCCAGCTGATGCTTGAAGACCTCTAGTGAAGAAGAAACAGTACCTCCACAGGCAACTCATCCCACTTTTGGCCAGTGCCTATTGTTAAGAAACTTATGTTGAGTCTAAATCAGCCTCTTCTACCTGTTCTTCTCAGTTCTGTGCCTCTAAAGTTAAGCAGAACAAACTTGGTCCCTCTTTCTTGTAGAAATAGTCTCAAATGCTTTGACAATTATTGTTGATAATTTTTGTCTTCTCTTGCCTAAATGATCCCCGATTCATTCAACCAATCTTTCTCATATAGTATGGTCTCCAGTCCCCTCACCTTCATGGTTGCCCTTTCCTTAAAGACACTTTATATCATAAATACCCTTTCTAAATGCGATTCCCAGAACCAAGCACATGACCACAAATGTGGTCTGATCATGACAGACATAGTAGAACAGTCACCTCCCTTGTTCAGGTCTCTCTCTTTGTTAATGACTTGTAGCAGCAAAGTATTGAAGTGGATAGATAATAGAGTTGGAGTTAGTAAGACCTGAGTTCAAATCTGATCTCAGATTCTTACTAGTAGGATGACCCTAGACAAGTCACTTAATCTCTCCTTCATTTTCCTCAACTCTAAAATGGTGATGATAATATTGATGCAGTTTAGGGTTCCTGGGAACCCCAAAACGTCAGGGTACAGGAATGGATTCACACAGTCATACTATCTTTCAGGCAATGGGCAGTTTATTGTAATGCCAATAGAAGCAGGCAGGGTTCCTAGTGAACCTGCCCATACATTTTCCAATTACCTTGGTGTTACATGTGAGCTAACACTAGATTTTCTTGTAAATGAAAATTCTTGTCCTTCTCATTATTCCTTGGCTCAGTCATAGTTTCTTTCCACTAAGCAACCCTTGGTGCTTTACAGAGTCTTAGAGTAATCCTCACAGTCCCTAGTGAGGAAGGTAAAATGCAATTCAAACAATAACTACATAAAATTAATCCCAATACTTATCAACCAATACCTATCTTCCATCTTTATTCAAAATGAGCTCCTCTTGTTAGAACAAAAGTTTTCACGAGATAAGGTGCCAGAGGTTGACCCACAGGAATTCTTATCTTTTTTTCCCCTATTATTCAGAATACATTTCATTGTCAGGATCCAGAAGATCAAAGGATTCCTGTAGTAAGCCATTCCTTGGAACTAGAAGGTCTAGCACCTGGTCTTTTTTTTTTTAAATTAAATAACTCATTTCCCAAATTGGCAGGGACATGTTATTGACAGTATCAGGCTTCAACCTTAAAGACAAAACAACTGGATGGATTCACCTTAACCTGCTATAGTGTAAACATTTGACTTTCAAACACCAAATGTTATTAACATCCATTAACAATTCCAGAAGAATTTACCCACATGAAAATTTTCATCAGCATAGAGCTAGTAATTAAATCCATGAGAAGTGTTGAAATTGCCAAATGAAGTAGCATAAAGGGAGAAGAGAAGAAAAGAGGGCTGAGGACCAAACCCTGAGAGATACCTATAGTTACATGGAGTAATCTGGAAGAGGATCCAAGGAAGGATACAGACAAGGTGAGGTCAGATAGGTAGGAAGAGAACCAGGAGAGAGTGGTATCCTGGAAGCCTAGAGAGAAGAGAGTATCAAGGAGGAGAGAGTAGTCAATAGTGTCAGAAGGTAGGGTCTCTCTGCAAAGAAGTCAAGGAGAATGAGGCTTGATAAAGGCCATTGGATTTGGCTATGAAGAGATCATTAGTAACTTTGGAGAGACCACTTTGTTAAAGAGAGAGGGGGGAGATTGAGGAGAAGCGAGAAAATGAGTAGATATGATTGGTAAATTATTCACTGTCAGTGATCTTTGAAAGATTTTGGTAAAAAGATGAGGTAATATAAGACTTGGGAAGGGCAATGTTCAAATTTTCAAAAGGGAAGATAATGAAATCTGCAAACTACAGGTCAATGAACTTGGTTTTGATTCCTGGAAATGTTCTAGAATGTTTTATTAAAAGTAGTTCAGTGAAAGGGAAATTAAAAACAATCATCAGGTCTTAATTGTGTTTTGTCTCTTTTGGTACAGTTACTGGACTACTGGATAAAGTACATGCCAGTTATGTCACTTCACTAGATTATGGTAAATTAAAATAAAATAAAGATTGATCATTGTTCATGCTGATATTATGGAAAAATAAAGTGACAGAAGCAAACTTTAGAATGGATTGAATAACTAAAACTAAAGGTAAGTTATTAATGATTGAATATTAAGTTGGGGAAATGGCCCCACTGGTGTGCTCACCTTTTTACAGTTCATTTTATATATCAATGACTTAGATAAAGGCAAAGATGACTTGCTTATCAAATTTGCACAAAACACCACCTTTGGCCTGCTCCAACTTATAGCTGAGCATTGAGTCCCTAGCGAATAGCTGCTACCTTGGATTTTAGCTTGGATCCATTCTGAAAATGATATTTTACAAGCCCCTTCTCGTATGCTTCTCTATAACAATCAACCAGTAGACACAATTGGCTCAAAGCAAAGGTTGTTGGTGTAATGATATAATGAGAATATTATCTATAAACATTCTCCCCATAAACCTCACGTGTATTTTCCCACAAATATGGATGGCCTCCATGGAAAGAGTTGACAAAAATTTAAATTGTAGTGATAGTGAGGCACACATAAAGAATCCATGTAGCCAAGATCATTCATGCCTCTGATACATCTGGACAAGATACCTGTGCTAAAAATGTTGCTCCACTACTAGGTTGGGCTTTTTCCTCACAGGAAATATACTTCTGGTAAATGCTTTACTCTTCTGAACTCCCTAGACTTGTTCTTCTTTGGGTGACTGGAGTTTCTATCTCATCCATCTTCATACTTAGCTACAATCCTCAGCTGGGGCATCACTATTTTTTTTTCCATAAAGATCAGAAAACCTTACCCTAGGATTAGGAGAAGCATCCCAAAATCTGTTCTTTCAGGGCCTTGGCTCTGAGAGTTGTTGTCTCCCTGGATAGAAGTAAGGGAGAATAGGTATAGACATTTTGGTGGGCCTCACTCAGTGGAAGACTTCATCCTAAGTTATGCTAAGTTTTTAATACATTTCCTAAATTTTTATCTCTGAAGGCTAGAACATAACCAAGCACCTGATATTTGCCCAATAATGATCAAACAGCTCTAGATTTAGGATTTCCTAGAGTTTAAACTCAAAAGTCCCTCCTGATAAGCCATTCAGATGAGTGGAAGAGAAATGGTTCTAGAGGCATTTCTGCCCCAGGGACAAATTCATTGTCTTTGCTAGTTACTAAGCTTCTTGTCTTTCCTTTTCAATCATTTGATTAATCAACAACATCTCTTAAGAATCTACTATGTGTCAGGCATTCTAAACATTCAAGATACAAATAAAAATAAAAGTATACCCTGCCCTTAAGAAGTTTACATTGTAATGGAGGAGACAGCATATATAAATCAGAACACACAAGATAAATAAGAGTAAATGGAAGGTAGTGCTAGAAGAGATGGCACTAGCAGCTTGGAGAAATGGAAAAGGCCTCCTGAAGGCAGTGGTAATAGAGCTGAGTCTTAAAGGAAGACATTTACTCCAAGAGTTTGAAACTGGAAAGTATGGAATTCCAGGCATGGAGACAGTCAGTGCAAAAACAAGGTGATGGCAGATAGAGTGTTATATGGAAGAAACAGCAAGCAGGCCAGTATGTCTGGATCTTATGCAAATGAGTAAATAAAACCCTCCCATTCTTTATGAGGTATGGATGAGCCTCATCGAAATTTTACATTCTTTACAAGGTACAAAATAATCCCCTCAAATTTGAAAGAGAATGATCTTTACATTTCATTACCATGGTTATTTACCATTTACTTCCAGCAAACCAAAGTCCAGTACCTGTATTACCCTTATATGCATATGACATAAACCTTCATCAGGATAGTTAACATAATGGATGATAATCAAGAATACAATCCCCCAAAAATCTTGAGAGTCTAGGACATAGAGCTTAATCAGATAAAATCTAATTTGATAGATATAAATGAAACAAAGAAAAAAAATATGATCCTTGAGTACAATAAAACAGTTCAACAAGTGAAATATGTAAATATCAGCAAGTCTGAAAAGATATTTGATGGTTCTACTGTATTACAAGCTCAATATCAATCAACAGTGTGCTATGTTTACCAAGAAAGCTAATTCAATCCCATGACACATTCAATGAGGCATACCTTCCAGGAAGAGAGGGCTGTGTTAGTCCAGCCTAATTTTGTGCTGGTCAGACTGCACCTAGGATAGTAGGCTCAGTTGTGGACATCACAGTATAGTGATGAAAAGGCTTAGCTGGAGAGCATTTAGGAGAGGATAGATAGGGTAGTAAAGGGCTTTGAGTTCATGATGTGCAAAGAGCAGTTGAAGGAACATGGGATTTTTATGTTGGAATAGAGAAGAGTGACATGATAGCTGTCTTCAGATACTTAAAAGTCTGTCAAATGGAAGAGGAATTAGTGTTTTTTCCTTGACCCTACAGGAGAGAGTCAGGAGAAATGGGTGGAAGCCACAGAGATGCAAATTTAAGCTTAATATAAGAGGCAGAGGGAACTTCCTTACAATTTGAGCTATCCAAAACCAGATTGGTTTAAAACATTGGAGTTTCCCCCTCATTCAAGGTCATCCAGTGGTTTTCTTTTCACTGAAGACTGGCTGATCATTTGTCAAATATGTCGTAGAAAAGATTCTTCAGATTGGTGGTAGATAAAATGGCTTCTTATGACTTTTTTAAGACTGAGATTCTGTGATTTGATGAGGACTACAAAACATTTTCCATATTTGATGCCATGGATAACACTTTCATTGAATAGTATTGTTGGAATCAGAAGGGAAGTAAACAACGAAAGCTACACCCAATATATATCCATTGGCAGTGAGGGAAATTATGTGAATGGATTTAAAAAAAAAGTTTGAGCATGGAGAAATGGCAATAAACAGAACATAACTGGGGCCATTTATACCCACTGTGATGTCCTATAAAAGTAATTAGCAACTTGGTTATGACTCAGCTAGACTGAAGAAATAGCAGATTCAACCCTGATACTGATCTCCTGGAATGAGACTTTTACTCAAGCATTCTGAGGCAAGTTACTGGGGCATAATAGTTAGCTGTTGATCACACAGCCTTAGAATTTCAAATATTGAAGGTCTTACAGTCCAATTAGCAAATGAATAGAAGTCCTCTCAAAAAATTTACTCAAAATGTTTCTATTTCTACAGTTTCTTTTTAATGAGCTGTAATGAAAACCATTGTATTGCTGTAGGCAGTTCATTTTATTTTTGAATAACTCTAATTGTTACAAAGGTTTTCTTTATATTGAACTGAAATATAACTCCCTATAACTTCTAAATATCAATGCCACTTTTTTCCTCTAGGGTCAAGAAAATATATGTTTTTTCCCCCATATGACAAACCTTTAGATACTTAAAGACAATTATAATATCCTGAGTCTTCTCTAGGCTGAACACTCCTCATTCTTTCAACCTATTCTCTATGAAAAGATCTGCAAAACTTTTTTCATCCTGACCACCTTTTTCTGAATATAGTCTACATTACAAATATCCTTGCAAATGTGGTTCTAGAGATGAGCATTAAACTCCAAAGCAGCATGATCAAGACATAGTACAGTGGAACTGTCATGATACTCTCTCATGCTGAAAAAAATATACTATTCTCCACTCTAATATAGCATTACCCTCCCCCTTTTGTGATTAAAATATTTAGGTATAAGACTTGAATAAGGTGGTAGAACTATGGGACTTCCTCCATCTCTTACAGTCACAGGATTCTAATCCTTTCTTGCACAACTGTAAGCATATGCACATCTCTGAAATTTTCTACCAATGGATTTAAGCCTAAGAAGTCTTCTCTTACCTGAATGATCCTCAGGGTATAGAGATATAGTAGGGGTGGAGGGACCTTTATTGAGGATACATGGATCTCTATCTTTGGACAGGGGCAAGGGATAATCAAAAGGATGTGCTCTACAGCCTGGATAACAAAAGGTTGTAGTTGGTGCTGAAACCTGGCAACAAACGCTGCTGACTGAGCACAAATCTAACAGTTTCCTAGTGGTTCTCCTTTTCATTCTCGAGAATCAGCACCCAGGGAAGAGAACAGTTTCCCCCACCTGCCCTCTTACTTAGCTGTCTTGATTATAGTGCTACTTTCACCGCCAAAGGAGCAATTCTTAGTATATGACAATAGCTTTATTTTGTTTTGTTATTTGTAAAAGTGCTACATCGCAACAGTTTAAATATAACAATTTTCTATGCCTTTCAAAGGGTACATTTTCAGTCAGAACCACATACTCACTCTCTCCATAAACCTAAAAATAATGATCTTCAGGCATGAGAGAAGAAGTAGCATTGTTGAGTTACTTCTTAGGTTATATTAGTGCTGAAATTATATACTCTTCTCTCCAGAGTTTTAAACTTGGCAGTGAAAATATTGTTAAGGCCAAAAGCTGGTGTTAGTTCTGAGCAGAGCGTTTCCACTGTTTTCATCTGCAGAACCCTAAGTATGAATCTGGTATGCAAATAGGTCTCAACATGATATTTTGTTAAAGAATGTCAGAGCAGGAAGAAGGTCTTTAGAATATAAAATTGGAAAATAAATATTCTTAGAGCTGAAAGGAACCTTAGGATATAGAATCTTAGAACGCACAGTAGAATTGGAAGAGAACTTAGAAAATCAAAATTCTTTTAACTATTTGGGAACTTAAAACATAAAATGTTAAAGATAGAAGGGATCTAAGAATATATAATATTACAACATACAGTAAGAGATTAGTGATGGAAGAAATCTTTAAAAATAGAATATAGAATACAAAATTGAATATTATTCTTCAAACTAATTAGGAACTTATAAAATATTAGGGCTCAATTGAACCTAAGAATATGGATTATCACAGCCAGAAGGGACATGAGACATCTTCCAGTCTCATCCTCCAAAATTACAGCTACAGAAATTGAGACTCATAAAGGGCAAGTAATCTTGTCCAAGAGAAAATATCTAGATAGCTTAGCATCCAGTTGTCCTAAATCAGTGATGTTTCTGGGAGAAGGAGGAAGAAGAGGAGGAGAATGAGAAGGAGAAGAAGAAGGAGAATGAGAAGAGGAAGGAGAAGGAGAAGGAGAGGAAGATGAACAAGAAGAAGCAGGAGGAGGAAGAGAAAGAACAAGAAGAGATAGAGAAGGAAGAGGAGGAAGAAAAATGCTAAGGAGGAGAAGGATAGATAAATCCAATTATGTAAATTTGTTTTCTATATATACCAACAGGAGCAAAATATAAAAAAAAAAAGTAAAAGAATTGTTTTTTTTAAGTACAAAGGTGACATTTATCCCATTACATCCCTAGGAAGTATCTCATAGGATTTTAACACTAGAAAGAAACTGAGATGTCATCTAGGCAATCCCTTCATTTTGTACAGAGGTAAACTAAATCATAGAGATATTAAATGAGTTATTTCAGGTCACACAGGTGATAGTCATCAAATCAACCCAGCAGATTCACATCCAGTGTTTTTGTTTTTGTTCCAACCCCTCAGTATTCCTTAATCTTTGCTAGTTACTTCCTATTCTATTTTAACTTCTATACATGAAAAGATATAACAATAATGTTGATAAGAAATTTCCAAATCTAATGCTTTGGTTAACGCATATATAGACATATCTCATTTTATTGCACTTCACTTTATGAACTTTATGTGCTTTACAGATACACAAACGTGTGTGTGTGTGTGTGTGTGTGTACAACAAATTGAAGTTTTGTAACAAATTAAAGGTTTGTGGCAACCTTACATTGAGCAAGTCTCTCGGTGCCATTTTCCCAACAGCATATCCTCTTATCATCTCTTTGTTACATTTTAGCAATTCTTACAATATTTCAAACTGTGTCATTATTATTATATCTTTTTTGAGATCTGTGATCAGTGATTTTGGGTGATACTATTGTGATTGTTTTGGGGCAGCATGAACTGTGTCCATATTAAGACAGCAAGAGTAATCTGTAAATGTGTGTTCTGACTGCTCCATCAACCCATTATTCTCCCATCTCTGTCCTTCTCCTTACCTCCCTATTCCCTGAGACACAACAATGTTGAAATTAGGCTAATTAATTATCTGCAATGGCCTCTAAGTGTTCAAATGAAAGGAAAAGTCAACTGATCTAGCAAACTTCATTGTTGTCTTATATTAAGAAATTGCCACAGCCATCTCAGCTTGCAGAAAACAGAACTCTGATCAATTAATGGCCATCAACAATGAGGAAAGACCCTCCCCAAGCAAAAAGGCTACAATTCACTGAAGGCTCAGATAATTGTTAGTATTTTTTTTTTAGCAATAAAGTATTTTTAAATTAATCTATGCACTTTTGTAGACATACTATCATTGCACTCAATAGACTATGGCATAAGGTAAACATGACTTTTTTTCCTTTTTTTAAAAAATAAATTTATTTATTTTTAGTTTACAACATTTACTTCCACAAGATTTTGAGTTCCAAATTTTCACCTCATCTTGCCACTCCCCCCACCCCAAGATGGTATGCATTCTGAATACCCCTTCCCCTAGTCTGCCTTCCTTTCTATCTCTCCCTCCTTTCTTTTATCCCCTTCCCCTTCTATTTTCCTGTAGGACAAGATAGATTTCTGTACCCCATTTCCTGTATTTCTTATTTCCCAGTTGCATGTGAAAACATTTTTTTAACATGTGTTTTTAAAACTTTGGGTTCCAAATTTTCTCCCTTCCTCCCTCCCCACCCACCCTCATTGAAAAGGTAAGCAACTCAATATATGTTATACATGTGCAGTTATGCAAAACACTTCCATAGTAGACATGCTGTGAAAAACTAACTCTATTTCCCTTAATCCTATTCTGCCCCCCATTTATTCTATTCTTCCTTTTGACCCTGTCCCTCATCAGAAGTATTTGCTTCTGATTACCCCCTTTCCCAATCTGCCCTTCTCTCTATCATCCCCCTAGTTTCTTGTCCCCTTCCCCCTTTATTTTCCTGTAGGGTAAGACAGATTTCCATACCCAAATGAGTTTATACGTTATTCCCTCCTTAAGGCAAATCCTATGAGAATAAGATTCACTCATTCCCTCTCACCTTCCACCATTTCCCTTCCACTGTAGGAGTAGGAGCCTTTTCTTGCCTGTTTTTTTTTTGTGAGATAATTTAACCTGTTATACCTCTCCCTTTCTCCTTCTCCTAGTATAATCCTCTCTCACCCCTTAATTTTATTCTCCAGATATAACTCCTTCATCTTTGATTCACCCTGTGCCCTCTATCTATCTATCTATCTATCTATCTATCTATCTATCTATCTATCTATCTATACATCCATGTAATTTTTTTTTTCCCTCCAACTACCGTAATACTGACAAAGGTCTCATGAATTACAAATATTATCTTTTCCTGCAGGAATGTAAACAGTTCCACCTTAATAAGTCTTTTATGATTTCTCTTTCCTATTTACCTCTTCATGTTCCACTTGAGTCTTGTATTTGAAAGTCAAATTTTCTATTCAGCTCTGGTCTTTTCATCAAGAATGCTTGAAAGTCCTCTATTTCACTGAATGACCAGTTTTCCAGTTTTCCCCTGAAGGATTATACTCAATTTTGCTGGGTAAGTGATTATTGGTTGTAATTCTATCTCCTTTGCCCTCCAGAATAATATATTCCATTCCCTGCAGTCCCTAATGTGGAAGCTGCCAAATCTTGTGTTATCCTGATTGTGTTTCCACAGTACTTGAATTGTTTCTTTTTGGATGCTTGTAATATTTTCTTCTTGACCTGGGAACTCTGGAATTTGGCTACAATATTCCTAGGAATTTTCCTTTGGGGATCTCTTTCAGGAGGAGATCAGTGAATTCTTTCAATATCTATTTTGCCCTCTGGTTCTAAAATGTCAGGGCAGTTTTCCTTGATAATTTCTTGAAACATGATGTCTAGACTCTTTTTTTGATCATGACTTCGAGATAGTTCAATAATTTTAAATTCTGTCTCCTGGATCTATTTTCCAGGTCAGTTGTTTTTCCAATGAGATACTTCACATTATCTTCTGTTTTTTCATTCTTTTTGTTTTGTTTTATTATGTCTTGATTTCTCATAAAGTCGCTAGCTTCCAATTGCTCTATTCTAATTTTTAAGGAAGTATTTTCTTCAGTAAGTTTTTGGACTTCCTTTTCCACTTGGCCAATTTTGCTTTTTAGGGCATTCTTCTCCTCATTGGCTTTTTGGACCTCTTTTACCATTTGGGTTAGGCTATTTTTTAAGGTGTTATTTTCTTCAGTAATTTTTTGGGTCTCCTTTAGCAAGCTGTTGACTTGTTTTTCATGATTTTCTTGCATCACTCTCAGTTGTTCCTCTACTTCTCTTACTTGCTTCTCAAATCCTTTTTGAGCTCTTCCATGGCCTGGGACTGATTCATATTTTTCTTGGAGGCTTTGGATGTAGGAGCTTTGACTTAGTTGTCTTCCTCTGGTTGTATGTTTTGATCTTCTTTGTCACCAAAGTAAGATAATATAGTCTGACTCTTTTTGTACTGCTTACTCATGATCCCAGCCAATTACTTAAGTTTTAAACTCTTTGTTAAGGTAAGAGTCTGCTTCCAATGTGGAGAATGTACTGTCCCAAGCTTTAGGGATTTGTACAGTTGTTTTCAGAGATACTTCTAGGGACCTGTATATTTTCAGTTCTTCCAGTGTGGTATGATAAGGGGCAAGGTGTTTCCTCTCCACTGCCACAACAAGCTCCACCACGCCAGAGCTCCTCCTTGCCCCAGGACCGTGCCTCAGAACTGTGACCCAGATCCAAGCATAGGCAAAGCAAGAGATTCCTGCCTCAGCACTGGCAAAGAGATCCCTGCAATCCCCCTGTGATCAGACACTCAATTCCCCCTCAGTCTGTGGGCAGGAAGCTCAGGAGGCAGCTGCTGCCCCAGAGGACACCCTTGGGACTTGTGGCTAAGACCTAGCTTCTCTCTCACACAGCAGTCACAGACTTTTCCCACTGACCTTCCAAGTTTTCTTTGGGAAAGTCTGGAAACTGCCACAGCTGCCCGCAATTCAGTCCTCTGAGGCCTGCTCCAGGTTCACTGTGGCCTGCACACCGATGCCGAACTGTGCTCCTCTCCCAGCCCGGCATGATATACCTTTCCAATCAACCATCCAGGTTGTCTTGTACTGGAAATTTGTTTCACTCTGTCTTTTGGTGGGTTCTGCTGGTTTAGAATTTGTTTAATGCCATTTTTTTACAGGTATTTGGAAGGGTTTGGGGGAGAGCTGAAGCAAGTCACTGCTTTCACTCCGCTATCTTGGCTCCACCCCTAAACATAACTTTTATACACACTGGGAAACAAAAATTTCATGTGACTAGCTTTATTGCAATATTTGCGTTTTTACGGTTGTTTGGAACTAAACCTACAATGTCTCCGAGGTATGCTTGAATCCCATTTTACCCTTCAGGCTACTGCTTAATTCCCAGGATATCAAGAAAATAATTCATAAGATTTATGTATAAAATTCCCTAAGTACTTTCTAATTTGCTATCTCATTCGAGCCTCACAAATAGTGTGAGACAAGAAAGGCAAAAACAAATTACCTCCCTTTTCCAGACAGGGAAACAAAGTTCAGATTGGTGTAGTTAAAGCATTTAGGAGTTATAAGAAACCTCACAAGCTTTGTAGCCCAGGCCCTACACGAACAAACATCCCCTTTACAGCATTCCTGACAAATGGTCATTCAGCTTTTACTTAAAGATCTCAAAAAAATGAGAACCCAATACTTCCAAAGGCATCACATTCCACTTTTGGTTATCTCTAATAATCAGTAATCTTTATTTGCTTTTTATTTTCTCACTTTGAGTCTAAATCCACTGTTTTATTATTTCTATCCATTGCTTCTTGGTCTACCTCCAATGAAAAAACACAATACTAAACTCAATTCTACCTGATAGTCCTTCAATTAATCAAAAATGAGTATCATGTCCCCTCCACATTCTTCATCCTGGCCAAACATCATTAGTTCTTTCTGTTGAACATGAAATGACTTGTTCAAGGTGATTTCGGAGAGTTTTTTTTTTTCTTTTTTAGCAGAGTTGGAAATAGAGTTTAGGTCTCTGGACTTCTTGCCCAGTCATCTCTCCAGCGTATCAAAGCACCTCTGAACGTTAGGGGAATGATGCCTTCACTGCCTGATTTCTTTTTTGTGTATTTTGGTTTAGAAATCGAAGTATCCAAATAACACTGAATTACCACAATATCATGAACATGACAAGCTTTCCGTACATCATGTACCCCAATAAACTTCCAACTTTTATTATTAGCATATGCCCCTGGCCTTGGCCTCCTTGAGTATATATAGAGTCTTGGAATCATAATGGAGGGGACCACATCAGTGGCAGACTTAGCCAAAAAATCAATATTCACATAGCTTACACATTACAGACTGAAATTTGTAGCGTGGTTAGAAAAAAGACCAGAATAGTAAAAGTTATAACTCTCCTTTGCCTATTGAATTCATGAATGAATTAATGATTTTAAATGTATTTATTTAGCACTCACTATGTGTCAAACACTCTATTAAGTTCTCAGAATGCAAATAGAATAGCAAGACAGTTCCCATTCTAAAACTCTTTTTCTTATAGGGGCAGATGGTACACATAGGAAGGTTCAGAGGCCGAATAGATGGACAGGTCCCAGGGTCCTTAAAATGCAGTGACAAAAAATTTAAACAAGTGATAATGCTTTGTAGTGTGTGTATGTGTGTGTGTGTGTGTGTGTGTGTGTATGTGTGTGTGTGTGTGACACAGAGAGAGACAGAGACAGAGAGACAGAATGATAGAACAAGAGAGAGATAGAGACAGAGAATGATAGACAAGAGAGAGAGAAAGAGAAACACACACACACATACAGAAAGAGAGAGAGAGAGAGAGGCATCATGAAGTTGCTAGACAGCTGGCCTCAAAGTCAGGAAGACCTGGGTTTAAGCCATGCCTCTTGACATCTCCTCTCTTTGCAACCTTGTATAAATTGCCTAGTCTCTCTGTGCTCTAGACCACTCTCTACAAATGTTACAGAGAAGTCACCAACCTATGTCAGTCAAAGGAGTTTCTCCATGCAGGAAATCAGAGGCCCAATCTCTCTCTCTCTCTCCCTTTCTCTATCTCTGTCTCTGCTCACACACATAAAAGAACTGGGTTGGAATCCTGGCTCTACAGTGGGGAGCTATTGGACAGAGAGGGGAAGCCACATGCCCCAGGTCACTTAGCAACTTAGTGTGTGAACTGAGATAAAGAGCAACTCCTGACTGTGGACTAGTCTGACCTTCAGTTTCCTCACCTGTAGGATGAATGTTAGTTATGAGGAAAGTGTCCTGTCATCCATACAATGTTATATAATAAATACAAGCTATTTCTATTATGACTTCTCAGTTCTGATATTCTTTTTAATATTTTTTTTAAATTCTGGATAAAACCAGGAAGGGAAGGGAATAAGCAGATGTATAGCAGATGTATAGCCAGGTACTGTGCTAAGTACTCTTCACATATATCTCATTTAATTACCCTACTCTCTTCAAAGTAGATTCTATTATTATCCCCAATTTACAGTTGCAGAAACTGAGCCAAAGAAGGTTTAAGTGACTTCACCAGGGTCACACAACTAAGAAGTATCTGATGCTGGGTTTGAATGTAGGTCTTCCTGATTTCAGGTGCAGCCACAGCATTCTGTTCACTGAGCCATCACCTCCCTCTGGAGGGGCAATGTAGTAAGAGCCAGTTTCTGAGACAGAAAGGCCTGGGTTCAAGTCCTGCCTTTGACACATATTGGCTATATGATCCTCGTTAACTTTTTTAACCTCTCAGTGCTCTCTGAGTCAACTCTCTGAGACTCTAAGTTGCAGAACAGGGATTAATATGCATGGATGAAGAAAGTTTCATCATCTGACATTCTCTATGCCAATAAAACATATACTGGGTCCCCCTGCCCCAACACACTCCTCTAAGTAGACCTACCTTATATTCTACTTGCTATCCTTAGGTTCCCTCATACCTATGGTAACCTCACCCTAATTCACAAGGAAAGCTTACCAACAGGGCATAAAAGGGTCACATGACTTTCATTAGGGATCTTTAATATTGACCCCAGGACCAGTTGGCAAATGAACTGGCAACCTTTCTTAAATGGTATGCCAAGGTCCCAACCCCTGTGACTTCTATCCTGTTCTATAGAAATTTCTGAAAATTCCATGGCAGATGAGGAACATTTCAGGAGGTAAGGATAGGAGCAAACCCACAACTCCGTGGGACCTTGGGTAAAATGAACAAATCAAATAGCTAGCATTTATAGAGTACTTCAAGGTTTGTGAAATATTTTACAAATATTATCATATCTGATATTCACAACCACCCTGAAAAGAGATTGGTGCTATCATTAACCACATTTTACAAATGAGGAAACTGAGGCAGGCAGGGCTGAAGCAAGTTGCCCAGGGTCACACAAGCTAGCAAATACCTGAGGTCATATTTGAACTCAGGTCTTCCCACCTCCAAGTCCGGTGCTCTACCCACTGGGCAACCAAAGTATTCTTCTTTCTGGACTTCATTTCTTTCCCTTATGGAAATTGAATAGATTGAACTGGTTGATCTTCAATGTCCCTTCAAACTTTAACATTTTATGTTCCGTGTACTAATATTCTACGTTCTACAGTTCTTTTCAGTTCTAAAAGTCCATGATCCCTTGAAGTGGACAAAAGCATTCCTGAAAAGAAAACTGCTGTGTAAATGTGAGATATTTTAATGTGTATTTTTGTTGCTTTTCCTATCTCTCAGCGTCCATGAACTTTCAGTACCCTTTGTGATAGTGAATAAGGTGTGTAAGTCACAATGCCTCAACAACCTTGATGAAACAGAAATCTAATTCAATATTGTTGTATTTTGCTATGTTCAGAAGTAAAGAGTTCAACTTGGACTTCTTTGTTGCTTCAATGGCTGGCTACTTTTGGTTCCTCAGACATGGTAATCTCTGCCTTCTTTGTCTTCTCTAAGGGACACGTGAAGACAGTTACAAATTGGTCTCAATAACACTAAGCAGAGTTAAACAGGGAAGTTGCCAGTCCATCAGCATCAAATGGCAGTCTTGACCTCTCTCCTTCTGTTTTATTTTGAATTTTTTTTCCTAAATAGTGTGTCTAGGGCTTTATTAAAAAGTAAAAGGATTCTAACTTGTGAAAAAAATAAAGATTTGCTATGGGAACAAGATCTTTAGATAGATTGTATTTTTTGAAGAAATCTTAAGTATTTATGGTTATTTTCTGTTCCTTCCAAAATGTTATGCCAAGGTTACCACCCCAAAGACTTCTGGCTTTTATTTGGAAGTGCTGGTCAATGTCATGGCAGAATGAGGTCATTTCAGGACATAGGGATGGGAGCAAAGCCCATACTTCTGCCATTCATTAACTATGATACCTTAGGTAAAATGAACAAATAAATACACTAGTTAGCATTTGTATAGTATTTTAAGGTTTGCAAAATACTTTACAGATATTTTCTCATTTGATCCTCACAACTGAAAGTTGGTGGCATTGGTCACCACGATAATTTTTATTTTTCTTGGCATGTTTTACTTTCAGGGCCAACTATAGGATTTCAAACCATCTTACTATTATTAGGACTGTTATGTTCTTATCACATATTTCTCTGATTTAAGCGAAGGGCCCAAATAGTCCAGGAGGACCAAAAAAACACACTCAAAGCATGATGAGTATTTCAATCATCAAAATTCAAAATTGCAAGAGACACCAATTATCACCCTTGCAGATCATGGAATTTCTCTATTTTGACAAGAGGTTTTATAAACTCTTCTAGAAGACCTCCAAAGGTGGTTGAGATACTCACCCCCTCTCAAAGAAGTGCCGTCAACTTCTGGAAACTTCCAATGTTCTCTTGACAACTTCTACCAATTGCTCTTAGGTCTGTCTTCTGGAGCCAATCACTATCGGGTGATAGAATTTGGGGAGGGATATATTGGATGACAGAATCTGAATAGAAAGAGATTATGACAAAAGAAAATAATCAGCCCCATCTCCTAAGTAGTAATTTAATACATATAAATCAAGTTCTACACTCTAGATTTAAAAAAATCAATTGCACAAGTACAGGATAGAACAAATATGACTAAACAAGATATTTTACTGATATATTTTTAAGGATTTATGGTCCCCGCTTCATGTGAAAAATAGTAGCGTTTTAGTGGACCTCAAGCTCTAGATGATTCAATTGTATAGTATGGTAATCAAAAAAGGTAATGTGACCTTAGCCTGGAATATGAGAGGCAAAAAGAGCAAGGTGATAGACCTCCTGTTCTGAATACACTAATAATCCTTTCCATTTCAGTTCTGACTCTGGGGCCTATTCTGACATTGGTCACATTCCTACTGCCCAGAGTTTTATTTTATGTGTATGTCTCCCAGGCTGGCCCACACTTCTTAAATTACTCTGCAGTCATGGTGGTTGCAACTAGACTTCTCCAATATCTATTGAGCCCTTTTGCCTTTCTTGCTGAAGAAAGGAGATGAGGATCTGAAACAGATTTCATCCAGAATTCCAGTCATTCTGTTTACAAAGCAGCGCACATGGAAAGAGAACATAAGGACATTTCTATGATGGACCACAGTGGGGAGGGTAGAATTGGGGAGGTCTGCAGCTGTGAGCAACACCTAAAATCAGCCCATCTGTGAAGAGACTAAAAACCTAATTAATGCTGCTTTTCAGAAATGAGACATTTCAACTTTATGTGAACACCTGGAATGGTGTCCAAATGGAAACTGATTGCGTCATGAAGAGGAGTCTTGTGAATGTTACTAGATTCTTCTTTATGCATGTGAACTGAGCTCACACAATACCAGGAAGGAGCTTTGGGAGTCTTGCTTGGAGGTTTGGGGCTAAGACTCATTAGTGTGTATCCTAGGAGAGAGTCTTGGTAACATAGAGGTTATCATTCTATGGCTACTACCAACCATAAGCTTACGTTCACAAATAGACCTACGTCTTTGGGTAGAGAAGCCTTGTCCACATGTCTCGTTCTTAAGAAAACAACACACTCACCGGCCATCATACATCTTACAGTCAAAACCTTTTAAGGTCTGTTTCCACTTTGCTTTTCCATTTTCTCTGTACGTAATTTTCTTCATACATTCTACATTCTAGACAATCTACATTATTCCTTAATATTCCTCATTCCCTATTTGTCATTCTATGATCTTGCCCTGATCAGCAAGCTTTTCTCTTAAAGCTAGAATCTTCCCACTAAGATGATCTTTTCTATATGTAGTTTTACCCCCTCAAGCCCAATGGAAGATTTTTAAGGTCCTTCTACATAGTAGTCCCTTAGATACTTGAACAAAGCAAGAATGTCACTGCAGAACCTTCTCTTTTCTGTATTAAACATCTCTTGCACCATCAACTGATTTTCATATCATATAGATTGAAAGCCTTTCATCATCATGATTTCCCTTCTCTGGATTCTTTCCAACTAATTAATGTGTATACTAAATCATTATGCCCCAGACTGAATATGGTATTCTAGTAGTATTCTCACCAGAGCAGACTATAGAAGAACTCCCTCCTCCCAGAATTTATGCCTCTCTTAATTAGGGCCAAGATCACGTTCACCATTTTTTTTTTGGTTGCCATCTTTGTTGACTCATATGGAGCTTGTAGTCCCATAAATCATAACATTGATGTTTGTTTGTTTGCTTTTCTGACTACTTATGATGTGATCATGACTCACACATACAGAATTTATGAAGTTCATTCTAAGAATCTAAGACATTTATCACTATAGAACATCCTCTTATTAGATTCAGCCCAGTGTCCTAACCTGTCAAGATCTTTTTTTGAATATTTACTCTGTCATCCATTGTGTTAGCAGTTCCTCCTAGCTTTCTGACATCTGCAAATTTAATAAGCATTCCAGTTATACTTTCATAAAAGTCAATGATTAAAAATTGCTAACACAAAGTCAAACAGAATTCTCTGGGGAACTCTACTGGAGACTTGCTAAATTGACAATGGGAAACTAAACAGTACTTTTTGAGTATGGTCATTCAAACCAGTTTGAAATCCATCTAATTTTATTTTTGTCTAATCACATCTCTCTATTTTTTTTTTCAGAGGACATTCAATTTCAACCCTGATTCTGCTATATGTCATCTATGTTACTTTGGATATGTTGCAATCCCTCTACAGATCAGTTTCCTCTTCTATGAAATTCTGAGATTCAACTATGTGACTTTGAAGATCCCTTCTATATCTAAATCTGTATCTAAATCTAAGATCCTATGAACTATTGTTTATCAAATGCTCTGTTGAAATATAGGTAAACTATAATTATACCCTCTCCTTGATATAGCAATGTAGTAAAAAGAAAATGAAGTTTATTTTGACATGATCTGTTCCAAATTAAGCCATGTTGGCTCATTACTACCTGTTTCTGGACATGCGCTAATCGTTCTTTTAATGATTTTTCTAGAATTCCCCAGGAACCACATTCAAGCTTGCTGTCCTATACTTTGCAGATTCTGTTCTCTTCCATTTTTTGAAAATGGGAGTACTTATTCCTCTATAGCCCATGGCAATTCTCTCACTTCCCACAGTTTTTAAAATATCAATGATTGTGGCTTATCAATTACATCTACCAGTTATCTCAGTATCCAAAGAAGTCATTCATAGAAGAAATGACTTATTCTTCAAATGTAACTAAATATGCTCTTGCTTTCTTCTTATTGATATTCAATATTAGTTCCCTGTTAATGATTCTGGTCCTGTCTTTTCTGGTGCAGATGTCATTATCTTTGGGAGAGAAAACAGAAGCAAAAGAGAGTTAAGTGACTCTGTCTTCACTTTTGTATCCTTTATCAACTGCCATTCACTGTCAGCACAAATTCTGTCCCTTTTTGATTGTATTTCTATACATTATAGAAAAAAATGAAATGTATTTTATTATCCTTAGTTTTCTGTCTCAGTCTTAACTTATCCTTATTCCCAGCATCTCTAACAATATTTTTTACAGTAGTGTTCCACATATTCTTTATTACTTGCCCTTTGTTTGGTACAGATTCTTCCTGAGGAGATCAGGGTCATCAAAGCCTGAAGTCCAGAATTGAAGTCTGGCCCAGGAAAATGGATTTACCCACTTTTGTACCACCCTACTAGCTTTTTTAAGCCTATGTCCACTCTCTCTCTCTCACAGATACTGTGACCATTGGTGGAAGAATAGCACCCATTTTAATTGGTTCATTATTAGAATATACATACTATTTCTCTTGTCTTCTATTTAGTAATTGGTGTGATTATTATTGTTTCTGATTTATCATTCAATGAATGTTCTATTTTTAAGTTAATGGTATTATTATGACTAGTTTATTGTAGATAGTAAGCACATCAGTGGGGGCTCAGGAGCTAGAGTGGTATGTAATAGGAGTGTATTCCTACATATATATTAGTTATTCATAGAACCCGAAAGGGAATTTGGTTAAGCAAACCAGCCCAGAGAGTTAGAATGGAGGACTGACACCACTCTCTCTTTGTATATTTGTATATATAATCTGTGTATGTGTGTATGTATATACATATGTATAAATACACATGCACATAGACATATTAATGTGTTTATATATATACACATATATACAAATGCATTAAGCATGCACACAACACATATGCATATGCATATACAAATATATGTATATGTGTGCATATGTATGTATGCATTTGATAGATAGATGATTTATGAACTTGAATTTCAACTCAGAAAGGAAATCTTCTTTCTTCTCCCCCACTTGGTGCCTTTCTGAGTTCAGCTTCTTGGCTCTGATAGATCAACTGAGATAATTGCAAAGTACTGAGCACAGTGCCTGGCTCATAGTAGTTGTGATATAAATGCTTATTCCCTTCCTCATACAGCCCAAAATAAGGTCTCTAGGGCCATCGTCATGGATTGTACTCTGGGTTGGTTGGTTATTGTCTTTCTTTCTCGAAGAGGACCAAAATGACATCACTATGTTGGAGCCAAGGTACAATTTGCCCAACTGTGACTGATTAGAAGGCTGCATCAGAGGTGGGGCACAAATAGTTAATGTGGACATTTGGAGAGGAGATGTCTCTAAGTGTGTGCATCTCCTGTTTCTTTTGAGCTACTGCAATTCTGCTTTGCTCCCATGCCAGTATTCTCCATGTCAGGCAATCGATTCCAAAGTGTGTATACGTGAAACACTGTGGTATAGAGGAAAGAACATTTGGAGTTGTTAAATTTGCATTCCATTTGGTTTTTCAACCCTTAACCCTTAATCAGGTGTGATCCTGAGCAATTCACTTACTTTTCAATATATTCCTTCAGGTTGTAAGTTATAGATACAGTCAGTAGGGATTTAAGTTTTAGGTCTTTATTTACCAACCTGATTCTCATTGTTAAAATGTATAGGAACTAATTTTCAAGAGGTTTCTTTTTATTATTGTTTCTGGTATTTATTGAATCAAATGTTTTATTCCTTTCCCCTTAATTTTAAGTATACAAATTGAACATTATTCCTCTATTAAAAATAGCAATAGTAATAAACTAAATGAAAGCAGTAGTAAGATGCTTTTGTATGCATGTGGCCATTTATTCATTTTTCTTTTTCTTTTCCTGTAGGCAGTGAAAGAGGGATAGGCAAAATTGGTACTCTTGGAAATTGTCTGTGTGAAGAGCTCCTCACAGAGAAATTCCATCTCCTTATTCATATCAGCAATTTGTCTATAACATTGTTTTACAGTGCCTTAGTGCCCAAGGCACTGAGGAGTTAAGTGGTCACATGTTTCAAAGGCAGTTCACCAGCCCAGGCTAGCCATTAGGTACCATATTGTCTCTCAATGCAAATACTTACTGTGGAATAACCTTGTAAAGGAATATACAAGAGAGAAGGACCAGTACCTAAAACAATGGAAGGTTTGTGAAGAGTGGGATAGGGACACCAGAGGGAGAGGAGTAAAATGGGTGTGTATCAAGGTGCAAGCAGCAGTAGTCAGAGAAGGGAGCTTTTGCCTAGGACACCTCAAGATAAAAAGCACAGGAATTCTCTACAGAAACATAGACCAATAGATTACCATGCCCTTCACAATAACAAAGATAATGTTGATTTGATTATCAATCCTTAAGAAAGAGGTGAAAAATGTCTAATGTGTACAGAGCAATGCATTCGGTTAATGCAGAGATGAATAAGACATATATTCTGTCCTTCCAGCTCAGGAGGGTAATGCAATACATACACAAGTAGATATGCAATTGAAATCAACCTAAGTTTGAAGTTCTATGGGAGGTCCAAGGAAAGTGCATTTCTAACTTTGGAGTTGTATATGTGTGTGTCAGGGAAAGAGTTAGAGAGGAAGTGTCTTTTGAGTTTGGTCTGGATGGAAGAGTATGATTTCAAAGGGCCTAGGTAGGATCTTGGTGGAGATTCCTCTTTTTAATTACCTGTTCCATTCCCATCCCCACACCCCTTGCCCCATTCCTGTTTTTTTTTAAATGCAGACAATAATAATGACAATAACATGAACTCTAGTTTCTATAACCATATTAAACTTTAAAAGTACCTCCTGTACCACAATACAATGATGTACAAGTGCTATTATCCCCATTTTGTGGATGAGAAAGCTGAGGCTGAAAGTTATATGGTCATTAAGCAACACAACTAGGAATAAAATCTATGCCTTCTAATTCCAGTTTTGTTGTTCAAAATTTACTCCATTTCCTCATGCTTAGGGTCATTCCTAAGTGATAAAGTATTTAACAACATCCAGGCCATGATACAATTGCAGACATTAGACAATATGACAGACAAGTCCCTTGCCAACTCAGAGCCTCAGTTTTCTCCACTTAAAAAAAAGAAGGGAGTTGATTTAAATACTTTGCTTCTTTAGGTGGCAAGGAATCAAGGGCATCCTGGTTTCAAGACTCAAAGTTATTTGGCCCAAGGACAAATCTATTGTGTGTTAATATTCCAAAACAGAGGTGAGGCTAGATTACATTATGGAAGACGTATTGAAAAGCCAGTCTATTTGGAGCAGAGGATGAAATAAAATGTGTGCTTTAGGATATGTTTTTTACAGCCCTAGTGCTTTATATTCCTATGATAAAGAAAATAAAAATAAAAACCTAGTCTCACTCTCCCTCAGGTACCCAATGGCTCAGTGGAAGGAAGGGCTTATGCTGTTAACCATTCACCTTTGTCCCTCCCTGACTCAGTATTGCTCCCCTTGTGGGAGACATTGAGTTACCTCCTTGAGCCTTTTAATATTTTATCCTTTTTCATATTTATTTCATGATTTTTTAATCTGCTTCGTGTGCTGAGAGCTGCAGGAGAAGGCTCTTTATAAATAATATTATTAATTATCAACATTAATAATAAATCAGACTCTTCCAGCTTGTTTCCCTCATTGGAAATAGGTAGCTTCATTGTCCAGGCAACAGCTAGTTCCAATGTCTAGCTTTAATTTTATAACTTAATTCTAGTTTCCATGAATTCATAGAATCAAAGAATGTCATAAGTTGAAGTGACCTTGCAACATAGAATGTCCTATTTGGAATTTAAAAAAAAAACCTTTAGAAGGACACATTTGAAATATGTAACATTGCAGCAGAACATAGAATGTTGGGATATAGAATATTAGAGGTAAGAAGAACATTAGAACATTAGAAACCATCTATAGTAGGAGTTCTTAACTTTTTTTCTGTTTTGTTTTGTTTTGACTTATTTTTGTTTCATGAATGATTTTGGCAGTCTAGGGAGATCTATCAGAATCCTGTTTTTTTTAATGAATAAAATAAAATACGTGGATATTTAAAGGGATGATAAAGTAAATGAAAATCAGGATGTATTTTTTGCCCATCTAAGTTCACAGAACACCTGAAATGTATCCACATGATAGTGATCCACATGTTGCACATTGAGAACCCCAGATCTGGACCAGATCCCTTACTTTATAAAGGATCCTGAAAGTTTAACTGACTTAGGATCAAAGAATCTTAGTTTTAGAGCTGGAAGGGAACTCAGAGACCTAGAGAGGTGGAGAGACTCTACCAGAGTCATCAAGGTAAGAAGTAGCAAAGTAGAGGGTTTTTGTTGTTGTTATTCATTTGTTTATTTTAGTGAGGCAATTAGGGGTTAAGTGACTGGATTTGAAGGAACAAAGAGGTCATATTGAATATACTATAGGTGTACAAACAACAACACCTGTTACCCCAATTCAATGTGGCTGACCTAATAAATTTAACTGTATACTTCAAATTCAAGGTTTTCCCAAGATAAGACCATGAGAGTCAGGAAGGATTAGAGGAAAGTTGGTCAGTCAGTCAACAAGCTATTATTAAGTGCTTACTATATTGATTCCCGTTAGATTGTGAGCTCTTTGTGGACCAGGACTGTCTTTTGCTCTTTTTTTTAATCTCTAGCACTTAGCACAGTGCCTAACATATAGTAAATGCTTAATAAATACTTCTTGATTGATTGTACTAGGCACTGTGATGAGTACTGAGGATACAAAGGAAGCCAAAAATATGGTTCCTGCCATCAAGGTACTCATGAAGAAGATAGGATGCAAACAACCACATATATGCAAGATATAAAGTGTAAATAACAATAATAAAGATATAAATGATTGTTAATTATATGTACTAATATTAATTATAATAATTTTATAATTATACATGTATTTATGTATATATCTATATATGTTTGTCTATCTGTCTGTCTGTCTGTCTGTCTCTCTTTCTATCCCCTCTGCTTTGCATTAGTTATGGTAATGTTGCTTTTATCCTCATTCACTGAATGACTTTAGTTCTTAGTGAAACAGGAAGTAGAACTAAATTTTTCACTTTATGCAAACTAAGCTTTGATTATTGTTGACTGAAAATTACTGAAATTAAAAGTGACAAAAACATAAAATAAAAAGAGAAAATGCTCTTCACTGGGTCAGTAATGGATGGTCATCCCTGGGCTCACAAAGAAGTTGTAAGCAACTTCAAACTTTCATAACCTTGGTCTTAATTACCCAGTGGAACCTTAGAAACCCATGGCCCCCTGCAGAGTTTGCTGTTCAAACAAGAAACATTACTTCTAATAAAAAAATCAATAATAAAATGCCTTTATGCAGCTCCCACATTCACTAGTCTGGTAGAGGAGAGGGTATTCAATAAGAATACCACAGGGAGATATAAGAGATATAGGAGAAAAAGGACTATGGATTTATTTTTAGTTTCAATTAAAATTTTTGTCAAACTATCAAGTTCAGTGAAAATTAACACACACACACACACACACACACATACACAAAGAACTTGATGCATAATAATATTTTAATTTGGGAAAGGAGTGGTCATCTGTGTGAAGTAATCTTTTTTATTATAAAACTATTTTTACAACCATTTTTATGCACTGGCTTTCCATTACTAACTGATGAAGAAAATATTCCTAAAACTTTTTCCCCAAAACGTTTCCCCCCCCCCAGTAAGGTCTGCCTTGGCTTTAGAACTGGAAGGGAACTGGAGATTACCAAATTTCTTCTTTAGAAGATGAAGAAATTGAGACTGGATGCAGCTTAAATGAATATCAGAACTGAAAAGAGCTTAAAACACAGAATGTTATAGCTAGAAGACCTTAGAACCTCAGACATAGAATGTTAGGGCTTTCAGGTAGCTTAGAGAATAGACAGTTAAACCTGGGACAGAGATTTTTAACATAGGCTAAAGATGGAAGGGGTCCCAGTGGGTATCTAGTTCAGTGATTATCAGTCTTTGGAGCACAGACAACTGGAAGGCCTTGGATTAATTACAAAACATGAACAAATCCATATGTATACCAACGATTGTCATTTTTATCTTTATTTAGCTTTCTAAAAATATACAGTGTGACTCAGTATAATAACTAAGCATTACTTCTGTAAGCTGAATAACTATTTCATGAATAATATAGATAATTATATTTTAAAAATATATATAGATTTGATTAATGAGAATACAACTTCATTCAAAAAGTATTACTGAGTTTTTAGTGGCTTTTTGTCATTTTTCCCTATCAAATGGTACCTGTATAAACAAAATCATGTGGGATCTTAAAACATTTGTTAAATTAAAATGAAGTCCTCTTACTCATATGACATCACTTAACACAGTGCCTGACACATAGTAGGTGGTTAAGAAATATTTGTTGATTTAATGTAGAGAGTACTATTATAAATGCCTGATCCTTTTCAGTAGCTGGGACCCTAGACCTGTAGCTTTCAAACAAAGGCTCAGTGCCTTCTTTTGTATGTGTGCACAATACCAGAGGACTGTCTGGGGATCATTTCAAAGTCCCTTCTATAGCTCTCTTGGTCATAAAGTCACTGGCAGTGACTCATCCCTTTGTTCTTTGTAGGTGATGTCATCATTTGTCTATGTCTAGGGTATGTATTAGTGTTTCTACCAATCTGATAAATGTCTTATCTCCCATCCTATTAACTCTTCCTCCTTTTGTCCCTTTACTTGGCACTGTTTTCCTCAAAGTACTGACAAAGACATGACACACTTGTATCCATATCAATCTGTCATCCATCCATTCATCCATCCATCCATCTATCTTCATGCATATATGGATATTTGTGTGTGTACACATATGAATATGTATGTACTTATTCATAGGTGTGTTAAAAGTTCATTTAGACTTTCCAGAGCCAGTTGTTAAATTTTCAGCATGAACATTTGCATCTCAGAATTCAGTAAAGCTGCAAATCAGGGCTTGATTTATTGTTCTGTTGATTGTTTAGAATTGAAGAAAATGATGGAGATGATGTTACCAATGCAGATTAAATGTAAAAATGGGTCATGATTACATTTTTTTTTTATTTTTGGAGAACGGGTTGTTAAACATTTACCAGCACATCCCTATATGTGTATACAGATGTACACATAGCTATATATTCTTTGTTTAGAATAGTAGAAATAAATCAAGCTAGGTAATCATCAGTGTACCCAGTATGCCAGTTTCCCAGCCCACCATCCTCCTTCAGTCCCTGTATCATCTCCACAGTAGGAAGATAAAAGCATAGAAGTTTAGCCTCCCCCCCCTCCACCCTCTTGCCTAATGGGGAATTGACAAGGGCATTTTCCCAAAGGCTTTTTATTCATGACCAAACTCCTATGGTAAAGAAAAGAGAAAAATCACTGATGACAGGAGTGTTCATAGAACTCTTCATGGAAGCAGTTGCATGACTTAAAGAAACGTGTAATAGGGGTTTAAGAACTGACCAATATACTAGAATCACTAGGAACAAACTTTCCCTCTCATCCTTGAGGGCCAACTGGGACTATGTTTCTCTTAAAGCCAAAAGGCAGACTTGAGTCATGCCCAGGAGTTCTTCTAGGGACACACAGAGTTTGTCAGAGGACAGACGGAGGGAAAGGATGGAGGGGTGTAAAAGCTGAGGAACAACAGCCTCAGAGACAGTTTCCTACCTCTCTGGACTAGGAGGAATTGTGTTATTATGGAAGCCACAGAGCTGTCCACTTGGTACCCTCTTTCTATTGAATAGAAGCAGAGAAAAATTGTTCCTATACCTGTCCTATTTGTTTTTAGAGGAGGAGATGGTTTAAAGTGTGATCTTTTCCCTACTCACTACCTTCTCCTTCCTATCCTTGTCCTATCCGGAGATTTAATTAAGTGCTATTTAAAATGGCAAACCACTCCAGTATCTTTGCCAAGAAAACTCCAAACGGGGTCATGAAAAGTCAAACATGACTGAAAAATGACTGAACAATAAACATTTTTTGAAAGACTTCTTTTTTGGGGGGGGAAGGAAGGGTAATATGGTGGTCCTAAGGTCCATTTAGCCCATTTATTTTATGTTGTTTATATCAGAAAGAAAATTATTAATATCAGCACATCAACTCAAAATCCCTAATTAGGAAAATTCCCAACTTTTAGACATAAGCTTTATTTTCTGCTCTAATTTAATTTTTTGTTTATCTCTAGCTAACCCCTAACTCCTTATGTTCAAGAGAAAAACAAGTGCACATGATACATTGAGATTAAAGAACTGAGTATTTTATTGTGTCTTTTACTAGACAGAAACATGAAGGGAAGTTGAGGAAAAATAGACTTTTCAGGGGTAACTTTCTTCAGTCCTGGAAAAGGTCCCCATAACCTAGAGTATCAGCCTTAGTCTGTTGTTCAGAGGGCCCAATGACTGCTTAGTTTTCCACTTCTCTACAACAATTCCATTTCCTATTTGCCTCTTTTTCCATTGGTTGCTCCTCTACTTCCATTCCATTCCATCTTGGCCAGTCAAGTCCTTGTCAGGGCTCGGTGTTTTCTCCAGTTATTGATGCTGCTCAGCTCTTTTAGTCCTCTTTCCTTCCTCTGAGTCTGTCCTTTCATAGACTATATGTATCTCTTTAAGAACTCCCAGGCATGACTCAAGCCTACTTTCTAGCTCAAAGATCACCATAGTCTCAAACAGCTCTCAAGACTGCCCTTGTGAACTACAAACCCCTGTGTGCCATTCACTTCTCAAACCCCTATTACATCATCATTTTACATTTACTAAGTTCTACTCCATTACCTAATAGGAATAAAAAATAGAGAACATCAATTTTATTTCACAGGATTGTAATATTTGGAGCCACAAGGGCCCATAGAGACCATCCACTCCACCACCCTCATTTCCCAAAGAAGTGAGGTATAATATAATTCTGATAAGAGGAATAACACAAATAAAAGAACAAAGACAGGAAATTCAGAGCATTTTAAAGTGATGGTGAATAGTTAGGTTGGTTTGAACATAGGGTCCTTGAATGGAAAGAGGGGAGAAATTAACCCAGAAAGGTCACCCTGAGAAAGGCCCAGATATTAAAGGGCCTTGAATGCCAGGCTAGGGAGATCATAAAAAGAAAGAGGGAGATAAAAATAGGGAGTATCATTTTTTATATCATGCTGACTTTTGCCATTTTCTATTAGCACAATTCTTTTCCAAACCACTCTTTATCAGTCTCTAGCCAGGAGTGTCATCAATGACTAATATCATAAGGTCATATTAAATGGATCTTCTATAAGTATGTCCGGTACAAAGATAGTGTGGACAGAATGATTGAGTTTAGCCTGTGAAACTTAGTCCATTTTACTCTTTGACTATTATAACTCTTTAATTCAAATAGATAGATTTGACAGTTGCCCCTTGGCTCTGACCATGGCGTTTTGCCAAGCTCAAAAAACAACACCATAACACCTAAAAGAATTAAGTCAGAAGACATCAAAAGTCAACATCCTCACCCCATCTTTTCTGTCCAGTTCAAGAGAATCAGGTCAGTGTGAAATATGAGTTAGCCAAACATTCTCATACCATCATATACATCATGGGAGAAACCAGAATTTCCTTTGACCTCTTATGCTCAATGAATACAATTAATCTTTAATGCACCTAAAATTTCAACCCATTAAAATATAAAAAATATCATTCCATTTGAAGAAGAAAATAAAAACTGGGGATGTAGCTCTATTATAATTATTCAGGGATGTTTTGGGTGTGAATGCAAGATGTAGTTGGTGAGTTATTTTCTCTGTTCCCCAGAAAATTGGAGCCTACCGTCTCTAGGATGCTTCTCATTTACTCAAGAAATTTCACTATGTTATTTACAGCTTGCTCAGTGCCCCAGGAGTGTAAGACTGCTGTCTTCTTCCCAAAGATGGTCACTCTTGAAAAGAGAAGAAAAGGCATCTCAAAGCTCAAAACATCAGAATCAGGGTGGTACAACATAAAAGAGCATTGGATTTGGAGTCAGAGGTCTTAGATTCAAATCCCGGCTCTATTATATAGTACTTGTAAGATCTTAGGAAAATCTCTTTGAGTCTGTAAAATGTAGAGGTTTTACTAAGTAGACCTTAAAGTTCTTTCTTGCTCTAAGTATCATGAAATTATGAATCATTTGTTCAGGCAAGGTCTCTATTGGCCTCAAGAGGATGAGGATTACCAATAGTAAAACTTCAAAAAACAAACAAACAAATAAAAACCATGTAATAATGGCATCTATGAATAAATAAAATCCAAATGTAATAACTATCTTCTGGCTATGTCCATTGGCATCAGCCAGTCAGCAGCCAAAAATCAGTGTCCAATTCATATTGATGGCTACTGAACCAATCATTCTGACCAACTTGGGCAAGGGACCCTACAAAGTGGAAAATCATGTATCTCTCTTGGAATGAACCCTAATAAATAAATTTTGAGGGAGATAAAACACAATTGGGTATGAGTTGGCAAAATTTTAACACTACAAGAGGCAAATTCCTGTCATCTCATTGTCTAGTGAGTACCCCAACTGTAAACAGGCATTTAGGTACCACAGTGGATAGGGTGTGGGTGTTTGAGTCAGGAAGATCTGAGTTCAAATCCTGCCTCATATACTATTTGTATGACCCTAGGCAAGTCACATAACTTCTCTTTGCCTCAATTTTCTCTTCTATGAGACAGGGTTAAAATACCTACTATCTTAAATAACTTATAGGGTTCTTGTGGTGATCAAATATGTCAACATATTTAATGGACTTTGCAAACCTTAAAATTCTATAAGAATACTAGCTATTATAAAAATAAAAGTTGATAATAATAGCATTTATATAAGCACTTGCTGTGTGCCAGGAACTGTGCTAAGCACTCTACAAATTTATTATCTCATTTGATCCTCAAAACAACCCTGGGAGGCAAGTTGTTATTAACCCCATTTTATCTAAACTGAGGCAAAAAGAGGTTAAGTGTCTTGTCCAAATTCACACAGATAGTAAATGTCTGAAGGCAAATTTGAACTTGGATAGGCCCAGCACTCAATCCATTGGGTCACCTAGTTGAGAAGGTTCACCCCCACCATCCCCCTTGTCTACAATACACTCCTTTTTCCCATCAGCTTTATGGGATCTCTAATTTTCTTCATATAATTCAGTTATTACCTCCTTCAGGAAGCCTCATATATATATATATATATATAAATGCATATGTTTATTTATATATTATATATATATAAATGCATATGTGTATTTTTACAGGATTCATATTCACTTACCTATCTATATATTGTCTCTCTCTGTCTTTGTCTCTGCTCTCTCTCTCTCTCTCTCTCTCTCTCTATCTCTCTATCTCTCTATGTCCCACTTTCATTGTCTTTGTAATATAAGGCCTGAAATAGGGTCTTATGCATAGTAGGCATTTAATAATTTTTTTAATTAAAATTTTCTATGAGTTCACCCATAAGATAGAGTGCTGAAAGTACTGGAAAACATTTTGGGGCCCTAAAAAACCCTTTTATTATCTCTTCTACTGCCTCACATTCCACAATTCAAGATTTATTTCCTTGGGGTAAATATTATTCATTTCAAGTGTCCTCTTTTAAAACATAAATACACCCAAGAGGGGGCAAGAAATGATTTCCTCTGAAAGCAGGTATTAAGTGTCTGAAAAACTCAGCCTTTGACATTCCTCTTGGCCGCTTTCTGTTCTGTGAGCTGTGGCCAACCAATGTCTCTAACTCTGTTCTTCCTCTCAATGTACAAATACTTTATTGAGGGCAATAATGAATTTGCCAGGATGATTCACTGAATGACATTTCAAAAAGTTGCAAGAAATGTGACATGACATTTCCCAGTGCCCCCATTTCACAAACTTCCATAAAATGCAGTGATAGTCTCTCGTTAAGCCTGACTAATTGTACAGGGACAACTTCTAGTTTCTAGAAACTGTGGAAATGTGAGAAACTATAGAGAGCTTTCTGTCCTCACAGAGAAGTTGTAGCAAAGTAGCCAATAAGATAGCATTGTTCACCTTTCTGATTGAGGTGGTTAGTTTTTTGAACATCTGATTATTCTCCCATTCCCAGACCACCTGGACAGAAAGATGAAATAGGTGGTTTTGGGAAACAAATCACAAACCTGGCATGGGAAAGTGATTTTTTTAAATAATATGGAACTTCAACTATTCAGACATCTACTGAAGCGCTCTCTCTCTCTCTCTCTCTCTCTCTCTCTCTTTCTCCTCTAAAAGTAGAACAGCTGAAGAACATTTGACTTGTTAAAATGACACTTCATCCTTTAAAAGATGAGATAGGATAACTATTATTCTGAGCCTGATTGTGACCATCAGGGAGAAAAAGTCTGTTGAAAAAGAAATGATGGGAACCATGGGGGTAAACAATCATAACATCTTAGCACGGGTGTTAAGAAGGAGAAAAATAAGCCAGATAAAGTCCTTCACAAACCCGAATTTGGTGTATCAAATTTTGAAAGTTTAAGAGAAAGAATATGTAGCATCCAGAGACATAATAAGATGCAGAGAAATCTGTTTATCAGAGATGGAGAGCCTTTAATAGTGAACCTGAAGGCAAAAATTGAAATGGTTTTTGAAAAAAAGAAACAAAATGGTATTCTTCCTTATAAAACTGGGGTAGATCACAAATTTTGAGTGGAAAGACCCTCAGAGGCCTTGAATTCAGCCCCCTCATTTTATAGAGGAAGAATCTGAAGTCCAGAGAATTTAAATGACTCTCCTAGAATCACAAATGTCTGTGGGAGGATGTGTGTGTTTGTTTGTTTTTGGGGGAACTATTATTTTTACTAAGGAATTGAGATCCAGAAAGTTAAAATGACCCACCCAGAGCCATAGAAATAGGAAGCACAAATGAGATTTAAAAACATGTTTTCTGGCTCCAAATCCTATGTACTGTATGTACGATGTGACCTACATCTGATCTAAATCCTGGCCTTACTACTTATTGCCTGTGTGATCTGAGGAATATAACTTTTCCCTCTTTAGGCCTCAGTTTCCTTCATCTGTAAAATAAAATGGCAGGAAGAGAGAACCCCTAATAACCCTTCTAGTTCTAAATCCTATGAATTATGGGGGGGAATATGGTGGTTTTGGGGGGAAGTATGGTTGTTTTCCAGCAACTTGGGGGGGATTTAAATAGTTCTTCCTCACTCCAAGTCCAGCATGCCAACCTTTACTTCATGCTGCTCTAAAAGCTAGATGCCCAGAAAACTCATTGATCAATTAACATTTGGGTATATTTTTGTATTTATTCATCAACAGTAATGCAATTTCCCTCAAATATAATGTAAGCTTCTTGGGGGCAGTGCTTAATTTCTGGTTTCCAGGACTTAGTGAAACACCCAACACATAGTAGAATCTTAATAGATGAATCTCTTTCCTTTTATTTATTTTTGAATAATATTTTCCCCATCTCTCTTTTAAAAAAAACATACTTAGAGGCCCTGTGCTCTAAAAAATTGGATGAAAGTCAGTCTTCTCTATGTTGCCTCAATCTTTTGTTCTTTTGCCTTGTCATAAAGCTTTGCAATTGCTTCTTTGAACTGCACTCATAGCTTTATGACACAGTAATTTTGGGGTTGAATAATACCTTAGAATTGGAATTTTAAAACATAGAACATAGAATTCCAGAATTAGAAAGAACCTTTAAAATATTGATTTTTCAATCCAGAAGGGGCTTTTTGAACACAGAATACTTGAATATAGATTGTCAGGTCTTGAAAAGGCCTTACTACAGAATACTGGAACAAGAGAAGACTTTAGAATGTTAGAATATAAAATGTTTTACCAGGTAAAGATCTTTGATCATAAAATGTTCAAACATATAATATTGAAGGTAGAGGAGACTTTAGAACATAGAATTTTAGAGCTTGAAGGTTCTTTCCAACATAGAATATTATGATATGGAATATTAGAGCTGGAGAGATCTTTGAGACCATACCATACAATCCCCTCATTTTATAAATGAGACTGCAAGAGGGGAAGTATTTTTTTTCCCCTGGTAATGAACTTGGCAGCGTTGAACACCGTTCCAAAGGGACTCCCTCTAAGCCACTGCAGATTTCATGCTGAGCTGAACCCCACATTAGCTGTTTCCAGCTGTCCTGGAGCTCTATGCCAAATGTTTAATGCATGTAATAGTACAGCTCCTCATTATCCATTATTTATCAGTGAGGAGAAATTGGAGGATAGAAAGCCAGACCCTTGGATCAAATGTGAGGTCTTCATTTTCAGCCCCCTAAGCTCACAGAAGCGTTGCAGTGGAGGGAGAGAGCATTGCATTTGGAGGTGGGAAAACTTGGCTTTGAGTTCTGGCTCTTTCTCTGTCCGTGTGGCATTGGGTGGGTTGTTTACTCTCTCTGAGCCTCAGTTTCCACATCTCTAAATCTAGAGTGAACATCTATAAGGCCTATTCTGGTTCTGAATCTTACTATCCTATGGCTCAATAAAATGAAGTAGTGAATGGTTACCAGACAACTCTGGTTTCAGTGGAAACTAGAGGATGAGCTATTGTGCTGAAGGGCTTTGAGAAAGGGAGACATGGGAACATGAACACAGAAAAAGAATGGATATTCTTATGGGGACTCTTTACTGATTTCTCTACTTATCAGTATTTTCTTGTTCTTCAAATAATCATCTAATATAGGTTACTGTGGTAGAATGGAAGCTTCTTAAGGGCTTATTTTAAAAATCATCTTTAGTGCCTTAGACTAAGTAGATACTTAATAAATGCTTGTAATATTGTATTATATTATGTTGTACTTTCTTGTAGTATATTAGATTTTATTAAGTTTTTATATAATATTATGCTATATTGTACTGTATTAGATTAAATTACATTCACAATGCATTGTCTTTTACCTAGTGATGTGATGGTAAGTGCTTAATAATCAGCTTGCTGAAGGGAAAAATGTACCCATGATACATTTTTAAGTTTAGTCTATGTTATTAATATTTTCTCCATAACTTTCTTAAGTTTAAAAATGAACCAAAAAAATCAGGTCTTAATTTATAGTGTTTGCTGATTTCCAAGGTGTAAATTATCACACTGAGCCATGCCTTAGGTTATCTATGACACTGGATGTTTTGTTAGAGTCTTCAATCTCCAAAGCAGGAATAGAAAGTAAGGTTATGAATGCTGCTTAGAGAGTACAGATTTCAGGGAGCAAAGTTTAGCGAGGGTTAAAAAAAATTAAGATGAGAGGCCGCATGGAATAGCGGATATTGCCCTAAGGAAAACCTGTATTAGATTACCACCTCTGACACATATTGGATGTGTGAACCTGACTGCATCAATTAACCCTTTAAATGCCGCAGGCACCTTTCTAATATTGTAAGTTATCAAGAAGTTGCCAATCTGCCCAGGTAGATGGAATTTCCTTATTTGGGAGTGCTTAATGTGAATGAAATTACACATATTGACTATTCTTCTCCTCTCCCCTCTTCCCCTTTCCTGTTATTCTAATTACCTCTCAGAGGCAACATAACTGGAAAACATGTTGGTCCCAAAGCCCTAAGGCCTAGGCTGAAATCTTGCTTTAGACACTACGACTATTACTACTAATAGCTCCACTAATAACATTAATATAGCACTTTGGGGTTTGTGAAACACTTTACACCTATTATCTAATTTGATCTTCATAATAACCATGAGATGTAGGTGCTATTATTATCCCCATTTTATAGATAAGGAAACTGAGGTTAACAGAGGTGAAGTGACTTGTCCAGGATGACATAGCTAATAAACTTCTGAGGAAGAATTCAAACTCAAGCCTTCTTGACTCTAAGTTGAGTGCTTTGTCCACTATGCCACCTAGTTCCCTTACTAGATATGAAATCATGGACAAATTCTTTAACCTATCAGTGTCTGTTTTTATATCTTTAAAATAGGGATAATAATAACTTTAGTTCTTACGTTACAAAGTTGTTTAAAGGATACCTGAGTTGGTGTATGTAAAATGCTTTGCAAACTTATAATGCTATTTAAATGTGAGCTATTATTATTACTCAGCTTCATGATTTTGTATTTCATATTGAAACTTTCATATCCATGATATCTTTTTCTGTGTTACTAGAGGGGGAATTCTTAAATAATGGATCCAGTGACTTGCACAAAAGAAAAAAAAATAAAACAATGGAAATGATCTTGGTTAGGTGGTTCACAAAGGGAAGTCACCAATGATGAGACTGGGCCCCAGATTCTGATGGTTAAGTGCATGGCTGAATGTGATTTTTAGACCCCTCCCCTTCTTTCTACCTCTTGTGGAAGATGAAAATTCCTCACCAGAATGTCTTCAAATTAACATGATAGTAAAAAAAAAAAAAAAAAGAACAGAACAGGAAATGGTAGTTAATTGAAAGGATGACTCAGGTTCTCTGAGGAAATGAAAACAAAGGAGTTCCCACATTTTATGGGACAGAAATCAGACATAACTTATTTTGCCATACTCATGACAACCATAAGCAAAAAGTGAAAACAATAACAAAATAATCATGAAGGTAATGGCAACCTGTCAACATCTGTTGCAGAACATAAAGAATTAGAGAAATGCCATGAAGAATTTGACTAAATTCTTCAAATCAAGGTCAAAATATACTTTTACCATCAGTAATTTGAATGTGAAAGTGATCATAGGATGTCAAAAAAACTTTAGAAATATATATATATGTATATATATATAATATACATGTACACACACAGAGATATATAGATATATCTATATGTATCTATATATCTGTGTGTGTGTGTGTGTGTATCTGTATTTGGATTCTGATCTGTATTGAGGGAGGGAATATTCCCATCAAGGAGATCCCAGATTCATGGAAGTATTGATGAATTAAAAGAGCAAAGTTACAAGATTTCTCTAATTTGATGTTGAGAAGAGAGGGTGCATTTGCAGTTTCCTTAATAAAAAAAATAGTATCAGATGGGCACTGGAGTTATCTTTGTCTTTTCTTTATCAAGAAAACATATACACTTTTAATATATGTGTAGGTGAAGTCTTGTTGGAGGAGAGCTATTTTTTACCAACCAGCAATGAAGACAGTAGGATCATATATTCTCTATGCTTTTCATTAAAAAAGCAGGATAGTATACTAGAAATTATGCATGACATTGATAGAAGAGATGTGCATTCAAATTATTGCTCCAATCTATTGACCTTGGATAAGCTATTTATCATCAACGTCATCATCATCACCATCCTCGTCATTATCATCATTTTCTCAATTATTATATAATTACATTAAGATTTTGCAAATTACTTCATATACTTTAGATCATTTGGTCATTATAATTAGTCTCTGAAGTAGATACATTATTATCCCCATTTTACAGATGAGGAAATGGAGTCTGAGAGAGGTTAGGTGACTTGCCTAGGATCACACAGCTAGTCTGGGTCAGGATTTGAACTCAGGGCTTCCTGATTCCAATTCCCACCTTCTATCACCTATGTCACCTAAATGAAAGTCATTTATCCCCTCTAAGACTGAATATCCTCATCTATAAAATGATAATATTTTCAATAGCTACATCACAAGGCTTCTAAGGAGTGTTTTGCAAATCTTAAGAGACTATGTAAATGTGATGTAGTATCATTAGCAATCACCACCCTCACTTCTAGGCAAAAAAGACAAAAAAACAAAAACAAAAAAAAACCCTTCAATTTGTTGTTCCTGATTTATTTTCCTGCAATTCCAAATGATGACATGAGACTTCCCCTCAACTGAGAAGCCTCTTGGTACCAGGGTATTATTCTTTCCTTTCCACCCAATGTTTCCATCTACCTTGTCTTCCTCTACATCCTAGAGCTCAGCCATTCAGTCTCTATAATGAGCACATGTTCATTGCTGATTTCAGCATTTGCCTTATAGCTGTATATTGATCCCTACTATATATTTTTTGTTCATACAAGGTAATTCAATTGCTTATTTGAGAAAGAGAGAGAGAGAGAGAGAGAGAGAAGAGATGAGTAATCTCACTCTCCTTTGAAGAATAGCTGAAAAAATCCCCAATTTTATGTAGTGTTAATCAGGCCTGAAGACAGTGACAGAAATCCAATAGCATGTCTCTCAAATCTGCTAGCAAAACCACCCTCAAAATTCTCATCAGTTTTTCTTACTTAAATGTTGGCCAATTGGTATCCTACTGGTGGTGTGCCTGGGTGCTTTAATCCAGACACAGCGTTAATGAAAGTGAGCTAAGATAACGAGATATATATGCTGATTTAGAAACTATGTGGTTCTTCTTTCTGAAGTATGTGAGAATTGTATAAGGTGTATGAAAAACTGGCTTTTCTGATTGAACTAGAGACATCACAATACCATCCTCTCATTTATTTCCCTTGATGTGTACTTACATGCTCCATTGTCGACAGAGAGATAGCAGAGAAACACATTGAAAGGTAAAATTGGTCACCCTTGGTCTATCCACAGAAAAACAATAGAGTCAAAGGTCCCTGAGACACTTCCTGGGATGGAGGAGACCTTCATTAAGTTTGGCACGAGGAAGGGAGGAGCTATGTGCTCATGAGGCAACATGGTTTCTTTGGAAGACCAGTGGCCCTGAGTTTATAGGTGCTAGGTTCTATTGCCAGGTCTGCTACAATCTATCTGTGAGACTCGGATTAAGTAATTTAACTTTTCTGGACCTCAAGTTCCTCACCTAAAAATGTGGTGGGATAGACTGAATGAGTTATTTCATTCTAGCTCTAAATCCTTGCAGTCAATATAGTTAAGTTGAATTATTTGATTCAACACAACTCTTAATGTAGTTCAAATAAGAGCATTGTATGGTGGAAAGGGGACTGCACCTGGAGACAAAAGAGCTACATTCATATCCTGCACCTCTTACTTATTACTTGTATTGCACTATCACCTTTCAAGTACCTGAGATCACTCTTTCAGATAAGGAATAGTCAGGAAGATGACTTCCTTAGACTAGGAACTGATTTTTTTTTTGTATTCAATTAATATTTCACTTACGCTTGTTTGCCTCAGTTTCCTTATCTGTAAAATGAGCTGGAGAAGGAAAGGGCAAACCACTCCAATATCTCTGCCAAGAAAATGCAAATGGAGTCAGGAAGAATTGGAAACGACTGAAAAATGACCAAACTACAAGGTTTTTAAGTGTTAAGGTTTACAATGTGCTTTCTTTACCATAACAATGATTGATAGTAGGTCTAAGTTTCATTATGCCCTAATACTCATGGTAGTATGAGCACCTTTAATTCTCTGTATTCTGCTCTGTGCTTATCACAATGTTTTGCTTACTGAAATCATTCAATAAATACATTTTGATTTTATTCTGAAGAGTTGATGAAGAATCAATGCCTCAGTGAGGTTAAGTGACTTGTTTATGATCACACAGCTAGAATGTATCCAACTTACAGTTAGTGTCCTATAAATTAAAATTCAGTTCTCATTCCATTATATAGTGTTTCAAAATATCTTTTTTTTGAAGGGTTTCTAAGTTAGGACTAGTCATCTAGTTTTGGGAACCTGTGATCTCAGTGAGCTCACTGTCTTACAAGGTCATCCACTCAACTTTTGAACAACTCCAAATGAAAGAAGTTGTTCCTTGATTGAGTTGAAATTTACTGCTTTGTGACATCCATTCTTTAAGCTTTGTTCTGCCCTGAAACCAAGAAGCTATTTTCAACAGGACAAACCTGCAATTACTAGAAGGAAGCAAGTAGTCCCGCTTAAATCTCCAGCCTAAATATCTTTTTAAAATAAATAATTAATTAATTTTTAGTTTTAAAAATTCATTTCCACAAGCTTTTGAGTCCCAAATTTTCTACCTATCTCTCCTCTCCCCTCACCCAAGACAGGGTGCATTCTGAATATTCCTTCCCCTAATCTGTCCTTTCTATCACCTTCCCCTTCTATTTTCCAGTAGGGCAGTATAGATTTCTGTACCCCATTGCCTGCATATCTTATTTCCCAGTTGGATGTAAAAACAATTTTTTAAACATTTGTTTTTAAAGCTTTAGGTTCCAAATTCTCTTCCTTCCTCCCTTCCCACCCCCTCTCATTGAGATCTCAAGAAACTCAATACAGGTTATACATATGTAGTCATGCAAAACACTTCCATAGTAGTCATGTTGTGAAAAAACTAACTGTATTTCCCTTCATCCTGTCCCATCTCCTGTTTATTCTACTCTCTCTTTTGACCCTTTCCCTCCTCAGAAGTGTTTGCTTCTAATTACCCCCTCCCCCAATCTGCCCTCCCTTCTTTCATTCCCCTTGCCCCCTGCCTCTTATCCCCTTCCCTCCTATTTTCCTGTAGGGTAAGATAGATTTCCATATCCAATTGAATGTGTGTGTTATTCCCTCCTTAAACCAAATCTGATGTAAATGAGATTCACTCATTCCCTTTCACATTCCCCTACTCCTCCCCACAATAAAAGCTTTTTCTTGTCTGTTTTATGTGAGATAATTTACCACATTCTACCTCTCACTTTCTCCTTCTCCCAGTATAATCCTCTCTCACTCCTTAATTTTATTTTGCAGATATCACCCTTTCATCTTCAACTCACCTTGTGCCCTCTATCAATCTATCTATGTATCTATATATACATATACATTTTCCCCTCCAACTACCCTAATACTGACAAAGGTCTCATGTGTTACAGATATTATCTTTCCACGTAGGAATGCAAACAGTTCAACTTTAATAAGTCCCTTAAGATTTCTCTTTCCTGTTTATCTTTTCATGTTTCTCTTGTGTCTTGTATTTCGAAGTCAAATTTTCTATTCAGCTCTGGTCTTTTCATCAAGAATGCTTGAAAGTTCCCTATTTCACTGAATGTCCATTTTTTCCTCTGAAGGATTATACTCAGTTTTGCTGGGTAGGTGATTCTTGTTGTAATCCTAGCTCCTTTGACCTCTAGAAAATTATATTCCAAGCTCTCTGGTTCCTTACTGTAGAAGCTGCTAAATCTTGTGTTATCCCAATTGTGTTTCCACAATACCTGAATTGTTTCTTTCTGGCTGCTTGCAATATTTCCTCCTTGACCTGGGAACTCTAAAATTTGGCTACAACATTCGTAGATGTTTTCCTTTGGGGATCTCTTTCAGGGGTTGATTGGTGGATTCTTTCCATTTCTATTTTACCCTCTGGTTCTAGAATGTCAGGATAGTTTTGCTTAACAATTTCTTGAAAGATGATGTTTAGGCTCTTTTTTTTTTTATCATGGCTTTCAGGTAGTCGAATAATTTATAAATTATCTCTCCCAGATCTATTTTCCAGGTCAGTTGTTTTTCCAATGAAATATTTCACATTGTCTTCTATTTTTTCATTCTTTTTGTTTTGTTTTATTATGTCTTGATTTCTCATAAAGTCATTAGCTTCCATTTGTTCCATTCTAATTTTTAAGGAAGTATTTCCTTCAGTGAGCTTTTGGATTTCCTTTTCCATTTGGCCAATTCTGCTTTTTAAGGCATTCTTCTCCTCATTGGCTTTTAGGATTTCTTTTGCCATTTGGGTTACTCTATTTTTTAAAGTGTTACTTTCTTCATTATTTTTGGGGGTCTTCTTTAGCAAATTGTTTACTTGTTTTTCATGATTTTCTTGCAACACTCATTTCTCTTCCCAGTTTTTCCTCTACTTCTACTTGCTTCTCAAAATCCTTTTTGAGCTCTTCCATGGCCTGGGACTGATGCATATTTTTCTTGTAGGCTTTGGATGTAGGAGCTTTGACTTTGTGGTCTTCTTCTGGTTGTATGTTTTGATCTTCTTTGTCACCAAAGAAAGATTCTATGGTTTGATTTTTTTTCACTGTTTGCTCATTTTCTCAGCCAATTATTCGGGTTTTAAACTCTTTGTTAAGGTAGGGGTCTGCTTCCAGTGTGGAGAATGTACTGTCCCAAGCTTTGAGGGTTTTGTGCAGCTGTTTTCAGAGATACTTCTAGGGACCTATAAATTTTCAGTTCTTCCGAGGTGGTATGATCAAAGGTGAGGTGTTTACTCCTTTCCTGGCCTGTGCTATGGTCTATGAGTGACCACAAGCACTCTTTTCTTCCTTGGAACTGTGAGGTTCCACCTCCACCTCCACCACATGGTCCACCACAATCGGGCTCTTCCTTGCCGCAGAACCACCCCACAGAACCGTGACCTAGATCCAAGCATGGGCAAAGCAAGAGATTCCTGCCTTAGCACCAGCAAAGAGATCTCTGCAATCCCCTTCTGATCAGCCACTCAACCCCCCATCTATCTGTGGGCAGAGAGCTCTGGAAGCAGCTGCTGCTCTGGGTTGTGCTGGGACTGGGGCTGGGACCAAGCTTCTCTCTCACCATGGTCACAGACCTTTCCTAGTGACTTTCTAAGTTGTCTTTGATGTTTATGGGTTGAGAAGTCTGGAAACCCCTATAGGTGCTGATGATTCAGTCCCCTGAAGCCTGCTCCAGGTTTACTGAGGCCTGGTCTTTGCCTGTGTACACAAATTGAACTTTGTTCTTCTTCCATCCTGGCACAATAGGTCTTTCCAATCAACCATCCAGGTTGTCTTCGGCTGGTAATTTGTTTCACTGTGTCTTTTTGTGTGTTCTGGTGCTCTAGAATTTGTTTAGAACCATTTTTACAGGTATTTGGAGGGGTTTGGGGGAGAGCTAAAGAAAGCCACTGCTTTTACTTCGCTGTCTTGGCTCCACCCTTCAACCTAAATATCTTAAGCATAAAACAACACACGTGATATTTTATTGTTTTTAATTTTTTAAAATATTTCCCATTTTGTTTGATAATGAAGAATAATAAAAGCAAAAGACCTCCAGTGCACTGGGGGTGGAGACTCTATGGAAGATTTGTATAAGAACATGAAAAAGGATATCACAGGATAGGTAGATGTAGGTGGATTGTGATCTTCCACATCAATGAGATATTTAATTCAACCAAGGCTCCCTCTCCATCAAAGAAACCAAATTTAGTATTAGAAAGGAGCTTAAAGATGGACTAGCTTAACTCTCTTATTATATGATTGAATAACTGAGATTCAGAAACTTATCAGAGGTCACACAATAAATGAATAGCTTATCCTCAATTTGACTCCACAGTACCTAATTCCTATTGTACCTTTGATTCTCTATATCCTTTTCTTCCTATGATAATGCTTTGCTTATAGAAACCACTCAATTCATATCTTTTGATTCTATTACAAAGAGTTGGCAGACGAATTTCACGCTCATACGTTCAGCTAATTCAATTAACTAGAATAGGTCAGTTCCCTAGACAGTCTGGTGTGTACAAAGCTATAGTTAAAAAATAAAATAAAATAAAATCCAGAGTTCATTTATAATTGGTCATGAAAAAGGCAACAGGTGAGATTTCACATACAGCTAGATATTAGACTTCAGTTTAGAAATCAGCTAGGTGGCACAGTAGATACAGTGCTGGACTTGGAGTCATCTTACTGAATTCAAACCCCTCCCCTTCCTCTACTGCCCAGCATGTTTCTATTCTAACCTATTTTGTTTAATAGGATTGGTTTACTTTTGTCCTATTCACTTTCTCATCTTTCATGCCTCCCTTAGATTAACGGAAGTACTATGTAGGAAACTGAAGTCCAGAAAGGAAATGTCTTGATTAAGTTCACACAGCAAGACAGTGCCAATGCTTATTCCAAATCCAGAGTCCTTTTCACTGATCATCCTTGCTCTCATGTTTCTAGCACTTTCTTTGTATTTACAAAAATATTCCTATCTGCTAACTCTCATATAAGCCTCAAAATTATTCTGTAAGGTAAGTATCCAAGTGAAGACATTTTGGCTTGAAGGACATACTCATGGTCATGCTGCTGGTAAATGAGAACTAGGGAGATGATACACTAATGGCCTGGTTCCCATACTAGTGGTTTTTTTTTTAGCCTATAAAATTTGTATAATAATACCTTTAGTACCTATCTCACAAGGTTGTTTGAGTTTCAAACTTGATAATACAGTATATCCCTGAATTATTTGAGTTAAAACTAAAAACTTAAAACTTAAAACTAAGACTTTTAGGACACACTGTTCAAATTATCTCACAACTTTTAAAATACTACATAAATGTTACCCTATTGTTTCTGCTTATAAGAATGATAATGTTAAAATATGTTACAGATTAAAAAACACACCTCCAATTCAATTCAGTTCAATAAACATCCATTAAGCTCCATGTGAACACAGTGCTATTTTCACAAAAGATGTTTGTTGAATTGAAATGTACTCATAATTTATAGTTTATAAAGCAATTCATTTTTGTGATTCTAGCCTTAAAATCCTCCTTCCTTCCTCTTCCTCCTCCTGCTTTTCTTCTTCTTCTTCTTCTTTTTATTATTTCTTCTCCAATATTAGAATGTAAATATTTCATCATTTTTACCTTCCTTATTTCACTTGACTCATGTATTTATATTTTAAAGTTTATACTCAAAATTAATAATTTCATTAAAAATTCTTGAAAATCTTCTCTTCTATTATATATTCATTTTTTCTCTTTCAAAATGTATTGTGTCCTGGAGTTTAGTTTATTTTTGGTGTAAGGCTTTATCATATGCCTTTTAGAATAGTGTATTCCAAGATTCTCTTTCTTCTAGCATTATAATCCCTGCAGTTGCTGCCTGCATGATCGTGACTGTGGTTTCTTAGTACTTGAATTCTGTCTGGACACTTGCTTTTCTATTGTCTGGCTTTCAGCTCTGACATAACTAGGAGTTTTGGGGTTTCTTTAAGGAGATAGCCAGTGAATTTTTTTTCTATTTCTATTTTGCCCTGTCCTTGGAATAATTCTAGGCAGTTTATTTATGATTTCTTAAAATAGAGTATCCTAGTGTTGCTTTGATCATAATCTTCAGAGAGTCTGATGATTCTTAAATTATCTCTCCTTGTCTTATTTTCTAGGTCATTTGTTTTATACAGTTCCTTAGATTTTCCTTTTTTTCAGTCTTTTGGTTTTGTTCTAATATTTCTTGTTAAATGGAATCAATGACTTCTGTCTTGTTCAGTCTAATAATTAGGGAGTTCATTTACTTAGGTTAGGTTTTCTAGCTTCTTTTCTAAGCTATTATCCTTCTAATATTTTCATCATTTTTTTTCCTTCTAATTTTTTACTCTTTTACTTCCACTCTTCAGGTATTATTGTAGTCATTGTTTTGAGATTTTTTTTTTTCTCTGAAGCTCTACTTGTAGTTGTGGAATTAATGTCTTCTACCTGGTTTGCCTCTTGGGTTTCTCTTGACACACAGTGTTTCTTAATAATGTTTAGTATCTTCTTTTGTTAACTCACATCCTTAACCTCAGTTCCTTATTTACCAAGGCCAGACTCCAAACTTGGCTACCACAGAGGAGGTGCTCAGGCACTCTTTGTTCCTATCCTCAAATTTCCTGATCTACTATTGTAGTTGCTCACCTCCTCAAATGTGTCTCTACTCAGAACAGTGGCAGCATTCAATGTCTACAGTCACAAATCTATTAGTAGCTGCCCCTAATCAGGGCATTACTATATACTTCTGTCTCCTAAGTGGGCTCTCAATACATGCAATGCTAATGAATTTTGTTACTCTTGGCAATCTTTTCTAGGATCTTCCAGCCTGTCTGCTGGGGCTTCTACCCTTTCTCCTGACCTCATGTTGACTTACCTGGTGATATGCCTCTCTTTACTAGCATTCATGGCTATTGATTGTGCATGTGTATGGTCCTGCTCTGACTTGAAGAAACAATTTTATAATTCTCATTGAATTTATTGATCAAAAACTGGGCTAAACACTTGGAGTATAAAGAAAAAGCAAAAATAATCTTTACTCTCAGGTAGCTGACTTTCAAATAGGACAAAAACATGTAAATAATTAGGTATTCAAAAGATACATGAAGAGTAGATGGTAGCAGTGAGATTAAGAGGAAGGAGGTTCCAAGATCTAGAGAGACATGGGGAGACCTCCTGTGGAATTTGGTATTTGAGCTGAGTCTTAAAGGAGTTCTGGGATTTTAACAGGTGAAGGTGAGAGCAAGAATATTCCAAACATCAGAAACCAATCATGAAAGAGCACAGAGATGGAAAATGAGTTGTGAAATAAAAAAAACAACAGAAAAAAAGGTAAATATGATTGGATTCTAGAGTAAGTAACTGAGTGAGTAACTTGTACATGGATGACCTGAAGCACAGGCTGCAGGATAATAATAATAATAACAATGATGATGATGATGATGATTGCTAACTTTTTTGTTGTTGTTGTTCAGTTATGTCTGAATCTTTGTGGCTTCATTTGAGGTTTCCTTGGCAAAGATACTAGAGTGGTTTGCTATTTCCTTTTCTAGCTGATTTTACATATGAGGAAACTGAAATAAACAGGGTTAAGTGACTTGCCCAGGGTGATGAGTTAGTAAGCGTTTGAGGTCAGAGGCTAATAATCATATATTGCTTACTATGTGCCAGACATACTGCTAAGGATTTCACAATTTTTATCTCATTTGATCCTCACAATAATCCTGGGACAAAGATCTTCCCTCATTTTAAAATTTAGGAAACTGAGGCAGAGAAAAGTTAAGGGACTTGCCCAGAATCGCACAGCTAGTAAGTGTCTGAGACTGGATTTGAAAACAGGTTTTCCTGACTCCAGGCCTGGAACTCTACACATTGTGCTACTTTCTGCCCCAATCATTCATCACCGATGTTATAGAGGGAATTGATACTTCAAATAGAAGTCACACTAGGTGACCCCTGAAATTCCTTACTATTCTAATATTCTAAGATTCTATGATACCCACTATACAATTTTCATACTGCTTCCCACTAATAGGTATAAAAATTAGTCTTTTTTTTTGTCCACCAGGAAAGAGGAAGGCAAGCAACCTAAAGGAAATAGTAAAATCTAAAGGAGAACTTATCTTGAACATTTCTCTTTGAAGGGGAAAGAGAGCTTTGGACATATCAGTGAAGTGTTTGAAATGGGCAATAAGGAAGGATATTTTTCAACTGGAATAAAACCTATTTTGGACAAAGTGAAGGAAAAGTAGCACAGAGGGCAATTTAAATGCAGGTTAGGGATGGTCATGTCAATACAGGGGAGAGAGGGGACAGTTCAACATAAGGACAAGGTAGGAGAGAGGATTTACCCATCCTCAAATCTCAAGTCTAAGAGATGGCCGGAAGGCAGAGGAGAGAAGGCCAGGACAGGAGCATACTAGCAATAAATCCCTCAGGTTGACAACCAAAAACAAGTAGAAGCTTCCTTCTCCATGCCTTAGAAAATAAACAATCCATTGAATGTTTCATTCTCATGGGGAACAGTGCCAATTATCCCAAATTCTTAGAGGAGAAGTTGTGAGTTATATAAAGAAATAGATAGCAAAACTATACTAGTGGGAGACCTCAACCTCTTACTCTCAGAACTAGATAAATCTAACCACAAAATAAACAATAAAGAAGTTAAGAAGGTAAATAGAATTTTGAAAAGTTAGATATGATAGACTTCTAAAGAAAATTGAATAGAGATAGAAAAAAAAAATATATATATATACATTTTTTTTCAGTGGCACGTAGGCCCTACAGAAAAAAGTGACCATGTAATAGAGCATAAAAACCTCAAAATTCAATGCAGAAAGGCAGAAATATTAAATGCGTGATTTTCAGATCTTGATGTAATACATGTAATAAAGGGCCATGGAAACACAGACTAAAAAATAATTGGAAACTAAATAATCTAATCCTAAAGAATGAATGAGTCAAACAACAAATCATAGGAACAATCAATAATGTCATTGAAATGAATGACAATAATGAGACAACATGCCATAATTCATGGGATGCAGACAAAGCAGTTCTTAGGGGAAATTTTATGTTTCTAATGCTTACATGAATAAAATAGAGAAAGAGGAGATCAATGAACTGGACATGCAACTAAAAAAAGTTAGAAAAAGAATAGGAATAGTTGACCTGTGAGATATATGGAGAAGGGAAGAATTTATGATCAAACAAGAAATAGATAACATTATGAAATGCAAAATGGATAATTTTCATTACACTAAATTAAAAAGATTTCACACAAACAAAACTGATGCAACTAAGGTTAGAAAGAAAGCAGAATGCTGGGAAACATTTTTTTTTTACAACAAGTGTTTCTGATAAAGGCCTCCTCATTTCTCACATATATAGATAACTGAGTCAAATTTATAGGAATACAAGTCATTCCCCAATTGAGAAAGGTCAAAGGATATGAACTGGTAGTTTTCAAAATTAAAAAAAATAAAGCTAATTAAGAAATTAGAAATAAAATAAGAAATACTCTAAATTACTATTGATTAGAGGAATGCAAATCAAAACAATTCTGAGGTACCACCTTCAATCTATCAGATTGGCTAATATGACAGAAAAGGAAAATGATTAGTGATGGAGAAGATATGGGAAAAGTGGAACGCTAATGCATTATTGGTGGAGTTGTGAACTGATCCAACACTTCTGGAGAGAAATTTGGAGCTATGCCCAAAGGGCTATAAAACTGTGCACATCCTTTGACTCAGCAATATTACTTCTAGGCCTGTATGCCAAGGAGATCATAAAAAAGGGAAAAAAAAGGCACACAAGCACAAAAATATAGCAGCTCCTTTTTGTAGACAAAAAAATGGAAATTGAGGGGACATCCATCAATTGGGGAATGGCTGAACAAGTTGCAGTGTATGGATGTAATGGAATACTATTGTGCTATAAGAAATGATGAGCAGGAAGATTAAAAAAACAAAAGAAAACAAAACCTAAAAACATTTACATGAACTGATGCTGAGTGAAGTAAATAGAACCAGGAGAACATTGTACACAGCAATAGCAATATTGTGTGATGATCACCTATGATAGACTTAGCACTTTTCAGCAATACAACAATCAAAGATAGTTCCAAAAGACTCATAATGGAAAACGTTTTCCACATCTAGAGAAAGAATTACGGAATGTGAATGCAGATTGAAGCATACTATTTTTAGTTTTTTTTCATTGTTTTTCTTTCTTGCGGTTTTTCCTTTTTGTTTTAATTCCTTTTTGGCAACATGACTAATGTGGAAATATGTTTAACATTATTGTATATGTATAACCTGTATCAGATTGTTTGCTGCTTTAGGGAAGGAGGAGAGGAGGGAGGGAGAAAAAATTTTGGAACTCAAAATCTTATAAAAGTGAATGTTGAAAACTATCTTTACATGTAATTGGAAAAAAATAAAATACTTTTAAGTGGAAAAAAGGAGTGATTGAGAGATAAGAGGTAAATTTTAAAAGTTTTAATAAGGATCATTTGTAGGAAACTATAATAGAGTGGTTTAAGAAAAAAAAAATCTATAAAATGCTGCCAGTTCACAAACTGGTAATATGGAAACAATGGTTTATTTGTACTCTAATTTCTTTGTAGCCACAGTCCTTTGCCTGCTCTGATATTCCGTATTCAATGCTCCTATATTCTAAGATCACCTTCAGTTTTTACAATTCATGTTCTAACATTTCTGTTCACTCCAACATTATATCCTAAGGTTTGTTTCATTGCTAGTGCTTAATAAATGTTCTCTCTCTTTGTCTGTCTCTCTCTTTCTCTCTGTCTTTCTGACTCTCTCCATCCATCTATCAGTTTATCTATGGATCTATCTACCTCTCTGTCTGTCTCTCTCTCTCTGTGTCTGTTTCTCTCTGTCTATCTGTCTGTCTGTCTCTCTCCATCTATTTGTCCTTTGGTCTCTTTTATCTAAACATTCAATAATTTTCTGATTTCAGATGGGCTTCAGTCTCCTCTGTCACATAGATCTTGGGCAGGCTATCTTCTAAGAATGGAGACTTCCATAATTTCCAGATATGCTCTAGTTTTTGTTCTCTAAATATATTTAAATTGGTAGCGATGTTGTATCACAGATGTCTGGTGAGAAGATTGCATGCTCACTGTAAAAGGGAAAAAAAAGGAACCATGAAAATGAAATATATGTCTGTGATTTCATGAAGGCCCCATAAACTAAACAACACCCAATGGTGTTATGGACTCCTTTTAAATTTACAATCTGCTGTCAGCAGAGTTGTTTTCCAAGACAGCAACAAAGTAAAGGTTGCTTTGTTGCTACAGAAAGAGAGGGAGAAACAGAGATGGGTTGTGGCGGGGGGGGACAAGGAGAGAGTGATTATTTGATTGCTTTACACGCTAAAAACCAGAATTTAACTTATACATCACAACTCTACTCTTGATTCTTTTTTCCCCCCTTTTTTGAGCAAGATAGTCCCTGTTGAATGGTTGGTAGTGATTTTTCAACTTCATTCAAGAAATATTTAGTAAGTATTATCATAAGCAGAGCACTATTGAGAGTCATATGAAAATGAAAAGAAAAAAACAAAAGAAGAGTCCCTGCACTCGAGTCATACTACCTAGGAATAAGATACACCATGAACAAAGAAAATGTAATGAAGAATATCTAAAACAGAACATAACAAATGCATATTAAATTATGTCTGAGGAAAAAAATATATCTGATTTGGCAAGAAATAAGGAAGACTTCTTGGAAGATGTGGCATTTGAGCTAGTCTAGGAGCAGCTGTTTCTGCCTTGAAAATTAATTATCCAGATGTGGAGAGAGGCATTCCAGGCACATGGAAAGGAGTATGAAAAATATATGGAGGTAGGATATTAAGTAGCATGGAGAGTCATTATCATTTATTGCCTCATCATTCCTAATAATTCTTAATTATTTCATAGCATAATCTTATTAAAAACAATCGATGGGATAAAGCAGAAGGTACCATATTTCATTTGACTCTGTATACTATGGAACCAAATTTGGTTGATGGTCATGTGGCAAGATGCCATGGTGGGACAACTTCCCTCAAATAGGCCAGCCAAATCACCTAGTTTCAAGGTCACATGTCGTAGTCTTCCCCCAAGCCCTTTCCAAGCCATCAGGGAAATTGGCATTGTTCTGTGGAGGAGCTGGAGCTTCATGAAAACATGGCAATATATCACATCTGTGAAAACAATTAGGAGGTTTGGGAGTCAGAGCACTTTGCTTCAAATATTTTCTGTACCCTTTACTATTTATGGGACTTGGACAAGTTACTTCCCCTCTCTGGTTACCTATGCAATATCTTATATCAATCTTCACTGACCATTGCCACTGTAAAAGTCCATATCATCATTGCCACTACCTATATCTAAAGATAAATAAGCAGATGAATGAATGACTAAATGATATGATAAATTAATAAGTGACTGAATGTTACTTAGAAAAAAAGATTTATTGAAGCCTTTTGTTTACACATCACCATCCTTTCTCAAAATACCAAGTTCCCTTTGAATTATCATTTGAGGCAGAAACAAAATTAAGAAAGTCAACCAAAACAACTCCTAAATCTGGAGGTATATGAAGCACTGTGTACATCTAGTCTCCAAATCTTCTATGGAAATCAGGGAGTTGTATTTAATCATCAAAGCTTAGATGATTTTTGTGTGCTATTTTAGTTTACATTATTTTAGTTGTCCTCCTGGTTCTGTTCCTATTACTCTGCATTAGTTCATGAAGGGCTTCCTAGGTTTTGCAGAATTCCTGAGATTCACAGGATTGTAGACTTAGAGCTGGAAGAGACTGTAGTATTCAGAGTCTAATTCCCTCATTTTGGAAACTGAGGCCCAGAGAGGTAAAGTGACATATAAAGGTTCACAGAGTTATTAAGTGTTTGAGGTGGTATTCAAACAAAATTTTACCTTCATCAGTACAGATGAGAATTCAATCTTCTTTTCCCATTATATCCATGTACTACAATTATTCGCTCATGAGAAAAGTCATTAAATACTCATTTTGTTTCTGCTTCTAGCTAACATCAGTATGCTGTTGTAAATACGTTGGTATGTACAGGAACTTTATTTTTTTTCACATTCTTGGTCTATATGCCCAGCAAAGGGATCCTGGCTTTGTTTTTACAATGGACTCCTAACATACATTCTTCTTGCCACTGTCTTCCTCCTCCAATTCACCTTCCACAAAGAGACAGACAACTATTCCTCATAGACAGATCTTGAGATGTTATTTCAAGCTACTCAAAACCCATCAATAATTCATTTTTACCCAATGAGTCAATCTCATTCAATCAACAAATATTTGATTTGATTTGTTGGAGGGCAGACTCCTTAGTTTGGCTTTCAAGACTCTTCATAATAGGACATATCTCTATTTTTTTCTGACTTTATTCCATTCTACTCTGATCTTTATGCGTCATGCCCCATCCAAAGTGCATCTTCACCACCTCCTTCCAGTCTCAGGCCTGTTTCCTGTGAATGGTATGCTTCACCTACCCCCAACTTTTCTATTTGTTGCATTCCTGCCCATTGTTAATGTCCATCTCCAATACCTCTTCTCCATGAATGCTTCCCTAGCCCTTCTTACCTCAGACAACATGTAACACTTTATATATACTTCTATAATACGTTTGTTTAGCATCATTTTGAGTTATCATTCATTTGTATTATGCATTAATGCATATTATGTGTTCATATTTTCTATTTTTAAATCCATTCAGGCAGAGAATGTATCTTGTTGAATGTTTGCATTTCTTCCAATGGGAAGTATAGTGCTCTCCAGATGAGGATACTTAATAAATAGATTAGAATGCAATGCAGTCTTTCTGAAACATGGGTGGATCCACCATTCAGGTGAAAAATGACTGACAATTGGTCTTCTAGGATGAGATTAATTTGATGAAAAAACTCAAAATCATAAATAATATCAGCTCAAGGAGATTCTTGCTTTGTAGGAAATGAAAATAGGAGTTACCTGTGTTTTGGACAAATTTTAAGTATAGGGTTTAAACATGATTCTTTTGTTCCTCTAAAAGAAAAAAAACAACATGAATCCTCTCAGGCTCTAGAGAGTCTTTTATTGTTATTATTATTGCAACTTACAATTCTCAGAAGGTGAATATGGCTGTGTTGACATGTTTTGAATGTCTAAAGCAATCATGCTCCCTCTAGATTTTTGGATAATGCTTACCCCAAGGGAAATACAATTCTAGACATATCAACAGATTGTGCATTCATCAAAATATATCCAAAATATACCCTTGGAGATGGTTTAAAAAATAAAACAGGCTCTCAAATTTCAAACTTTGCAGGAATTCCACCTATACCTAAGCTGTTACCTTAGTGGAAGTGGGCATTACCAAAAGTCAGGTTAGAATACATTCCATGATTCATGTTTTGTTAGATATCACAATTAATTTCAGGTTTCCAAATGAAAGGAAATTCATGATTAATATAATAATAATAATATATTAATATTATAATAATATAATAACAACATATAACAATAATGATGATGATGATTAATAATATAATAATGATTATATATTATAATAATATTATAATAATTTCTATATTGCTTTAAGAATTGCTCAATGCAAGTTTGATGCAGCAAGTATAAATGGTTTTATGACTCCCATTTTGCAAATGATGAATGGAGGATCACAGAAGTAGGGTGACTTGCCCAAGGTAACACAACATCACTATTCCTCCAGGCCTCAATATGTCAAGGATGCATTATTTGACTTTTATTGGCACCCTACCATTTTATATTCAGTGATCTTTGAGAGCTTCTGTATCCTTCCAAAAAATTATCACCTGGTCATGAGTGTCTATAAATACAGATAGGTCACCGGAACGTAAACATACAATCCAATTACACTCCCAAACTCCAAGCCTTTCTAGCATGGTCAGATCTATTAGAGCATTACTTCTACTGACATGACGCTGCTGTTATTTTGTCATTTTTCAGTCATGTTCAGTGCTTCATCACCCATTTGAGGTTTTCCTGGCAAAGAAACTGAAATGATTTGCCATTTCCTTCATCATCTCATTTTGCAGATGAGGAACTGAGGTAAAGAGAGTTAATCAACCTGCTCAGATTCACATACTTTGTGTCTGAGGCCTAATTTGAACTCAGGAGTCTCCAAATGGAATGTGTAGTACACTAGTAGAGAACAGTGTTCAACAGGACCAGGAGACCCAGGGTAAAATCTTTGAATGAATAATAAGATCAGAGAGGGTAATTTATACCTTGAGAATACCAGGAAGCTGGAGATCCACACGTAACAATTGTCAACATCCAAACAAGTGACAAGAAGCATATATGAAACACCAGACAGAAACACCAAAAGAGAGACAAAACCTTCATTAGGCAGGACGCCTCATATTCTTCCAGCTATAGAAGGAACAAATTGCTTAGTTCCAAGACCAGAGTAGTTCAGAGACTAGAAGTTCAGTCTATTATAGTATAGTAACTCACTACTGCTGGTAGGTCTTTAGTCATGTAAATAATAACATTTCCTCCAAGCCTCAAAAATATTTTTCTGCTTAATGAGAATTGTTAACATTCCTTGGCGCATCTAGGTGGTACAGTGGATAGAGCATCAGCCCTGGAATCAGGAGGACCTGAGTTCAAATCTGGCCTCATACACACAATACTCAACAGCTGTGTGACACTGGGCAAGTCACTTAACCCTGATTGCCTCACAAAAAAAAACCCAAAAACAAAAAAACATTCCTTCAGTGTCATTTCCAGAGATGATAGTGAACTTCTTCTGCTCATCAGTTTTCAGTATATTGTATCCCTGAGCATTTTTTTAATATACAAGAAAAAACTGAAAATTTCAAAGTCCATCACATTTTTCCTAAGGATATAAATCAACTCCATTCTTGGACCAATGGCTTAAACAGAATTTGCGTTTAAAATATCAATTTTTGCAGCTGAGAAATAGCTGAGCTATTTCTTATCCACTCCTTGTGCCAAGTTATTATCAGCAGTACCCACATTGAGGTAGGTGGGTGGGTACTGAGTAGCCACAACCTGGCACATCATAAAAAGATGACAAAATAGCTGTCAAACACAAAAGGACATTGGCATAGGAATAAAATGGTTAGAAGGAATTATTACCTAGTGGAGGTAATCATTAGATTCAGGGTATATGACCGTTGATATTAGGAGACTATCGGTGATTGGATTAGCCAACTCTGATTTCACCTAGGTAGACCACAAGTAGATCAAATGGATGTGGAATGCCAGTAAGTATCGGGAATAGCCACAGTCTTGGCCTGTTTGATATGCAGTCATGATAGTGCCAGAGGTCTCTGGGTTCTTATCCTATTGACTGAGTTGTTGCTTCCTAGTGGTTTAAGTGGTTTGATATTCAACAAGTTAACAGGACGATGAATAAAGTGAATTCATTATTGTGTTGGTGTTCTTATAACAACAATAACAACATTTATATAGTACTTGAAAGTTTGCAAAGCACTTTGCATAATACTCTCACAACAATCTGGAGAAATACATATTGTTATCTCCATTTATAGATGAAGAAACTGAGGCACAGAGGAGTTAAGTGTCTAACACAGAGTCTTGCAACTAGTAAATGTCTGAGGAATGATTTGAACTCATATATTCCTGACCCCAAGTTCAACATTCCATTTCAATATACCAATCTGTCTATCTAGGGGTAGATGAGTAGAAACCAGCAGTAGGATTATTACCAGGGATACATGAGTGATAAGAAGAGTTGCCCTACACTCTTTTATTAGGTCCATACCTGAAGGAACCTAAAATTCATCAGACATATATTAAGGACCTATAGTAAGGCACTCTGTGAAGTCTTTTCCCATTAGGAAAGGGATCATCACCAAGAAGATAAAGTTTCTGTCAGTCATATAGCATTTTATTTTTAGTTTCCAATAGAAATACTTTGAGCTTTAAAGTATCTATAATTTCATAAGTGTGAGTTCTTTCTCTTTTGCTGCAGGTTATTACCTCTTTATTTGTTCTCATTCTGAGCAACTTTTATCTTTCTCTTTCCATAAAGGCTCCATAGAATCCAACCAACATTTTGGAAGTCTTCCTCTGGCTCCTTTTGTATTGTGGGGTTTGGGGTATAGATAAATAGTACAGTCCTATTCACCATCTCGCAGTCTTGATGTATAATTATCCATCTCCGTTTTCCAGGGACATGTGCCCATAATCATATTTTTCATAGCATCTCTTCTGTTCTCTCATGCATGTCATTAGCAATGGACTCCCCCCATGAATCCTTCCATTACTCTTGAGATTATCTACCATTTTCATTCTGAGACTTGGATTTTCCCAGATTTGTTACATTTTAGTATTATCAAGAGAGTATTGAAAAAAAAAAAAAGGACTCCACATTACTCCTGAATCAGAGAGGGGATTAAATCAATCAATACATCGGTATTTATCAACCAGCTATTCTTGCAAGTCACTGGCATCAAATTTGTGGATAAAAAGATGAAATATGACACAGTTCCTGCCCTCAAGGGGATTATATTCCACTGAGGAGATATAGCATGCACAAATGATATGCGGGTAAAGTCTTCTAGGGAAATTTAAAAAGTGACAAATCACTTTCAGTTTGCAGTATAAGGAAAAGCTTCATGAAGAACATAGTATCTGAACTTGGGTATGGAAAAGAGAAAGAGTTCATCACATGGAGATGAACAAAAATGCATTTTCATCATGGGAGATATCCTTGCTATTCAGTCATTTTTAGTCATGTCCAACTCTTCGTGACCCCATTTAATGTCTTTTTGGCAAACATACTGGAGTGATTTGCCATTTCCTTCTCCAGCTCATTTTACAGTTGAGGAAACTGAGGTACATGGGGTTAACTGGCTTTCCCAGGATCACATGGCTAGTAAGTGTTTGAGGATAGATTTGAATTCACAAAGATGAATCTTTCTGACTCCAGGCCCAGCACTCTATCCACTGATTGACCTAGCTGGGAGATAGCCTGTACACATGAAAACAAGTAGAAAATGGCAGGAAAATTAGGAGAATCTTTGACTGACCCATTTGGCTTAGAGTGCATATAATGGAATGAAGTTATAAAGACAAGTCTGAGACAATCTGTGGAAAACTTTAAATGCCAGCCAGTAGGATTTACAATTTGTCTCATGGGAGAAAGGGAGCTAATGACAGCTTTTGAGTGGAAGGTTAATATGATCAAACCTGTGCTATAAGAAGTTGATTTTGATACCTGTGTGATGAGTGGGCTAGAGAAAAACCTAGAGGAAGGGAGAGTTAGGGGATATTATAAGAGTTCAGAACAGAGGTAAATGATGGCCTGAACTAATACTGTGGCAAAGAGGTTGGGGAGAACACAGACTGATGAGTGAGGCATTGTGGGGGTAGCATGAGGGGCGTGAGGCAATCAAGTGGGTGTGGCAAGTGACAGAGGGAAGTCTGAGATTTGGCAGCAATGCTATCCTCGTTAACAAAAAAATGTTGGAAGCAGAAAAAGTAAGGGAATGATGAGTAGTTTGGTTTGGGATATTTGAGTGAAATATCCAGTGGACAACTAGAGATAGGAAGTCATAGAAGAAATTAAGGCTGAATACCTAGATTGGAGAGTCATTTAAATAGAGGCAAAATTTGAAGTTTTGTGAGCAAATGAAAAATGATACCAAAATGAAGAGAAGAAAAGATGGATGAGGACAGAGTACAAGAAACTACTTCTCTTAGAAGACAAGAAGAGCCAATGAAGAGAATCAAGAAGTTCTATATGGAGGTAATATGATACAATGAGCACTGAGGCTGGAGTCAGGAACTCATGGGTCAGATACCTCCTACCTGCGGGATAGCAGCACATCACTTGAATTCATAGTTTTAGTCTCATCTATAAAATGGGGACAATAATAGCACTTCTCTCACAGGGCCTTGTAAAGAATAACTGCAATATTGCATTAAAGCACTTTGAAAATTTAAATAATGTGTTAGTTATTATTATTGGCTAGGTAGGAAGAAGACTAGGAGAGAGCAATATAGAAGGAATCTAGGAGGAAAGATTGACCTGCAGTGTCAGCTAGTACAGAAAGGTAGCTCGATGGCATGGTAGATAGAGAACAGGAAGACATTCTGTCATTTATTCTCTCCATGATACTGGGCAAATCACTATCTCTCTCACCCTCAGTTTTCCCATTTGTAAAATGGGGATAATGAAAACACTTACCATATGGGGTTATCATAGGGTCAAATGAGTTAATATACATAAAGTGCTTTGCAAATCATAAAGTACTATTAAAATACTAGTTATTTTTATTGTTGGTAGTAGTAATGTAGTAGTAGTGGTGGTAGTAGTAGTAGTAGTAGTAGTAGTAGTAGTAGTTGTTGTTGTTGTTGCTGTTGTATTCAGGGAGGACTAGGATTGAGAAAAGACCATCCTATTTGCTAACTGAGATCTCATTGGTGACCTTTGGAAGAGCAGTTTTTATATACCAATGGGGTCTGAAGCTAAATTTCAAAGGCTTGAAGAATCATTGCCTGGTAAGGAAATGCATACAATGAATTGAGACTATGCTTTCTATAAATCTGGCAGGTTCAAATGAAAGATTTCCTAGGAAAGATAGTAGAGATTAATATGTTTATATACAGTAGAAGAACCAAAGAGAATATGGATGAATTACTGAATGCATGCATGAATAAAAAAGAGTTTACTAAGGTCTTGCTAGATGTCAGCTACTATGCTAAGAAAAGGAATGCTCACCTATCAGAATTCTAGGTGTAATTTGGAGATGACAGAGAAAGGGAATGGTGGAATGGTCCAGGACAAGATAGGGTAAAAACTCATCTGTCAGAACTCAAAGTCAAAGAAATATTAGTCTGGAGGGAGAAAGAGAAGTAGCAGAGTATAGAAGGCATAGTTTAGAGATAATTAGGATGAGAATGAGAAGAATAGAACAAGACCTCGGAAGAGTCAAGAGGAGATCTGATCAATGGCACAAGTACAGATGGTAGCTTGGAAAGGAGAAGGACCACCAAATCTTCTAAGATTAGAGCAAAGATCTGAAGTTGAGTGAAAACTTACAAGTTATGATAGAAGATAAAAGATGAAAAATCTACTAATGGAAGGCTTCAATCTTTAAAAATAGAAAGCCAGATCATCTTAAGAGATGGGGGTAGAATGGGTATTCAGAAAGAGAGGAAGAAAGCTATAGGCTTTAGAGTGCAGTGCTTTGTGGGACCTTTAAAATTACTTAGTGCAAACATCTTGTTTTTACTGAGGAAGAAACTCAGGCAGATTAAAAGCTATGCCTAATATCACAAAGGTAATAAGAAATAAAGCAAGAGCTCTTAAAGCTAAATACAGCCACACTGCCTTCCCTCAGCCTCATTCATGAGATTTTGTTGTTTAATCTAGTGAATGGGGCGGGGAGTGGAATGAGGGTAGAGACAATAGTACATGGCTCTTCCATACAAGATGACCTTGCTCTGAAATTAATTACTCAAGTTCAATCACTGGGGTTTCACCTTCTTAATACCTTAAACAAAAAGGACATATACTCAATTAGGGTTCATATTAAAAAATAAAATCTTTAGGGTCAGAAAGAAAGATAATGGAATATCTTAAACAGTTGCATCACCTCATTTCTCAGACATACAGAGAACTGAGTAAAATTTATAAAAAATCAAGTCATTCCACAATGTTCAAAGCATATGAAGAAGTTTTCAGACAAAGAAATCAAAGCTATCAATAATCGTATAAAAATGCTCTAAATCACTATTGATCAGAGAAATGCACATTAAAAAAATAAACAAAACTCTGAGATACCACCCCACACCTATCAGATAACTAATATGGCAAAAAGGAAAAATGTTGGATGTTGGAGGGGATGTGGGAAAACTGGGGCACTAATGCATTGTTGGTGGAGTTATGAACTGATCCCTTCTGGTGAGCAATTTGGAACTATGCAAAAGGGCTATAGAACTGTGCATACCCTTTGACCTAGCAATACCACTACTAGATCTATTTCTCAAAGACATCCAAAAAAGAAAAAAAAAGAAAAAGACCTATTTGTACAAAAATATTGATAATTCTTTCTGAGGTGGCAAAGAATTGGAAATCAAAGGGGAACTCATCAATTGGGGAATGGCTAAACAAACTGTAATATGTGATTGTAATGAAATTTTATTGTGCTATAAGAAATGACAAGCAGGGTTATTTCAGAAAAACCTGAAAAGACTTACATGACCTGATGCATAGTGAAGTGAACAGAACCAGGAGAACATCATACACAGTAATAGTAATACTGCTCAATGAGGAACCATGAATTACTTAGCTATTCTCAGCAATGCAATGATCCAAGACAATCCCAAAGGACTAATGATGAAGTATACTATCTATTCACTTGCAGAAAAAGAACTGATATGGATTGAATACAGACTGAAGCATGCTGTTTTCATTTTTTTCCTTTTTCTTTTATTTGAGTCTTCTTATACAAAATAACTAATATGGAAATGTTTTACATAATTGCACATGTATAACCTATATCTGATTGATTAATACCTCAGGGAGAGGAAAGGGAAGGGAGGGAAAGAGGGAAGGAGAGATAGGATTTGGAACTCAAAACTTTAAATAAAATATAAGAAAAAAAATATCGCATCATTGCAGTCTCTAATTCTATTGCTTATTTATGTTATATTTTCAGTCTCTTATGTTTGTCTATTACTTAATAAACATGTCATCAATCAGTAAATATTGATTAGCCACCTACTATATGCCACCTACTCTATGACTACTATATGGTAAGTCCTGGGAAGATAAAAAGGGGCAAAAGAAAGTCCCTGACCTCACAGAGCTTTATAATATGATGGGAAAAACAAACAAATATATATGCAGATCAAGCTAGATACATGATAAATAGAAAATAATTAACAGAGGGAAGGCACTAAAATTAAGAGAGATTAGGGAAGGTTTCTTGTAGGAGGTGAACTTTCAGTTTGGACTAAAAGGAATCCGGGAGGTTAGCAGTCAAATTGACAAACATATATAAAGTGTCTACTCTGTGCCAGGCAGTGCTAAGCACTGGGTCAAATGGTAATTTTTCTATGATAATAATACAGTGAATAGTTCAATGAATCATTAGAAATCTATTATTGATTATGATTTCTACAGAGAGATTCCTTGGATTTTGGATGCTAGCCAGTGTTTTTAATTTGTACTGTTCATTTTCCCTAAAACTTAAGAAGCCTTTTGCTTATAATGGGGAAAGAACAAGATAAGAATTCAGGACTCTTGTGCTTGTTATCCAGTTCTATTCTGAAAAACTTGGGAATGTCACCACCTTTCTGAGTCTCAGTCTCTCCATCTATTAAGCTAAGATAATGATACCAAATGAGCCTTCCTTCCAAAGCTGTTGCAATAATCATATATTGTAAAGTTAACTCAGCACCAATAGATAATTGCCAATTGCAAATTGTACATTTAAAAAAAAACTGTCAGAGTTTAATTGAAGTACAACAAAATCAGATATGATCCCTGCTCTCACAGAATTTATCATCTAATTACATATAGGAAAGTATTTTGAAAAAATATATGTAGCATTATACAAATATGAAAAATTATTAAATATTTCAAAGAGATAGTGTAATGGTGGATAGGAAGCTGGCCTTGAAGTCAAGAAGATCTGAGTTCAAGTCTCACTTCTGACACAGATTTTTGCATCATTCTGGGCAAGTCACTTAAATTCTTGGTGCTCCGGGTAATTTTCACAAACTAATAGTTGAAGAGAAGGCAATTTTTAGCATTGGTAAAGGGATTCTTATTCATTATATATATATAATTCCTTACCTTGGAATTTTCTACACCAATGAAATTACAGTCCCTATCTCCTATTAAATAATAATATTTGGACTAGGAGTCAGGGACCTAGGCTCTACTTATGGTCCTGCTACAATTTTACTTTGGGATGCTGGGTAAATAACATTAACTCGGTCTCAGATTCCTAATATGTAAAACAAACATGTTGGCCTAGATAATCTCTTAGGGCCCTTTCAGTTCTGTCAATTTTTTTCCCATCATTCTATATTCTCTATGTTCTATAATATTACATAGAGAGTATCTCAAAAAGTCTTTGTGCAGTTTTAAGCTTTAGAAGGTTAAAACTATACAAAGACCTTTGGGAGTACCCTGTATTATATATAAGGTCTATCTTGGATCTAATGTTCTGTTCTAACATTCCTTTGCTCTCTGATATTCTACGTACTAGGGCTCCTTATAATTGGCGTTCTGTGTTCTAAGGTTCCTTCTAAGCAGAGCTTTTTGTGTTTTATGATCTATATCAGATCTAACATCCCTTATTGTAACATCCCTTTTCAGGTCTAACATTCCATATAGTAGTAGCAGCCACAGCAGCAACTGACTTTTAATTAACATATTAAAGGTTGAAAAATCTCTTACATATATTATGTCATTTTACACTATTAACTGTTTTTACTAGAATAAGTTACAGAGAATGTGCTGACTTTCTTTGATGAAGTTCCTTGCTGAGAGTTCCTTATACCAACAAAATCCTAGGGCTACCGTCTATCCTTTTCCTATCTTCACAACAACTTATTTTAACTCCAATCTAATGTTCAATGAGCTCCATTAAATTAAATTAATATTGGCCATTAATATATTCCCAACATGACATTTGAATATTAAAAACCAGTTTTGCCTCTTCACTAATATATACTGTCTCATTCCCTGCCCATCAAGATCAGATATGTCCCCTTATTTCCTCACATATTTCTTTTCTTTCCTCTTCTTTTCACTTCTCTTTTCTCCTTCCTTCCTTCTTTCCTTTTTTCCTTCCTTCATTTCTTTCTTTTTTTTTCTTTTTGTTGTTGCCATCGTTTAAGATTGTCTTAGACCTTAAAGAAGTTGATAAAGAACACAATGGATTCTGCCACATTTACACTTTTCCTAGAAACTGTATTTCAGCATGCTCATGCCAAAAAGTTAGATTTCACATGCATTCTTCCTTGAGTCTTTCCTTCCTAGCCATTAATGTCAACGTTGGAAGGAATCTTAAAAGATAGCACATAAATGTTGGAGCAGGAAAGGACCTCAGAGGTCATTTTATTAAATCCCTTCATATTTTAGAGGAATAACCTGAGGATTAGAGAAATTGGGTGACTCATACAGTAAAATACTGGCAAGATGAATACTAGAACCCATATCTCCAGATTCTGATTATTGTATTTTTTTCTATTGAAAATAACAGTCTTTCAATCCTTATAGAGTTAAAGTCATCATCCAAAGTTCACTATGACAACACTATTTTCATAACAACTTACATTCCTATAGTTATGTATTTTTTCAGGTTGTAGGCACTGTGGGTATAATGGAAAGGCTGCTAGACTTAGTAGAATTTAATTTGGATCCAAGGCTTTCAAACACTTAGAAGTCCCATCTCTGTACTCCCTAGGGCTTCCTCTGCCAACTGTGTAATATCAATGAGTGGCACTAGGTGGTTTTAGAATTAAGGTAGGGGAGGAAGTGGCATATGAATCAATCTACAAATGATGAAGGCTGAAGTCCATTCAGACCTCTAGGTTTTTACCGCTTGTCTCAACTCTCATTTCTCCAGTCACACTTCCCCATATTCCACAATACAGAAAATCAGAATGCTTTGATCATGTGATTTGTCGGAGGGAGAGTGAAAGGGAAGAGACAGAGACAGAAAGAGACAGAGAGAGGCAGATTCGGAGAGACAAAGGGAGAGAAAGAGAGAGAGAAACAGAGAGGGGGAGATACAGAGACAGAGAGACAGGTGTGGTGGGAGTGGGGGAGAATGAGTCACATATTCCTATGTAGAGTTGTCCACCTTTAACCTGACCCCTCCTTACCCTTTTCATCTTATACCTTATTCACCATACTCAACAGCACACACTAGCCTCCTTATTGTTTTTTATATAAGATAGTCCACCTCCTTACTCTGAATTTCCATTTGCTCTTTCTCATGATTAAAAATTTTCTACCTTCTCCTCCTTGTAGCCTGGCATCGCTGGCATCTTTCAAGTTCCAGTTAAATCCCCACTTTCTACAAGAAGCCTGTCCCAGCTGCCCTTCATGCTCCTCCTTTCCTTTTGTTAATCATCTCCAATTCATCCCTTATATGATTTGTTTGAACATAATTGTTTTGTCTGTTGTTGCTCCCATTAAATTGTGTGTTCCTTAAGAGCAGGGACTGTCTTTTGCCTTTCTTCATATCCCTAGTGCTTAGCACAATGCCTGGAGCATATTTAGCACTTAATAAATGCTATTGATAGACTGATGTGACATTAACCTCTCAATTACCTTCTAAACATCTGAGGGTACAAGGAGGAAATGCCCATGCAACCCATTTCCATAGTTCAAACAAAGTAATAAGGAAAGGTTATGTGGGGATATATATCTAGGAACCCATAACTGGAACATAAAATAAAGAGGAATGAAAAAGTATGTGGGAGGAAGAATATTGGAAATCATTCTCACCTTGTCAGCTCTCCAGCCAAACGAGATCCTCAAAAGCTATCCATCTCTGCATTACGTATTTTCGCTCTTCACAAGTCTCATCTCTATCCCTGATCCAATTTAAGAACCTCTTTTGTAGCACTGGTCTCTGGCAGTCTTCATCATTCACTAATAGTATTGGGCCAGAAAAGCCTAAGCAACCCTGGTTATCATAGCCACAATCCTGACCGCTCTGCTCTGCTTCCTGGAAATCATACAGTACTAATTCAAGAGCCAGCACGGCCTCCCAATAGAGGTTCCCATGGGAATCAGAATGTCTTAATCCAAAAGGCAAAAGAAAGAAGAACACCTAATCCTATATATTAGAAGGTAGATTGTGTGCCTCTCTATCCTACCACATGGTGTCCTGATTCTCATGATCATTCACTCCCTAAGACTTTCAATGATGGTGGGAAAAAGAGCAATCAGCCTCCTTGATGTTTGAGGATCATCACAAATTCATCTGTTCTCTCTCTCTCTCTCTCTCTCTCTCTCTCTCTGACTTTCATCATCAGCAATAGCCCAGATGGACAATAATCATTCACATAGATAAGAGGAAAAGGCCTCAGTAAGTGTCACAAACGGAATTAAATTGAAATTCCCAAGTGTATGGGTGTCAGGGAATTTTGTGGTGGTGGCAGTAATGCTGAAAATGGATCTCCAGCCTTTTTCCCCATTTTAAGTGGTTCAGTGGCTCCTTGGGGATTATTGAAGATTTGGGGACATTTTCTTTGGCCCTGGTTGCTAATTTTGAGAGATGATGTGAGTTGTAAGGGAAGATGTAAAAGGCTTCTGAGTTTATTTATATTTAACTTCAGTGAAAACAATTGAAGAGGGGGACATTGAATATAGGGCCCATAAGCAGTATGCAAGGTTCTCAAATTAACTTATTCACCCCCAACCTCTCTGCTGACCTCCAGTGTCTCATGTCCAACTGCCTTATTAGGCATCTCAAAATGGATGTCCTGTAGAAATCTTCAATTCGACATGTCTAAAATTGAGCTTATTATATTTCCTCTCAAGCCTTTCCCCTTTCTAAACTCTCCCATTATTTTCAAAGGCACCACCATCCTCACAATCACCCAGGTACGTATCCTAGGTGTTATCTTCAACTCATCATTATCCCTCCAATATCTAATATTTTGTCAATGTGTTCTGATTTCACCTTTGCAACATCTCTAGAATAAGCCCCATTCACTCTGATACTACAACCCCTCTGATTCAGGCCCTCATATTTTCATAACTGGACTATTGCAACAGCCTGCTAGTTGGTTTGCCTGTCACAAGTCTCCCCCTACTCCAGCACATTCTTCACTCAGTTGTTGAAATGATTTTCCTAAAGCACAGTTCTGACCATGTCACTCCTCAATCAATAAAATCCAGTGGTTCCATATCACTTCCAGGATCAAATATAAAATCTTCTCTTTGGCATCCCAAGTCCTTCATAACCTTCCTCCCACCCCCTACCCTTACCATGCCAATCTCCTTCAACCTTACATTTCTGCTCCTTCCATCTCCAAGTACTCATTGACCCATTGACAGCGATCTTCTTGCTGTTTCTCAGACAAGATACTGTACTCTATTTTTCAGGTCAGTATATTTTCACTCTATCCCCCATACCTGGAATGCTCTCACTTCTCATTTACTCTTTGTGGCTTTCCTGGCTTCCTTCGAGTTTCAGCTAAAATTTCACTTTGTATGGGAAGCTATTCTCAACACCCTGTAATTCCAATGCCTTCTTTCTGTTGATTATTTCCTATTTAGTCTGTACATAGATTGTTTTTACATAGTTTTTTGCATGTTGGATTCCCCCTTAGATTGTGAAGCCCCCAAGATAAGGGAATTGTGCTTTGTCTTTCTTTCTATAGCCAGACTCTCCTGTCTTTTTCTCCCTTCCCCACCCTTCCTTTTCTCTCTCCTCCCCTCTCCTTAGCTGAGAGTGTCCTGCCCAAAGGAAGATAAATTCTGATGGCCAAAAGCTGCCTACTTCACTTGGGGTTTGCTGGCTAGATTTCTCTCTCAAAGACCAAGCCTTAAACCCAATTCTCTCTGGAGCTCCTGGATTGGACAACAAAAGGTCCCTGCCCAAGCACCACTTAATGGTTATTTTTTTGGGCCCTCCTGGCTCAGAGTTAATGTAAATAGCTATTGTTTCTCTTTTGACCAGCAACCCTGAGGGCCTTCCCCTCTTAGTTTGATTTTTGTTTTTGATTAAAGGGGCCATACCTTGACTCCTTTTTTATTAATTAACTAATTAATTTTTAATTTTCAACATTCACTTCCACAAGAATTTGAGTTCCAAATTTTCTACCCATCTCTCCCCTCTCCCCACCTTAAGATGGAATGCATTCTGAATACTCCTTCCCCCAATCTGCCCTCCTTTCTATTAACCTCCCCTTCCTCTTCTATTTTCTTATAGGGCAGGATAGATTTCTATATCCCTTTGCCTGTATATCTTATTTCCCAGTTGCATGTAAAAACGATTTTTAACATTCATTTTTAAAATTTTGAGCTCCAAATTCTCTCGCTTCCTCACTCCCATCCACCCTCATTGAGAAGGCAAGCAATTCAATATAGGTTATACATGTATAGTCATGCAAAACACTTCCATAGTAGTTATGTTGTGAAAAACTAACTATATTTCCCTCCATCCTATCCCCCCATTTATTCTATTCTCTCATCTGAACCTGGCTCTCTTCAAAAATGTTTGCTTCTGATTACCCCCTCCCCCAATCTATCCTCTCATCTATAACCCCCTCCTTTTCCCCTTCCCCCCTACTTTCCTGTCCAGGAAGATAGAATTCCATATGCAATTCAGTGTGTAAGTTATTCCCTCCTTAGGCCAATTCTGATGAGAGTAACAATCACTCATTCCCTTTCACTTCTCCCCTTCTCCTCCACTGTAAAAGCTTTTAGTTGTGTCTCTTATGTGAGATAATTTGCTCCTTTCTCTCCTCTGCTTTTCCCTTTCTCCTATTCCCAGTACAATCCTCTCTCACCCCTTTGTTTTTTAGATATCATTCGTTCATATTCAACTCACGCTGTGCCCTCTATCTCTCTGTGTGTCTATGTTTGTGTTTGTGTATGTGTGTGTATACACACACACACACACATATTTACACACACACACACACACACACACACACATATATATTCCCTCTAACTACCGATACTGAGAAAGGTCTCATGAGTTACAAATATAATTTTTTTCATGTAGAAATGTAAACAGCTCAACTTTAATAAGTCCTTTATGATTTCTCTTTCCTGTTTACCTTTTCATGCTTCTCAAGTCTTGTATTTGAAAACTGAATTTTCTATTCAGCTCTGGTCTTTTCATCAAGAGTGCTTGAAAGTCCTCCATTTCACTGCATGTCCTTTTTTTCTCCTGAAGGATTATACTCAGTTTTGCTGGGTAGGTGATTCTTGGCTATAATCCTATCTCCTTTGCCCTCCAGAATATGATATTCCAAGCCCTCTAATCCCTTAATGTGGAAGCTGCTAATTCTTGTGTTATCCCGATTGTGTTTTCACAATTTTTGAATTGTTTCTTTCTGGCTGCTTGCAATAGTTTCTCTTTGACCTGGCAATTCTAGAGTTTGGCTATAATATTCCTAGGAGATTTCCTTTTGGGATCTCTTTCAGGAGGTGATTGGTAGATTCTTTCAATTTCTATTTTAGTCTCTTCTTCTAGACTATTAGGGCAGTTTTCCTTGATAATCTATTGAAAGATGATGTCTAGGCTCTTTTTTTGATCATGGCTTTCAGGTAGTCCAACAAGTTTTAAATGATCTCTCCTGGACCTATTTTCCATGTCAGTTGTTTTTCCAAGGAGATACTTCACATTATCTTCTATTTCTTCATTATTTTTCATTTTGTTTTATAATGTCTTGATTTCTCATAGAGTCATTAGCTTCCATTTGCTCCATTGTAATTTTTAAGGAATTATTTTCTTCAGTAAGCTTTTGGACCTCCTTTTCCATTTGTCCAATTCTGCTTTTTAAGGCATTCTTCTCCTCATTGGCTTTTTGGACGTCTTTTGCCATTTGGGTTATTCTATTTTTTTAAAGTGTATTTTCTTCAGCATATTTTTGGGTCTACTTTAGTAAGCTATTGACTAGTTTTTCATGATTTTCTAGCCTCACTCTCATTTCTCTTCCCAGTTTTTCCTCTACTTCTCTTACTTGCTTCTCAATTCCTTTTTGAGCTCTTCCATGGCCTGGGACCAAATAAATATTTTTCTTGGAGGCTTTGACTTTGTTGTCTTCTTCTGGTTGTATGTTTTGATCTTCTTTGTCACCAAAGTAAGCTTTTATAGTCTGAGCTTTATTCCACTGCCTGCTTATGTTCCCAGACAATTACTTGACTTTTTAGCTTTTTGTTAGGGTAGAGCTCTGCTTCTAGTGTGGAAGGTGCACTGTCTCAAGCTTCAGGGGTTTTGTGCAGCTGTTTTCAGCATTACTTCTAGGGACATATAAATTTTCAATTCTTTCAATGTTCAAAAGACAGGTGTTTACTCCTTTCCTGACCTGTGCTCTGGTCTGTGAGTGACCACAAGCACCCTTTTCTGCCTTGGAACTGTGAGGAGGATTCCATCTCCATCACGCTACAAGCTCAGCCTTGCCAGTACTCCTCCTCCTCCCTCAGGTTCTGCCAGCCAGGACTGCAACCTAGATCCAAGCATGGGCAAGGCAAGAGAATCCTGCCTCAGCACCAGTAAAGAGATCTCTGCAATCCCCCTCTGATCAGCCACTCAATCCCCCTACTGTGGGGGCTGAGAATGAAGCAACCACTGCTACTGTGGCCACTGCCCCGGGGCTATGCTAGGGTCAAGACTGGACCATGCTCCCCTCTCACCCAGGTCCAACAGACCTTTCCCACTGACCTTCTAAGTTGTCTTTGGTGTTTGTGGGTTGAGAAATCTGGAAACCACCACAGCTGCTCATGATTCAGTCTCCTGAGGCCTTCTCTTGGTTTGTTCTGGCCCATCTTTGCCTGCACAACCCCAGCTGAACTATGTTCCTCTCTTAGCCCGGAGCGACAGGCCTTTCCTATCAACCATCCAGGGTGTCTTGGACTGGATATTTGTTTCACTCTGTCTCTTTGTGGGTTCTACTGCTCTAGAATTTATTTAGAGCCATTTTTATAGGCATTGGGGGATTGGGGTGAGCTCAAGCAAGTCACTGTTTTTACTCTGCCATCTTGGCTCCTCCCCCTTCTTGATTCACTGCTTAAAGAGGCCTATCCACTGAATGAGCATTGCCTCACTCAAAGTAAGAACCTTCAAAGATCTTAGCTTAAAAGGGCCAGGGTCTCCCATTGCATCCTGGGCTATCTCCAGTTGTCCTGATGAATATCTGGCCACTGGACCCAGATGGCTCTAGAGGAGAAAGTGAGGCTGGTGACCTTGCACAATGCTCCCTCACTCAAAACAAGGTCAATTACAAGTCATATCATCATCTGCCTGATGTCATGGTCCTCTTCAAGAACAAAGGACAACCACAAGAAGAACAACCTATAGCCAGTGCATGGTGGACCCATAGTAGGTGCTTAGTGAATGCTTATTGACTGACTGATAGAATGACAATGGCGGTGAATAAGAAGAAGGAATTAATTCTAATTCAAATAGGAGTAAGGGATAAGAAACTTTCTGTGAAAGGAGTGAGCCTTTTGAAAGACCCTTTCCCAAGTTAGTGTTATAGGCCTGACTACAATTAGAACAGAAAATGTACTGATTAGCTCCAGGGCATGTTGTCTAGGGTCACTCTCAAACAGAAAGAATAATATTCTGCCCAATACCAAACCTCAGGAAAAACAAGCCATCACAACAGTAGGTCATAGCTTTAGAGGCAGAGGACAGCAATAAAGGGAAGGTCTTCATTTTCTGGGACCTGAAGCCTTAAGAACTCAGGCCAAAGAGGTGTAGCCCTTCCCCACTCTGGAGTGTGAGTTTCCTGGGCAGCTCTTGACCAGGGAAGGAATCTTTTTAAAGCTGTATTTAATAATCTGTGGGAGTTGTAATAGTTGTTAATAATAATTTTATTGCTTAGTTCTCAGTTATTTATTTTGATAGCGTGTTCTAATTAGATGCTCTGTGATCCCTACTTTAAGTCAACATCCTCCACATACTGGTTTGAGTGATTTTCCTAACGTGCTTATATGTCTGTCCATGTCACTCTCCCATTTAATAAAATCCGATGTCTTTCTATTGTCTTCAGGATCAAATGTAAGCTTCCTTTTTGTCTTTTCAAGCCCTTTACAACCTGGTTCCAATCCACCTTTCTGGATTCATCATATTTTATTCCCCTGCCCACACTCTGTGCTGCAGTGAGACTGTTTTTTATTTGCTCCTCTTATAAGGCATTTGCCTCCATTTCTTTGTTTTGATTGTCTCCTATAACTGGAAATCCCTTGTCCTTTACCTCTGCCTCATAGAATCCTCTGCTTCCTTCAGAGCTCAGATCAAATGCCACCTTTTGCATGAAGCCTTTCCTGATTCCCCCTAACTACTAGTACCCTTCTCCCACCAAATATCTTCTACTGATTGCACATGTTTTGAAAATTGTTTTGCGAGCATGTATACATGTCTGTATGTGTGCATACATACATATAAATATGCACAGACACACACATAGATACTGACGTGTATACACAATATCATTTCATGCCATGCCATGTTATCCTGCTGAGTGAAATGATGTGGAATAATATGAAATTATATGATATAGTGTGACATGATATATGCTATCATATCATGTCATTGTTAATGTCCTATATAAATTATGTTAGATTACATTGCATTGCATTGTAGTATATCATATTATGCTATATTGTGTTATGTTATATTGTATCATGTTATTTTATAATATTATATTATGCTATATTATGTCATGCTATATATCATAGTACATACTATTGTATAGAATCATATATCAAATCATATCATATCATGTCTCCCTTGATGAAATGAAAGCTCCTAGTTGGTAGGTAGGTTCCCTAATTTTTTCTACCCCAGCACCTAGAATAATGCATGACACATAACAGGCACTTAGCAAATGCTTTTAGATTGATTGATTATTTGGTTTATGGTTCTTGTCAAGTCTTCTGGTAGAGGATGCTCTGAATGAAGGCTTGAACTGGATTGTAGCCCTCACATTAACTCTAAGTAGTGGTGAGATTCATAAGTATTCACTCTAATGTTTTGTACAAATCACCCTTTGCTTAAAATGCAAGAGGACTGATTGTTTTTATTCTTAGGGATAAACCCAGAACTGAATCTTTAGCATGTGCAATTTTGTTAAGAAGATGAATTACAATGGAAGAATAAGAAAAAAAAAAGAAATGTCTTTTGTAGAAAAGATAGAGTCAGGGAAAGAGAATTAGACTATGAATCATAAAACCTGGCTTCTAGTTCTGGTTGTGATACTGGGTGGTTATTTGACCTTCAATAAGTCATTCATTGGTTCTAGACCTCAGTTTACTCATCTTTAGGGACTGTGACAGAAGAAGCAACTGTCTTGGAGTCTGAATGACCAGGTTCAAGTCCTGTATCTGATGGGTATAAGTTGTATAGTTCACGCTGAGTCAATTAGACACTTTGATGCTCAGTTTCCCCATCTGTAATATAAGGATACCAATAATTTCAGTACGTAACTCTCAGGTTTGTCAGGAGGAAGTTCCCTTGAAAAATCACAAAGTGGGTGGAAATGCCCGAGTTAAATACTCAGATACCCCATACCTCAATACCTCAGATACCCTGTGGTCTCATGGATGTGGACATTAATTTTCTCCAACAAAGCAGATTATCACCCATCAGTGTCTGCCCATTGTGGACAATTCTTTTCCATGTCCTCCTACACGTTTCTCCAAAGAGTCCACACAATATTCTGGAGGTTGTCTTTATTTTTCCAGATAGCCAGAAGGTACCAATAGTATACTCAGGAAATGTGAATTATGATTTTTATAATTACAATAATTGTATTATTATTCAAAAAAGGGAATTAGATATTCTATGAGGCCTTTTCCTTTCTTTACATTTTTCTGGCCTAACTTTCTATATTTTAATGTCTTTTTCAGATTTGATATACTATATTCTAAGATAACTTCTAGCCCCAACATTCCTTTTTCTTTTAGCTCTGACCTTCCATGTTCTATGCCTTCCTTCTCTAACATTTCACGTTGTGTTGATCTTTCTTGCTTGCAGGGAATATGGAGTTCTATGATATATGCTATAGACTTATCAATTTTGTTTGATGAACTTGTGTTCCTGAGAACAACTATATTGCTCACTGAATCTTGGGACTTGGAACTAGAAGAAGACAAATCCACGCCCCTAATTTTTCAAAAGAGTTCTTCCAAGGACCAGAGATGGAAAGTGACTTGCCCAAGGTAATCATAAGATTCTGTACCACATCTTCCAATTTCCAATCCAGTGATCTTTCCACAACACCGCAGAAGAGGAGCATGACAGATAGCTGGTCTAAATGTCCAAGAGAGCTTGGCAGTGTGGATTAAAAAAAAAACAAAAAACAAAAATACAGAGGATGGAGATTTGGTAATATAATCAAGAATACCCCACAACCGACAGGATCATCACACTACTACCCTCCTTGGGCCCAGAACTTTAATAAAATAATAATAGTAGCTTCCATTTTAATAAATCTTTTAGCTTTATTAATGCTATATATGCTGTAACAGTCCTTTGATCTCATCAGTGTAACTGTTCTACAAGGACAAAACTCAATGCATTCCTATAACCTCATCCTGTGTGGTTCTTTTCTACACACATCATTCAACAGCCCAACAAGCATTAATTAAGCACCTAGTATGTGACAAGCTCTGGGCTAGATACTATGGATACAAAGGATACAAAGACAAAAACAAAGTAAATATCCCCATGCTCGAAAAGTTCACTTACTTCTCACTGCTTATGAAGCTAAGGAGAGTAGGATACAATCTCTACATACATAAATACAAACTATAATTTTAAGAAGGATAGAGCATTAAAAGGGAGGATCAAAAATATTCTCCTATATTAGGCAGCTAGGTGGCATAGTAGATGGAGTTCTGGCCTTGGAGTCAGGAGGACCTGAGTTCAAATCCGGCCTCAGACACTTGAAATTTACTAGCTGTGTGACCCTGGGCAAATCACTTAATCCCAATTGCCTCACCAAAAAAAAAAAATTCTCGTATAGAAGGTTGCACCTCAATTCTAGGAGACAGAATTGACAGAGCACTGGACTTACAGCATGACTTGAATTCAAATTCTACATCAGAAACTTACTAGTTATGTGATCTGAACAAATAGCTTAAACTCCATGTGCCTCATTTTCCTCATCTGTGTAATGGAGATAACAGTGGCATGTACTTCCAAGGGTTGCAGTGAGAATAAAATGAGATATTTGTAAAACTCTTTGCAAATCTCAAAATGTTATATAAGTAATTCTCCTCCTCCTCTCCCTCTCTCTCCCCATCCCTCACCCTGCCCCCCTCCTTCTTTCCTCATCCTCCTTCTCCTTATTCTCCTTCTCCTTCTTCTTCCTACTGTTGTTGTTATTATTTTGAAGGAAATTAGGAGTGGTAGAATTCTGCCTGGGTGAGTCTGTGGAGAGGAAGAAGTATACCACATATAAAGAGGTCCACTTCTGCAAAGGCATGGAGGTGGAAAATGGAGAGTCATGTGTGGGGAACAGGTTGGAAGTCAGTTGAACTATCATGGAGAGTTTGTAAATGGGAAAAATATGGAATATTACTAGTAAGGTAGTTTGGAACCTGATTGTGGAGGGCCTTCAATGCCATGGTGAGAAGTTTCTATTCACATATGCAGGCAGTAAGGAATCATTGAAGAGTTTTGAGCAGTGAAGTGATATGATCATTTCCATATTTGAGAAATGTCAGTTTTGGCAGCTATGGAGAGGATGGATTGGAGAAGAGAGGGGGAGAAAGTAGATGACAAATGAACAGTCAAGAGGGTATTGCAACAGTCTAGGCAAAAAATAATGAAGGGCTAAACTAGGATGATAACTGTGGATAGAGAGGAGAGAGACAAATTCAAGCTCTATTTTGAGGGTAAAATTAGCAAGATTAGATCAGATGTGAAGGAGAAGAAAGATTTGAGGATGACTTCTAGGTTATTCCATCCATCCTGGTCCAAGGTTAAGGTCCAAGATATAGAATGCCAGATATTCTCCATGATGGCAGCCAGCTTTGGAAAAATGACAGAGAAGTACACAGCCAGAACTGATAAGGTAGGGTGGATGGGTGGGATTCCTGGTAAAATACATATATCAATAACATATTAACCAAAAACACAATTTAAAAAGAGAATGCCCATACAAAATACTGATAGATCAAAATAGCAATGGTGTTCCAGGATCCAAATGTTGAGGATAGAATTGGAAGTTATGGCCAAAGCTATAAATTGGACCAACAGAAAAGAAGTAGAATCAAAAACACTGTTTGGAAGCAGTATCAAAGAGCCTGAGGCAACTTGTTTGACTCGATGAATTTGGTCTGCCAGTTTTTAAGCTAGTCAGAGAAGCTAACAGATACATTCTTTGTTGTTGTTTTTTTGTTTGTTTGTTTTTCATTCAATAGACATTTATTAACTTTCATTGATGTGAGTAGCACTGTGATAAGTACAAGAGGGTAAAATGTTAAAATGTGACATAGTTGTTACTGTAATAGACTATAAACCTTTGTTACAGAAATATAACACAAACATAGATACTTCAGGAACATCATCTAGTAGTCTGCCATGGTGGGTAGTATTGGCTTAGGGCCCCATTATCCTTCCTAACTGGAGACAGCTGTCTTAGGGGAAGTGATGGATAGCTAGAGAGGGAATAGGCCATCACAATAGTTACAATAGTTTCCATTTGCTAGACATCAAAGATAAAAACAAGTAGGGAAAAAGAAAACAATTACTACTATTACAAAAAATCATGGTCTGGCTTTGGTCTCCTTTCTTTGGAGGCCATTTTATTCAGATCCTTCCTTGTACTAGACTCGACCACAAAGCTGTTTACCAGTTTTTAATCATAATCAAAAGGCAAAGAAGTTCAACTCTAAGAGCAGAAAAGAAAAATGTCATGGAGAATTGCTGTTAGGAGAGCACCAGCTTTACCTTACATTCTGAGACTGTATGTAGGAAGCAGTTCAAGGATAGGAGAGCCCAGGCCTCTGAGTGGCTATTCTTTGAACTGGCTCATTAATTGTGGCTGGGGTATTCAGGGAGAACTAGCAGTCTGGTATTAAGGTTTGCTGAGGCCTTTTCAGGGCTGTTTATCTACCTTCTGTGTCTACCTTGACCCAACTCTCACCTTTGGCTTCAAGAAGCCGTAGCATGTGCTACATTTCAGCAGATGAGCTAAACCAGGTTGAGGGTAACTGATAAGCCTCAAAGCTGGCAGTTAGGGGGGTGTTTACCTCGAACATGTAAAGACTTCCACCTGGTGGGATGGGTGGATGAAAACAACTTGTTCCAATGGCCAAGAAAACGGCTGATGCAGGCACTATGGAGCACTTAGAGCTTGGTCAGACATCAAAGATGCCAAGGGCATCACCAGTTGTCTTGATTTTTGTCTTGCTACTGGACTTCAATGACCCTGGAAGAAAGAGAACATCTGATGGCTTTGTGTAACTCTGGCTGACTTAAACCCAATTCACATGCAAGTCAAGACATCACCCCTGATGTTATTGGTCTTCGTTGAAACAAAGGACAAACAATAAATCGTGTCTATAGAACTGATTGATATAGAAATACAAAGGTTAAAAATGATAGGTGAAACCTCACTGTAGAGCAATTCAGTTCTCAGAATCTTCTGACTTCATCTTTTACTATGCATCCCTCTGTTTTATGTTACTTTGCATTGTGTGTTTCTCTGGGAAATCTTGGGCACTAGAAGTCTATGCTATGAGCTGCGTGAGACCTTTGGCAAGAGTAATGCCAATCACTGGGTGCTAGTGACCCTATGTCATAGGGTCAGTAAGAGTTGTTGTTGTTATTGTTGTTGTTCGATAGCCCCATTGCAGAAATAGCTGTATTTCTTCACAGTACCTTCTGCACCCTTCCTTTTCTCAGAACTCTATTGTCAGCTGCCATGGAAGTCTAACAGCCAGGCCTTTTCTGAGGAAGCTGCCTGTTCCTCAAAATGTCAGCCAACATCACCTTCAAAGCCCCTGGAGTTTTACTGAACTAAACTCTAGTCCGTATCCACAGAAGTCAGCAGGCAACAGGCTCCATGTGGTTGGCCTTGCCACCAGAAGGATGCATAAATCTCAGCATTGTAACCAGGGAGGCTCTGCACTTAAAACCACAACTCCACATCCATCTGAGTGACTCTCACGTTCTTTATTAGGGAAATCACAGGGGATAATTCCTTCCAGTAAAGTGCACTCTGCTCTGAGATTCATTAAACCTTCTCCCTCCCACTGTCCCCTCTCCTCCCCCCCCCCACCACATTTGGAGCTGCCTCTCTGTGAGGTGCCAGCAGTTTATTTTCACAGCAGTCTAAGAACATTTCTCGTCCTCCAATGGTGGTTCTAATGCAGACATTTTGGATTTTTTTTTCTCTGAAAGGAAGCCCTCCAAGCAACATTCTCATTAAATCTTTATTACTACCCTCCCACCACTAGCCCCCTCCACCTCCCAACAATCCCAAATAAATTATGACCCAACATACCTCCTTAATAACAAGACAATCAGAAGTTTCAAACAAAACAAAAACCATCCAGGCTCTGTCTGGGATAATGATACAAGTCAGACTGGGGGATAAGAGGATCAGAAGAATGTTAGAGAACAAGGGAATCCACAGAGGGAGAAGAAGAGAGAAAAGCAGCCTGGGTGTAGTGATACACTGACCTATCTTTGCAAGAGCTGAAGATGAATGCTATCACCTGGGGCAAAAAAGTGGGGGAGGGGGTGAGAGGAAACCAGGTGAGGCAAAGATAAACCTCCTCCAGGATAGGTTACTCTGTCTGAGTGGGGGCAGTTTAGCTGTCAATCCTGTAATAATCATCAAGGAAGAGGGCATCATGTTGGAAGGATGCTGGGGTAGTTTCATCATGAAAATGACAAAACATGTTCCAAAGGATGTTAGTGCCCTAGGAAAAATCTCATTTTCTACAATACTAGTAATGGTTCTGTAAAAAAAAAAATTGGAGATTAAAGGTGTATATTCAGTCACCTCTCATCCCTCCCCACAAAAATCACCCACGATAAAATGAAGAGAGTGAAAGAACCATCCAACAATATGGGCTCCCAAGTCCATATGTGAAAAGTTAAATGTATCCTTCTTAACTTTTCTACCTGGTTTGTTAATATGAAAATCATAATAAAATCATAATAACTTATATAGTGTTTTAATATTTGTAAGTTGTTTTACACATGTTAATTCATTTGACCTTCAAAACAACTCTGTGAATTATTATTCTTATTATCATCCTCTTTTTTTGATGATGAAACTGAGGGAAAAGAGGTTAATTGACTTTCTAGGGTCAATCAGATGGGCAGTATCTGAGGCAGAATTTGAATTCAGGTCTTCCTGACTGAAGCTTACACTCTACTATACCACTTAGTTATCATATCTATATCTATATCTATATCTATATTTATATCTATATCTATATCTATAGATATCTATATATATGTATGTATGTATGTATGTATGTATATTTTTTGGGGGGGCAAGGCATTCAGGGTTAAGTGACTTGCCCAGGGTCACACAGGTAGTGAGTATCATGTGTCTGAGGCTGGATTTGAACTCAGGTCCTCCTGACTCCAGGGCCAGTGCTCTATCCACTGCACCATCTAGCTGTCCCTGCTGTCCTACATTTCTTTAGAGTTTACAAAGCATTTTTTTTATGACTCCCCTGGAGCTGGGTAATGAAAAGGAGAGAACTGAAATTTATCAAGGTAAGGCGGTCTTCCCAAGGTCACATTGCTAGTAAATGGAGAAAGTGATCAGTGCCTTTGCATTACAACAGATCATATCTGACTCATGTTTCTGTATCTATATTATCTATCTGCTAGCCAAATAGACACAAATAAGCACTTTCCAAGATTTTTGAATTCACATCATCTCCCACAAGATTTAGGAAAGCTTCAGTAAGAGGAAACATGGACTGCCTGGGAGCAACTCCTACCTTAGATACTTTCTCTCTAAGTAAGGCAAATCACTTAATCTCTCTCAGTCTCCATTTCTTGACCTGTAAAATGGATTCATGTAGCACTTACCTTACCAGGTTACTATGAAAATTGAAAAGTAATAAGTTTGTAAAATATCTTACAAATCTTAAAGTAATATGTAAATGTCACTTTATTGTTAGAGTTTTGAGTAAGATCTCCTTGGTAAACCAGTGTCCCCTAGCTAATTCTGCCTCATGTCAAACTTAATTCTCTTTTGCTTCCATTTCAACTTTTATAATTTAAAACATGATTGCCTTCATCTTCACAGCAAATTCTTATCACATTTTCTGTGAACTAGATATATTTATTAACTGATATTTCCACATATCTATTGAATAAAGATAACAGCTGTTCAGAGTGATGATCTTAAAGTTCTGCAAAATCCCAATACTTTCTGTATCATTGCAAAATGCTTAAATTAAGTTCAGTATATATATATATATATATATATATATATATATATATA
>NW_020954642.1:14917996-14964438 GCF_900497805.2 Vombatus ursinus
TATATATATATATATATATATATATATATATATATATATATATATATGTTGAGTATACTGTATCAGGAGATGCATTTTGACATATTGATTAGAGATTGGGTTTTGGGTTTAGGAAGACTGGGGTTCAAGTCATTTCTGTGATACATTGCAACAACCTTGCAACAACCTCTCAGTTCCTCAGGCAGATATATAATACAGTAAGTCACAGATCAGTTGCTGGTTTCCATCAGTGGATAGAATTGACATTTGACCACAATTCTTTAGCATAGATGACTGTGGTTAGACTAGATGATTTTTGAGATAATTTTCAGGTCCTATAGTTAATGAGTCCAGGCTTAAAGATCTTCTAGTCCAATGTCTTAAATTTACGAATGAGAAACTGAGAACCAGAAGGAGAAAGTAATCCTGTTCAAAGTCACTAAGTAAGTCAATAGGATAGATAACAATAGAATCCAGGTCTTTCAGTTCCACATCGAGTGCTTTTAGAATCATAGACTTGGAGAGACAAGGGAGCCAGGTAATCTGAACTCGCCTGCCTCTACTTAAATATCAATCTCTTCTATAAAATCCCTGTAAAGAGGTCATTCAGCCCCTCCTGGAAGATCTCCATTGGTGAAGAGCTTACTGCTTAAGGCACCGAAGGTTCCTAGTTTTTCTTTCTATGTCCCCTGTTCCTTGTTCCTTCCATATTGCTTCTCATCTTCTCATCTTTTAAACTTGAACATAAAGAAGTTGAGTGGGTAGGAAGAGTGAAGATAAATATGTTCAAAAATGTTAGGTACACAAAATCAAATAAGTCCCAGCTTGATTGAAAGTCAGGGTAGAGTTCTAAACTATACCTAGATTTAGAGCATATGTCCTAAAACCATGCCATCACTTCCCATGAGAACCAATACTATTCCATACCTTGATGACTCAGGAATAAATTACCTCACAGGGCATCATTAGTCAAAGTTATTTTTGCTTGTTAGTTTTGTTTTGTTTTGTTATGCAATTAGCATTTTCAGTTGTAAAGTATCTGCTGATATCTTAAAAAAAAATAAACATAAGCTATGAGAGCTGTGCAAATGGACCAGATCAGTTTGAATGTTGGCATACTCATAGGATTACTGAATGACAGTGTCCCACCATTTCTGATACAGAAAGGTTAGAGGGAGTAGGGAAGAACCCACAAGGTTATTTCAAGGACATGGTTGTCACAGAACATACAACAAAGAGTTTTCACTGCTCAGCTCTTTGATGTCCTCTGTGTCTAAGACCTCAGGCAGCTTAAAGCACAGCCTAATGTATAAGACTTTTCTAGAGACACAAACAGCACTGGACAGCACTGGACAGCACAGACAGCATAGACACAGACACGTAAGGAAAACTATACAGGTACAGTCAGTCAATAAGCTGCTCTGCTAAAATTTGGTCTTATCTTCCTCTTTATCTCCCTCATTTTGAGACATAACCCTATCACAGTACTATGATGGGCCAGTCTAAAAATAATCTTTGAGACTTGAATTTTTTCTATCTATTCGAAATCTCAAAGTCGAAAATATCAATACCATAAATGACTAGAGCTTATATTGCCTTACACAGGGAGTCAGGATAAATAGATAAGCTGTGAAAAAAAATAGATAAGCTGTGGAACAAAGAATATAGCAGAAACAGCAACAGCTTCAGTCTCTCTCTAAGCCCAGAGGTGTTAAGGAGATAAACTATGATGGAAGCACTGTGAATGAGTAGAAAAGGATGGACACAAAAATATGATAGAGGTAGAAATGAAAGCACTATAAAGTGAATGAGTATGAGGGGTGATGGGAGAGGGAAGAGTCAAAGTTACTACTAGTTTGGTGATTTGAAGGGTGGCAGGGTCCTCAACAGAAATAAGATATTTTAGAGAAAGGTTGGAGTTAGGGAAGAATAATCAATATTGATGCTTAGATAGTTCTCTGAAGTTGTGAAACATTTTGAATATACAGTCAATCCTCAATTTTCATGGGGGTAATTTTCCTAGAAAAAGATACAAAAGTTAAAAATGTAAATATTGATATTTTTGATCTATCAGAAATAGGGGGTGAAGTTGCTGTAACCACCAAAAACTGTAATCTTTCACCAGAGATTGATGAAAACACACTTCCCTGTATATAATTCTTTATAACAAACCATTAATTCTGGTAATACATGCTTTTCCTAATTCATTAACCATCAAAAAATCCATAAAATGCAGTGTACAAAATAAAATTGGCAACATGCAAAACATTTTTTCACTAGTAATTCCCTAGAATTCTGTGAATTTTTGTGCTATCATTTCAATAAAAAAGAAAGAAAAAAATCATTGATTTATGACAGTATTCACTCTATGACACATGAAATCTAGGGTTACTGTAAAACAAATAAAATTCTTAAAATTAAACATTTTTAATTAACTATCAAATAACCCATAAAATGCAGTATACAAAATAAAATTGGTAACATGCAAAATATTTTTCTCACTAGTAATTCCCTAGAATTCTGTAAACTTTTGTGCTACCATTTCAATAAAAAAAAAAACATTGATTTATGACTTTATGATACATGAAATCTAGGGTTACTGTAAAACAAATAAAATTTTAAAAACTAAAACATTTTTTAACCTGAATCTTACCTTACCCTCTGTTAGATGGCAATGTGAGAGCAGAGTAATCTCTACTATAATGCTTTAAAGCTCTCTATGTTGGCCGGCCCCTGAAAACTAAGGGAGGGGTTGCTAGGACTCTAGTCACTGCTGTTGGAAGATGAAACTAGTGAGGTCTCAACATACCTTTAGAGTCCAAAGGACTTGCACTAGGCTTTGGGGGCATAACTAAAACACAAAAATTTAGTTTTAAAGGCAAACAATGAAAATACGCAATGAATGTATGGGGAGATTTTTTTTTAAACAATGGTAGGGAGAACAAGACCAGTGAAGCACCTAGTAGGATGCAAGCCACTTTAGTGTGTGCCTCTCTCTCTATCTCTCTGTCTCCCCCTCCATCTCTCCCACTTTGTCTTCTTCTCTTTGTCTCTCTCTGTCTCTCTGTCTCTATCTGTCTCTGTCTCTGTCTCTCTGTCTCTGTCTCTCTCTCTCTGTCTCTGTCTCTGTCTCTCTCTCTCTGTCTCTCTCTCTCTGTCTCTCTCTCTCTCTCTCTCTCGGTGCATGGTTGTCAACCTGAATGACAAAATGAAAGTATTAATAAAATTACACAAATGCTTGAAGTCATGGAATTTAAATCTGTGAATGTTGAATATTGACAGTAAAATCTCATTTTAGCCTTGTTTTGCATATGAGTAAACTGAGGGTCAGAATTTACAGAAATTGACTTTCCTGTGGTCGTAGAGATATTAAATGTCATTCGGGGAATTCTAACCCAACTTTGCCAAATATTGCATGCTAACACAACAAGCTGTATCTCCAGTTCTGCTAAGATGATAATTTCATTTTAGCTGAGTTGAATTCATGGTGATGATGGGGCATGATAGGTGGAGATGTTCATCAGGCAATTGGTAATGCAGGGCTAGAGTTCGGGAGAGTGAATAGAGCTAGATATATCAATCTGAGGTGCTTCATCATAAAGATAACAATTACATTTAGGGGAACAGATGAAATAGATCAAGGGCATCATAAACTCAGGAAGAAGAGGGACAGGGTGCCATCTGTTATTGGAAGTTAGGAGATAGTTGATTATATAGAAAAAAAGAGACTGAAAAGTGGACAGAGAGGTATGAGGAAAACCAAGAAAAACAGTGTCTCAGAAACAAAGGGAAGATAGAGCATAAGTGGGTGGTTGGTCAATGTTGTTGAAAACTACGGATAAGATAAGAGGAATGAGATCCAATAAAAAACACACTGGATTTAACAGTGACAGTGGCCATTGATAATCAGGAAACAGCAGTTATTCAAGTGGGTGTGTCATCAGCAAGCATAGTGGGTGCTAGAACCAGCTTGTACAGCTCATGAAGATGATTGTTCAATTTTCAGTGTGAATATTTACACTTTTGAATTTTGCCAAATACTCTGAATCAGTCGATTGATTATTTTGATTGTCTGAAATTAAGGAAGTGGTGGACACAATGTTAATAATGAAGATTAACCTTAAAGTGTGTCATCTGTTTATTTCTCAGAGAGTCAATGTTTACCTGCACATCCCTAAACTGCAGTATAAGAAGTGGATAAGTAAGAGGGTAGGAAGGAAGGAGAGGCACTGAGAGTAGAAATTAATCTGGAAGTAAAATAGAGGAAAGAAGTGGGAAAATAACTTTCAGTGATAGCAGGATCAAGTAAAAAATAAGAATGTAGAAAAAATTGTATATATTTGTAGACAGCAAGGTAGAAGGTAGTAGATATTGAACAATGGAAGATTGATCAATCAATCGACAAGTATTTTTTTTTAAGTGCTGACAATGTGATGGGAATTAAATTAGGTACTGTGGGCAAAAAGACAAATGTAAAATCTTTCCAATCCACAAGTAGCTTATATTCTATTTGCAGAAAAAAGAAAGTACACATGTAAGTATATACAAAATACATACAAAGTAAATACAACTTCAAAGGATAGGTGGTACTATATGTTTGAAGGGAAGAGAGAAAGACTTCATGTAAGATATGGCACTTGAGATGAGTCTTAAAGGAAACTATGAATGCAAAGAAGCAGAAGTGAGGAGAGAATACTTTCCATGCTTGGTAGACATGTACAAAAGAAAAAAGAAAGAAAGCTAGAAAAGAAAGTTAAGAGGGCAAGCCCCCAGAGAAAATAATAGGAAATGGATTTAAAGTTCCAAGTTGTTTGGTTTTAACCTTGACAAACAGAATGGTCTCTTTTTTCCACAGGGACCGGAGCAAGACAAGGGGCACAAATAAAGATATAAGGTTTTCAGAGTCATGGATTAAAGAAGATCATGGAGACCATGACAAATGTCTTTTTTTTTTTCCAGTAAAGTAATGTTTGAAATCATTTGCTGAAGAGGGGATAGTAGTGGCAGTGACTTGGGGAGCTTCAGGAAAGAGGCAACATTTTGCAACATCCACATCAAAGTGTATGTTTGAGAATCAATCATGGAAGATTACAAGGATTGGCATGCAGCGAAGATGGTCTATTTGCAATCAGATAACATGAAATTATAAGAACCTCATCTGGAATGCCTGATCGACAATAGTTCAGCACTTTGGAAGTAAGAGTAGAAAAGGCAGGCGGTAGGGGTAAGGATAGTTGAGGATTACTAGGGAATGAATAATGGAAGAAAAAATGGGGCAAAGAATGCAAGGGTTGATTACAGTCTGTCATTGACTTGATTGACTATTGATTCAAGATTACAAAGGGAGTAAAAGGAAGATAAAATTTATAATAATAATAACAATGATATTTATGTAGCATTTTAACATTTGCAAAGGGCTTTATATGTGTTAAATCATTTGATCCTCACAACAACAATGAAAAGTAGGTGCTATTATTATCCCCATTTTACAGTTGAGGAAACTGAGGCACAGAGAGGTTAAATGACTTACCCAGGGTCACACAGCTAGTATCTAAGGCCAGATTTGAATGCTTTATCCACTGTGCCGTGATGCTGCCTGAGACGTAGCAGAGGGGGAAAAAAAAGAAGAGCAAAGAGGTATTTGCATCAGGAGATATAAATTCTGAATTAGAGAGATAAGTGAGTAGGAGGTGCAAATTTTCTAACCACTGGAAATGTTCAATAGCTATTGATCAGATATTTCATTGATCAGGGAAGGGGACCAGTATGTCAGTGGTGGTAGCAATTAGGAAGGTGGTTGTTGTTGTGGTTGTTGCTGTTTATCTTTCATTCTCAAAGAGGACCATGACAGCAGGAAGGTGATGCCCTGACATGCAAGTGAATTGGATTTACATGAGGAAAGGCTGTGCAAAGTCACCAGCCTCACTTTTTCCTTCGGAGTCCTCTGAGTCCATTGGCAAAGTATAGATAGATCGAGATTACAGGAGATGGCCCCAGATGCAGTCAGAGACCTTGCCCTTTTTCAGTTAGGAAGGTAGTATGATGAAGTAGAGCATCAATCCTGCAGCATATTGATAGGGGCAACTTCTGCTTTTCTTTACCATGATCAAGGAGCTGGTGCTAGACCAGGAGACTCTATGATAATATTAACCAATATCATGCTATGAAGTCCCAGGCAGCATATGGTCACTTCATTGCACCAGAGTTCTTTCCTTGATCATTGGTCAACCCACCAATGGAATATGCCTGTGTGATTTCCTCCCACTTTCTCATCGCAGGCTGCAAACAGTCCTTTCAAGTGTCATTGTACTCAGTGGATCAAGTCTTGGCATTGTGCCCTTCTCTGTCAACCTGCCTGCCAGTGCCCCTTCTCTGTAACCACTCCTCTGGAAGGGAACTCAGAATTCCAATTACATTCTAGACTTCTGGCCAACCTTCCCCTTCCCAATAGAAGAAAGCAAAGCCCTTCCAGGTTCCCTGCCCTGCAGGTGGACTTTAATGCTCACACCAATGAGATGATCAAGTACTTGTCTTGTACAATCATTCTGTTAAAATGGAAGGTCTCCATACCTTACCATCTGCCCTGACATTTCATTCTGAGATACTCCAGGCCTTGCTATCTGCCCTGCCCCTATGCTCTCTAGACCCCAGATACTGCCATCTGACCCAATGATGCATCCTTAGTACCCTGGGGCCTTGCCATCTGCCCTGCAGCTTGGCATTCTTACATATGTTCTTTCCCCTAATTAGATTGGGGACTCCTTAAGACCAGGCACTGTCTTGATTTTCTATTTTTTTGCCTCAGTGATTAGCATTTAGTAAATGCCTGTTAAATGCTTTTACATCCATTTATCTATCCATCTGTCCATCTATCCATCTGGGCATCCAGAGTCATACAGCTGGAAGGGACCTTAGAAATCATCACCATTGCTAACATTTATTTCTCTAGCACTTTAAGGTTTGCCCAGTGATTTTCATTTATTATCTCATTTGATTCTCACAACAAACCCCTTTTACAGAGGGGGAAAGCAAGACAGAAAGAGGTTAAATAAATGTGCCCAGATTTTACAGATGTCATAGACGGGATTTGAATTTAGGTCTTTTAGACTCATATTCTGATATGCCGTTTATTACACATAGGACTATAGGATTATAGATTTAAAGTTGGAAGGAACCTTAGAGGTCATTTAATCTAAATCTCCTTATTTTACAGAGGAGAAAAAAAAAAAGGAGGCCTAAACATGCTAAATGACTTATCCAAGATATCACAGCAGATTGGGAATTGAAACACGGGTGAGTAGTTTTTCTGCATTACAACTGCCTCTGGGGTGATTCTAGGGCAGGGGTGGAGCACATGTGACCCTCTAGGTGCTCAAGTGTGGCCCTTTGACTGAATCCAAACTTTACAGAACAAATCCTCTTAATAAAAGGATTTGTTTTGTAAAACTTAGACTCAGTCAAAAGTCCCCATCCAGGGACATAGAGGGCCACAGATAGCCTCAAGGCCGAAGATTCTCCACCCCTGTTCTAGGACTTTAGCCTGGGCTGGGACAGTGGTGTCTCAGGACATCTCCCTCAGCAGAAGTACTCACTTCACCTTATTGTGGGTCATTTGAAGGTACAGATAGCATAAAGTGCTTGTTTGCTCAGAAGGTAGTGGTGAGTAAGAGGCATTGTAGTGCAGTAAGTAAGGCACCAGTCAGCCTTAGAATTAAGACCCAGGTTTGAATTCTGCCTTGGACACATTCTCACCATGTGGTCGCGGGTAAAACAATTAAGTTCTTAGCTCTGGGGCTCCTCAAGTCTGGTTTTCACTCTAAATTGACTTTTGCTCAAGCTCTGCATTTAAGGATAGTAACTATCATGGCTGAGATTTAGACTCAGACTTTCTGACTCCAAGTCTAATTTGTTTATTTGTGTGTATGTTTGTTTTTTCTGCACTATGCAACTACTAGGACCCAGATCTGCTGGTCAACCCTTGGGGGGAAAATGAACCCATTCAGTCTGGGTAGTGAAGGCACAACTATAGCCTCATGGGAACTGTAAGAAAGAGGGATGCTGGGCTGCACCCCCAAGGGATGCAGACTCATAGGAAGGCAGACAGTAGGCCATACTGATTGTCTTTGAGAAGTGTTTCCCTTAGGGTATACAAATTCCCAGCCCCAATCCCAAAGAAGAAAGCCCACTACCTATGAGTGGTCCGCCTTTTCATGGGTGCTTCTGGTGTCTCTGTTTGAGAGCCACTGTTCCCCCATGAGCATTCAGGTCTGCGTTTCCCTGAAGAAACCACTATAAAGTCCCAGAAGCAGGAAAACAGGAAAGTAGATGAAAGGCTTATTGGGGAAGGAAAAAACATTTTTTTCTACTCTCATTCAGACTTTCTGCCCTTCTGTCTTTGAGAGAAGTCCTGCTTACTCACTTTGTGCCTTCTTCTCTTTGATTGTCAAGGTCTGTAGTCTCAAGACTGTGCCTATACAAACAAACATACACACACACACACACACACACACACACACACATACATACATACAATAATACAAACACATATACTCTTTTTCAGACACGGGCATACATACAAAGAAATACTCCGTGAGAAGGGGTGGGGGAACACACACAAAATGTAAATGCAATCATTCAAATGAATACACCATCATATACATAGTCACATACTGACCCACACTAATACTCTCACATACACACTCCAAAATAAATACACTCTTACACATGTACAATCACAAAAGCTTATGCACAACCTCATTCACATTCAAACATACACACACACCTTCATATACACATTAGATCATTAACAGTCCAACACATTCACATCAAAACTAATCCAACCTTTCTCACACTTAATCCCAAATTTACAAGTGTGGATATGTGAATGCATAAGTAGATATAAACCTCCCCACACATGCACTATGCAACATATATATATGTGTGTGTGTGTATATATATATATATATAAAACATGTTCACATAAACACATTCATACAAACACATATGTGTATAAACCAGAAATGATGTATGAGTCCCCAGCTAGCATTGTATTTTAGTTTGCTCTCAGAATCATTAGCTATCCTGCTACATAGTAGGAATTTCACTTTTTTCAGATGGAAGAAAGCGTAAAAGACATCATAGGATAGTGCGCTAAGCCCCAGACTGAGGCTTGGGACACCAGAATCATCTTCCCAGCTCTGTCATTTTATGGTATTGACTAAGTCACTTAATCTGCTCTGGGCCTCAGTTTCTACCTTTGTACAATGGGAAGGGAGGTGGGGTTTGCACTAGATAACAAGTGAGGTATCTTCCACTTCTAAGATTCCTAAGAAGAGTAACTCATCTACTGCTAAGTAATGCTGTTACCCTCTCTGTGTCCTTGGAAAGTAGTCCAAGGAGTGGCTCTGATCATGAGTTATGGAAACTCAAGTTTTCTGGATCCCACTAAAAAAAAAAAAGTTTTGAAATTCAGCGCTGCCAGGGCACTCAAAGCTCCAAAAGGTCCAATTAAGGTGTTGGCTACTGCACTGAAGGAGTATTTTTGGCCAAATAGTACTGGGACTCCCCAGGGATAGCCACCATTCATAATCAAGCCAGCGGCCAACCTTTCCAGCTTTCACCATGGGGCAGAGTAGCCTGCATAAAATATTTCTGTTTCTTTAAAATAGCAAAGATGTAGGACACAGGCTGTGTGTTGGCTCAGGGGCTGCTGGAAAGGATGGATACTCTCCAAAGGAACTTCCTGTGTCCAGAAACAACAGTAAATTACATAGCCTGGGATGTGGGCCATAGGCTGCTTCAGGAGGTAATGGGCTGCCTTTCCCTGAAAGTGTTCAAGGGAAGCCTTCAGAGGATGATGACCAATCTATATAATGTAGTAAATGATAGTGCTCCCTTCAAGTAGGGGTTAGACTAGATAATGTCACCAACTCAGAATAATAATAGCTGACATTTATATAATGCCGTAGAGTTTAAAAGGCACTTCACATGCATTATCTCATTTAATCTTTTTGTTTAAAGTTTTATTGATGTCTTTATTTTATTTACTTATTTTTTTTTAAATCATGATCATTTTTTGGATATCTCATTGAATCTTTATGATGACATTGGATCCCCTGTAAGGGAACTACTCTTCTCTTATCATTCCCAGTTTATAGGTAAGGAAAGTTTTAGTAACTTGCTCAAGGTTACAGAGCTAAGTATGAGAGGTGAATCAAACCCAGGCTTTTCTGACTCCAGGTCCAGTGCTTTCTATCATGCCTTGCTGTCATTAACACTAACAGGTCATATTTATACTATGATGTAGTAGAAATAACAACTCCGGTATAAGAAGACCCAGGAGTTGCAGTTCTACAATGTACTGCCTGTGTTGACCAGAAGAAAATAACATATCTCAGTTTTCTCATCTGTAAAATAATAGAATCAGACTATACAATCTTTATGGTTTCTTCCAGTTGTTAATATTTTTGTTGTTTTTTAGCTTAAAGTTAAGCTATTATTATTTTTTTCATTTTAAAGATAAGGAAACTCAGTCTTATGGAAGTGCCAAATTCCCTATAATTAACAAGTGGCTCAAATCTAGTTTTTAACCCAGGTCTTTGATTTGAAATCTCATGATCTTTCACAATAGGAAGAAAACTAAAGTATCATTCTCACTTCGTAAAGAAACAGGAACTACGAAACCTCAAATCACTTATCCAAGGTTATACAGAAGTAAAAGGTGACACCAACATTTGTATACACGTATTTGGAATCCTAGTCCAGTATTCTACCCAATAGGCCGTTACCTTTGAAGTCCCATCCAATTCTATAAATCTATTTCCAATAACCAAATACAGCACAGGAGGTAGAAAGACTGTCTTTAATAATGTCTTCTCATTGGTGTGTGGGAAGTATAAGGTTAATATGAAAAGATGCCATGCCTAATTAATGATTCACAATTTCAAGCAAACTTGAATTTGTCATGCTAGAAGGGAACTGGACCAGACATCAGGAGATTCAGTATCACAATTGTGTGAATCCCTGGCTGTATGACCTTGAGTAAGTCACTACCCCAAATTCTTAAAAAAAAAAAATACCAAAAAAAAAAAAACTTAGGGGGAGACTAAATATTCCCTATAGGTGTTTTTAAGCTCTGCTTTTCTGTGATTTTAGAGAAACTGAGCTCTTGAGTCTGAAAAGGGAATAAAAGAATGGAAAGTTGAATGAACTGAACTACAGATTTGGTATCAGAACCACTGAATTATAAGGAACTTTAGAGATGACCTAGTTGACTCAAAATATCCCAATGTTTGAATCTCATATTCCCAAAAGTATGACCAGAACAGAGGGAAACTAGGTCTTAGTCCCACTCCGGCATTCTATGTTTTACAGTCTGATGTGTGTTCTAAGATCTTTCCTTGCTCTAAATGTTTACATCCTATATTCTAACATCTCCTCCAGATCTAATAATACATAATTTTGTATAATGTCATGTGCTATAAAATTCTGTGTTCTTAAATCCCCTCCAGATCTGACAGCCCATGATTCTTGAGTTCTAAAATGAAAGGAAAAAACAAAGATGAGACATTTTTTCTTCAAAGGGAAGTCTGTGTTGTCGAAGAGGGAAATGAAATAAGAATGGTGAAATGAAGTAAAGTCAATCTCTTTGGCATTGGGTCTGTGGGTGGGCACTTCAAAAAAATAAAACGACTACATCTGGAGGCTCTACAAGTATCGACAATATGTAAAGCAAATTAATTAATAACCCACTTGCTGCTATCAACTAAGTATTGAACTGAAGGACTCTCCAGAGGGGAAACACATGATACACCCTGAATCATCATTTGAGCTTAATGAAATTTTGGAAATTAGTGCTGAAAGTCCTGCTCTTTAGATGCAAGAGAATTCTCCTTTGAGAGTGCTATTAAAAAAAAAAAAAGGAGAGAAGAGGAGAGGAGGGGAGAGGAGAGAAAGGGAGAGGGGAGGAGAGGAGGGAAGAAGAGAAAGAGAGGGGGGTAGAAAGAAAGAAAGACAGAAAGAAAGAAAGAAAGAAGGGAGGAAGTAAAGAAGAAAGGAAGAAAGGTCTTATAGCAGAAAAGAAACTGAGAACATAGAATGTTAGATGCTGGGAAGGAGGCACCTGAGATTATACAATGTAAGAGCTGGGGGGCTAGGCAGCAACATAGAATATAGAATGTCACAGATTCAAAAATTCAATAGAACTTAGAATGTTAACACTGAAAGGCACCTTAGAAAATAGCATATCAGACCCTAGAGGAAACAAATTGATAAAGTGTGTTGGAGGGGACCTTAGAACTAAAAATTTCCAGGCCAGGGGTCCATTAGAACAAAGAATATTAGACCTATGAGAATGAAAAGATCATAGATTTAGGTCTGGAAAGGTTCTTAATTGCCATCAATTATAATCCCCTCATTTTACAAATGAGGAAACTGAGGCCAAGAGACATTAGATGACTAGCCCAAAGTTACACATCTAGTAAGAATCTGAGATAGCTTTTAAACCCAGGTATTCCTCACTTCGCATTCAGTGTTTATCCACTAGTACACCATTTCAAACCTAAAATGGCAGCACTGAAAGGTCTCTTAGGACATAGAAGTCAAGAACTAGAATGACCCTTAGAACACAGACAGTAAGGAATGGAAGGAACCTTAGAATATAGAAATATTAGCTTTTGAAGGTTACTTAGTACATAGCATGTTCTAATATTGCATATTAGAACTAGAAAAAAACCCTTAAATATCAATAGATCGATATATATAGATAGATAATGTCATTAAATCTATATATAAAGAATCTAAACCCAGAAGGGGAGATGACTTGTTTAGCATTTTATAGCAAGTTAAAAACATAGCCAGGAGTGATGCTCAGGTCTCTTAACTCCTATTGAGCTTGAGTATTTCTTTCACTCCTCAAGTCTGAACTTCTCTATCCTCTCTAGTCTATAAGCACAACTAAAACGCTTGGTAGCTTGTGCCCAGGATAGAATTCTAGAGCACCTTTAGTTTGGCCATACAGATTAGATAAAAATGCTCACTCTGTTTCAGGAAGGGGAGGAGAAAGGAAGGATTAATTTGCCAACTCCATCACATGCCTCCTTCTAGGTCACTGACATTGGATTTCAATTGTACAGTCTTAGAAACTGCTTTTCCCAGCTTCTTATCTAGGTCTCTGCCTTTGTTATAGCAACTGATGTAAATCCCCCAAATGCCAATGGAAGAAAGCCCTGCCTGGTGTTATCACTGTGGAATTTCAAAATGTTATCTCAAGGACCTAGAGAATGTTCTGCCACAGGGCTAGAGGATCTGCAGCTCAAAGCTGGAAGAGTGGATAATAATCTATCCTCTCTAAGGATCTAGAAGAAAGAGGAATGAAATTTAAAATGTAGAAATATAACATGTAATGGCAGTTAAGTCATTGGGTAGATAGAGCACAGGGCTTGGATCAAGAAGAGAAGAATTCAAATTTCACCTGAGAGGCTGACTAGCTATGTGACCCTCAGAAAATTATTTAACCTCTGTCTGCCTCAGTTTGCCATATGTAAAATGAGGAGAATAATGGCATCCACCTCTCTAGGGTCTTGTGAGGATAAAATGAGATAATATGTATACAGTGATTTTTAACTCTTAAGGCACTATATAAATGCAAGGTATTTATCATCATCATCATCATCATCATCATCATCATCATCATCATCATCATCTTTATCAAGTTCTCAGAAACCTAGAGGCAAAATTCATATTTGAAATAAATGGGCAGACTTTATAAAGAAGATCCTGCTATTAACAGCGAGAGACTTGGGACTGATTCCTTGATCTATTACCTGTTAGTTGCTTGACCTCAGATAAATCATTCATCATTTCTGAGCCTTAGTTTATTAACCTGTAGGATGGGGATTAAAAACAAAACAAAACAAACAAACCATCTCGGAATTGAATTATCTGCCTCCCAAGACTAGTATAAAAATGACATGAAACAATGGAACTGAGGTCCTCTTTATAAACCAAAAAAAAAAAAAAAAAGAAAAGAAACAATTAAGGTATTAACTGGTTTATTCCCACTTCTGTAGAGTTGCATGACAATTGTAATATCATTTAACTGAATTAGAAGAATTAATTTTATTAGTCAGACTTGTCCAGGGTCACAGACTTAACAATGGATCCTTTGCTATTCCTCACACACCATCCTCCACTTCCTAACTCCCAGCATTTTTACTGGCTGACTTCTATGTCAGAAACTGTCTCATCTCATCTCCATCTCTTAGCTTTCCCAAGTTTCAGCCAGTCCTATTTTTTTCCCAAAAAGCCTTTTTCAATTCCACTTAATTCTGATGTCTTCTTTTTGTTGATTATCTCCAATTTAGCCTTTGGTATATCTTACTTGCAAATATTTGTTTGCAGGTTGTCTTACCCATTACCTTGCAAGCTCGAGAGCAGGGACTGCTTTATGCCTTTCTTTGTACCCCTAGTGTTATTAACGAAGAATGACAAACAACCACCATGTTTAGTACAATGCCTTGGCACGTAATAGGTGCTTAATAAATGCATCTTGACTTGACTTGTCTTTAAAATTGTCATATGACCCAAGGTCGACTCTACTCCACTCTGGACCCCAGTTTCTTCCTCTTTAAAAGGACAGTGTTAGATTAAATGATTACTCCTATTTCTGAACTGCTATGATTCTATGATCTAGGGGTAGCTAGGGGGCAGAGTGGATAGAGTGCTGGGCCTGGAGTCAGGAAGATCTGAATTCAAATTCACCCTCAGACACTTGCTGGTTATGTGATCCTGGACAAGTCACTTAATTTTGTTTGCCTCAGTTTCCTCATCTGTAAAATGAGATGGAAAAGGAAATGGCAAACCACTCCAGTATCTCTGCCAAGAAAACTCCAAATGGGGTCACAGAGAGTTGGACATGACTGAAAAAAGACTGAACAACAACAACTTGGTTCTATGAATCTATTGTACCTGGATCATGGCCGAATATATCTGCAATAGAGAGGCAACAAAGGATTGGACCCTGAATTCACTGAGTCTACAGCAGGCTAGACCACCCAGAAGACTGTTATAATAAATTTCCCCATGATCTAAGCTGGCCAAAATTAGAATGGGAAGCTTTTGGAGGAAACGGGTTCTCCATATCTGGAAATCTTCAAAGGGGAGGCAGGATGGCTACTTATCAAGAGGATTCCTGTTTCAGCTACAGGTTGGACTCAAAGTCTTTCGAAGCTCTTTCAGATCTGAAGTTCCAAGGTTCTAAAGGGGAGCTTCATTGGAAAGTCTCTTAAGCTCAGGATATCTTCACATTAACAGCAACAAGAAGCATTTGTTAAGTACCTACTGTGAGCCAGGCAACATGCTAAAGAGTGAGGCTGGAGGGATGAACTCTGACCCCAATGCAGCTCCCTATAATCTCTTAAGGGTTTTAGTGAAGGGGGTGGGAGTGGGGAAGGCAAAAGAGAGGGTTAGATGACTTAGGTTGGTTCTAAGGCATCTAAATAGAATAGTGGAAAGAGTGCTGAACTTGGAGACAGGAAGAACTCCATTCAAATACTGTCTAATCCACTTATATCTTAGTCTCAGTTTTCTCATCTGTAAAATATGGGTAATACTATCACCTAACTCATAGGATTATTGTAAGGATCATATAGGATTGTAAGTGCAAATCACTTTGCAAATCTTCAAGCATTATATAAATGATAGTAATTATTTTTACTAATTCTTAGAAAAACTGCCTTAATTCTTTAGGTAGGACCTAATGAAGCTCTGAGGAAGTGAGTCAGTACCCTGGGTAGGCTGTTTTCCAAGTATTCAAAGATTTTGTAGAGCTCCTCCCAACAGCCTCAAAACTCCCATCCTCTCCAGCCTGGTGCTTTGCACCAGCAACCACTCAATAAATGCTGAAAAGTTTCCAGTCATTACTCAAACTTCAACAATCTTCCCCTACCCCCATAGAAAACTAGTAGAGTTGGCTATTTCTTTGTTTAAGTTTTGGTTTTATATATACATATTGTCATACGTATGCACATGCGCACACACACACACACACACACACATACATATATATATATATATATATATACATATATATATATATACTGCTTTAATCAGCTCTGTATATTCCTGAGTACATCCCTTTGTAGTCACTCAGATAAGAAGATAATTACTCATGGTTTTAGGCCACTTGAAATAATACGAAATGCTTTTCTCACACCTACAATGGGGCATTGGCATTTCCAATATTACCCACCCCACTCCACCCACCCCCATTTTACAGAAGAGGAAACAAAAGCTCAAGAGAGATAAAGTGACTTGCCAGGAGCTCCTGGGTCTGACCCAGCTTGGTGTGGGAGGCAGCTCTTCTGTTCCCTAATCCTAATTCAACTCCTCCTGGTTGTCTTAGAGAAAAAAAAAGGGAGAAAGCCATACCACCTGGGATAGACAGAAGTTCTTAATACCAAAATGATAACAGAGTGAGATAAATGGACCAATAGTGTGTACTGTCATATTTTTCCTAGGGATAATGGACCTCTTCTTAACATGCAACACAATCCCTAGCTATTATCTCCTTATACATGCACAGGTGCAAGGATTTTTCCCCTACTCCCTACATCTCCTCCTCCCCTGTACCCTCACAAATTTTCTTAGGTCCACATGAATATCTAAGGTCCCTTCCAACTCTATATTCTAATATCCCTCCCATTTCTAATACTCCATGGTCTATAATTCTAACATTCTCAGTATCCTTTCAGGTTTAAATGTATTTTTTTATTTAATGTTGTATTTTTCTATGTTCGTTTGCAGTTCTAATTTCCTATGAATATGTATATGTGTAAATGGTTGTTTCTGCCTTCACTGTCTTAGGTTGAGGCCTGATACATTTTAACCCCACCCTGGGGTTCTCTGGTATGCTGAATGTGTTCTGAAGTCTATGCCATAGATTCACACTCTTATTGTAGGTGTCAGGGCCACCACTCCCACACCCCCATTGTAGGGACCCAGTGATTATTCCCTCAATTCCAATTAACCACTAAAAATTGAATTGGCTTCTACAAAGATATATTTACTTCAACTATATAGCAAGATAAATCCTACAAACATTTCTCAGCAATACCTTGGAGGCATAATTTCCCCCTATACCACCTTAGTCTCTAGGGAAGCGAGAGGAAATGGACCCATAGTTTAGCTTAGTTCCTAAATAGCAGTAGCCCTCAAGTTCAAATACCTGTGGGGTAGCATTCCAGACCCTTGGCTGCTAGATTGACCATAATACCTTGGCTGGATTGCTGGACTGCTAGATCCCTGTGGATGGGGTTCACTGGATTAGAGATTATGCTTGCTAAACCTTGACCAGGAAAGCGACAAAGTAAAAGACAAAACCTCAGTTCTGTTTCTGGGGTCTACAAGGCCTGAAGGAAGGGGGAAAAGGAAAGAAGGCCTTAGAGTTCTCCCTTACTTCCTCTACTGACTGGGAGTGAGAGAAGGGAGAAAAAGGAAAGAAAATAAGCATTTTATAGAACCTACTATGTGCCAGGCACTGTGCTAATCACTTTACAAATATTATCTAATTTGATCCTCACAACAACCACATAATGAAAGTGATATTATTATCCTTATTTTAGAATTGAGGAAATTGAGGCAAGCAGAAGTTCAGTGGCTTGTCCAGGTCAACACACTAATAAGAGTTTGAAGCCAGATATAACTTAGGTCTTCCTGACCCCAGGCCCAACACTTTATCCCTTCCATATGTGCCTACCTAGGGGCCCAAAAGAATCCTTCCCCCTTAGACACAAATGCAAAAGAAGTTCCAAGAAGGCTCAGTCAAGAATTTATAAAGGCACAGGCAGTTCTGGCTGCACATAAAAAGGAAAAAAGACTGTTCCCAACCAGGTGGTAGGCCAGCACAGAATTACAATTCATGGTTTAGTCATCCAGGCTCCCAGAAATGGAGCCGTACAACCTTTCAGGAGCGATACCATCTTAGATGATCTAAGTAAGTGCCAAAACCCCATAACATATGAATGGGGAAAAAAAACACATCTATTAGGCATTTACTATATGTATAGAACGCTGTGTAAAATGCTGCGGGTGTGAGTAGATAAGTAAGATAGTCCCTGCATTCAGGGAGCTCACATTCTAACTAGGAGAAACAACATGTATAAGAAGGTCAATAGTTGAGTAGTTGAAATATCCCAGTGATTCTCACGGTAAGTTGGTAAAACAGATGATAATTTTCTACTGATAAAAATCATATATATATACATATACATACATACATACATACACACACACACACACACACACACATATATATATATATATATATATATATATATATATGTATATATGATCTTTAGCCATTTGATAGTTCCAAGGATTTTGAGGGAAAGAATGTTCTTTTATGTGTCTTCAGTATGTGTGGCTGATCTGGAGGCCATGGTGGGATCAGCTAAAGAGATGCTTGTTAGGTCTAGATTCCACTAGGATTTCTCCCCTGGGCCAATGGCTGTGGGAGAAGCAGAGATGGTGGTGGGAACTGGTGGTGGGGTTGATGCTATTTTCTGCATCTATTTCCTAACTATAATTAAACAATGTGGCCACTCTACTCAACATTCAAGCTCAGAATCTATTAGGTATTTCAGGTGTGTCAAGCCCCAAAACATTGGGCTTGAGTGCAACTACAGAAGGCTGTATGAATTATTCTGTCTTATATACTTGGAATAAGGGACTCTGGAACTCAATATGCAAATATATTCAAATTACATGTAAATCATGCTACTTTGGGATTTTTAAAGGTGAAAAAATATATGGCAGTCATAAGTGAAAGGTACCACAATCTCCAGGAAATTATGTCTCCTAAGTAAAACATTTCCAGATGATGTTCTATCACCTTAATCCAAAATGCCAAGCCAGATTTGGTGTCTCACTCCATTATGTAATTCTTTTTACTTGAGAGGCAGAAGCTGGTCAATCTCTTGAGCTCAGGAATTCTAAACTGTGTAGATTAGACTAATCAGGTGTGTGAACTAAGTTCAGCATTAATAGAGTGAGCCTTATGGACTAGGAGCCCACTAGGTTACCTAAGAAGACTTTAGGTAACAACCTTGCAGACCCACTTGGAAACAGATCAGCATCAAGGTTCCCATGATGATCAGATTGGGATCAGGTCCACGAATGGTTTCTGTATTTCCAGCATGTATGAGAAAGGAAAAATCAAGACTTAAAAAGAAAAAAAATGTCTGTTTTCCCAGGGATCAAGGTTGGTAATCAAATGTCCATTTGGTTTACCATTGAATAGGATATCTTAATAGGTGGTGAGTTCTCCGCCACTCACAGGCTTCTAGAAAATGTTGGATGACCATCTTTTAGGGATATTGAAATGAGGAATCTTGTTTTGGAAAGATGTGAGACTTTTAACTATGGGATAGTAGGTTGCTATGAAAGTGGGACTTCAGCCATCAGGAGGTTGAGATTATCTTGTACCCCACTTTATGGATGAGATGTCCCTCCACTCCCACTCCGTACCATCTGATCCCGCTATTGCCATGTGGTTTAATCTTAGGGCTCGGTTGAGTACAATGTATTCTTGGGGAAGATGGGAGGTGAATCCATGCTGCTGCACGCCAAACAGCAGTAATTTATGGAAAAAGAAGGATATTTTGAGTTATAAGTTCAAGTCTTAACTTTGCCATTTGTGAGCTATGTGGCACAGTGTTCTCAGAGTTCAAATCCTGTTTTTGATACTAGCTGTCTGACTTGGGCAAGTCTCAGTTTCCTCATCTGTAAAATAAGGATAATAATAGTGCCTACCTCACAAGTAGGTGTTGTGAAGATCAAATGAGATAATAAAGTGCTTTGTAAGCCTTAAAGTGCTACAAATCATATTGTTGCCATCATCATCATCATCAACATCATCATCATCATTTCTACTACCATTTAGTTAATTATTTCTCTTCTCTGGTCATCAGATTCACCAAGGTAAAATGAAAGGGCTGCAATAAATTATCTCTTAGAGTGGTTGAAACTCTGCAAATCCTATGTTAAGAGCACTGTATTGGTCACAAGAATACCCAGATTCTTGTTTGGCTACATAGCAGAAACCAACCAGTACTTAAGCATGGGAACAGTGGTCATCCACTCTGTACCTCAGTTTCTTCACTTGTAAAATGTAGGAGCTGGAAAAGAAGTAGGAGTTTTTAGCCTCTTTGGTGGTCTGGTGGATCCCTTCTCAAAATAAAGTTTTTAAATGCAAAAAAATGCATAGTTACAAGTTAAACCAATTAAATTAATACACATATGTATATATATATATATATGTGTGTGTGTGTATATATGTATATATGTATATACACACATATATGTGTATACACACACACATACACACACACACACACACACACACACACATATATATATATATAATAAGTTCACAGACTCCAGGTTAAGTACCCCTGGACTAGATGATCTCTAAGTTATCTTCTATCTGGGTGGAGAACCTGCGGCCTGGAGGCCACATGTGGTCCTCAAGGTCCTCAAGTATAGCCTTTTGACTGAGTTTTACAGAATAAATCCTTTTATTAAGTGGATTTGTTCTGTGAAGTTTGGATTCAGTCAAAGCCACACCCAAGAACCTAGAAGGCTACAGGCCTTCAGGCTGCAGGTTCTGCACCCCTGTGAAATTCCTCAGATCCAATGAACCATCCATGATTTTCTGATTCCAAGAGTAAGGAGTAAGAGAAGAGATAGCAAAGGGAGGAAGAGCTATGATGTCACAATGAAATGCAATTAATCATGTAATTCTTCCTCTATTATTTTCATGCTCACCAAGGATATAAAAAAAACAAACAAACAGTAATCACAGGATCTCTGAAGTAAACAAAAACAAAAAACCTTCACAGATGTTCTGATTAAAACTGTATTTGACTATGATTCTCACCTATGGCATTCCCAGCAACTGCCTCTTGATCCTCTGCTTAAAGGCCTCCCAAGCAAGAATGCCCTGGCTGCCTTCTGAGCAAACAAATTCCACTCAGACAGCTCTATTGTTAGAAAGTTCTTGCTTATTGTTGACCACACATCTGCATCCCTTCAAATTCCATCAGTTACACTTAATTCTATCCTTTGGTGTTAAGCAAAACAAGTCTAATGTCTTTTCCCCATGATGTGTCTTTAAACACTTGATTTTAGCCCTTCTTGGTGTTTTCTCTTTTTCCTCTATTCTTACATGCCAAAAAACCGTAGCAAAGACTTTCCCCCTCCCTTGCACACACACATACATACTTGCATATACACATATATATGTAATGATATAAATATAATCTTCATGGGACTTACCATCTAATAGAATGAGATATACACATAAACATAATTATAAAATAAAATCAAAAGGCTAAGTGCATGAGAGAATTATAGCTTGTTATATTAATTCAGATGAAGTAATGACAATTTTACATTGGGGCAACCAAAGAAGGCATCATGGAAGTGATGGCATTAGAGCTGAGTCTTTCTGTTGTTGTTGTTGTTGTTTAAATGACCAATTATTATAGAGTATCAAAAGAAGAAAGTGGGGAAGGAAAAATAGGGCATTCCAAACTTATTTTAATTCTTATTACATTTTACCTGGATAAAAATATCACTGGGGTGAGTGGAGGGATGGGCCCTGTAAAATATGTTCCCCTCCCAAGCCCCAACCCTTTGGGATGGCCCTGGGCCCAGGCCCCACAACCAGTAATAAGGGCTTTGCATAACTTGTATAAAGCCAGCCCTCACAGATGTTGGCCTCTTTCCACTGTTCCTGGAAGCATAAACAGCTCTTTAAAAAGAATTGTGCAAGAGCACTGAAGTTCTTTTAATTTTAGGTGTGACTCTGAAACAGAGTCAAGGAACAAAGAGTAGGTGGGTGGGGATCAAAGTGGGTTTAGTTACTGGTCTCTGAAACAATTCTTCAGTCAAGACAATTGCTGAAATTCATCTCTCACCTCTTTATTACTAGGTTTTCTTCCCCCCACTTTTCCTTAGCAAATAAATAATCTTCTATTTTTATTCCCTTCTCTGTCTCTTGTCCATCCTGAGAGTCATATCCTTCCTCCTCAGATTGGTAGCATACTATTGGATTGTTTTGTTTGTCCTTAATTTAAACTGAAGGAACCTAAGAAGATAGAATGTTAGAACTGGAAGGGACCCTTCAAAGCAACATATTTTAATATCCTTATTTTACACAGGAGAGAAATGAGGTCCAAAGGATAGAAGGGACATTTCAAGGTCATCCAGGAATTAATGGCAGGGTCAGGACTACCCCTTGTTTCCTGACATTTGCTCAAATGCAACATACCATTCTGCCATTGCATGTATTTGAGGGGATATTTCATAGAACATTTATTAAGTACTTTCTAAAAATAAGACACTGTGGATACAAAGACCAAGAGAAAACAGTTTCTGACATCAAAAAGGAAAGAAGAGATGAGGTGGTACATGCTGACAGGTAAATACAGCGTACTTTGATTGCAGTAAGAATTTTGAGACACTCTGTTTTATCTATGGCAAACTTCCCATTCATGATCCTCTCAAATGGATTAAGGAAAATTTCTTAAGATCTAGTTTATATATTGTGACCACATTCTTGGCCTGTTGACTGACTGACTGACTGATTGATTCTATAACTAGGATATGACTATCAATTGAGGTGTTCCCCTATCCCTTCCATGACACTTAACACTTTGGAATTGCATTCTGGGCTTTTCAGAGTGTCCCACCATAAAACAAATAATTTCACATAGAAATCATCTTGTGATTAATTGAAAAAAAAAAGCAATCATACTCCTTGGGCCTTTGGATAAAAACATCAAGTCAGTTCAGGAGTAGAAAAATGCAATCTCAAGAGCATTTTGTAGAGGAAGATGTTTGTGGCTGTTCCAGAGGTCAGCAGTGGGATTGAGTGTGTTACCTCAGAAAGGTTATCATGTGCTTTCCTCCCATGACCACATCATCAGACAGACTAAACAAATAGGAGACAATTTGTTGAGACTGTAGATAAGAGATATGCCAAGGATAGGTGGATTTAGAAAGATAGTTAACTGAGGAAGGAGGACACTTTAGGGGAAATGGTCTCTCACAGCAGTGACATAACAGAGGAAAATATTGGCTATAGACTTATTTATTATTACTATTATTATTACTATTATTTATTTATTTATTTATTTATTTTTTGGTGAGGCAATCAGGGTTAAGAGACTTGCCCAGAGTCACCTAGCTAGTAAGGTGCTAAGTGTCTGAAGCCAGATTTGAACTGAAGTCCTCCTGACTCCATGGCTGGTGCTCTATCCACTGCATCACCTGACTGTCCCCTGGCTACAGACTTATTAAAGGACTTCCTATAGCAGAAGTTTTACAATTACCTCTTTGGCAAACACACATGTTTCCTGTATTTGTGTTCAACTACTATTATACTCCAAGTTTGAGATCACTCTTCTTGTGCACAGTGAGTATATTTATGAGAAAGTATATCCTCAGTTTTAGGGGGTAATGTATTATACCAGTTATTCTTATTATATCATTTTAATAAACGTCTTTTGTAAAAGCTAATTAAGTCTACCTGCTGATTGTAATGGGAAGAATATTGGAAGTGGGGACTTATACATTAATTAGGAGTTGTAAAACACAAGATTTACCCCCAGAACCCTGGGAGAAGATCAGCAACCTGTTAGGAGACTCACTCTTGAAAACAAGTTTGAATTGGGGGGAGTAGCCAAGAGGGAGCTTTAAATATCAACATAGTAATAGAAAGTAATTTTAAAAGGGGGAGAGTGCTAATAATTATAGGCAGATGTTGATAAAGCAAGGAAGGCCCTATCAAATAGCAGATACTGATGCTATGGATTGCATGAGGTAGTTTTGGAGGATGGAGTAAATTCCTAACATAGGAGACCAGTTATGCCGCAGAATGGAGGTTAAGAGATAGTTCTCTTGTTTGTCTATCTTTGCGTGAGGCATAGCTAGCAGAATAATTTGACTAGAACTTAAAATACATGAAGATAGTGATATCAGATAATACTGGAAAGGTAGAGAGAAGATACATCAAAGAGCACAAAATGTTACGCGAGGGAATTAGTATATTATCCTGGAGAAAATACAGCACCATTGAAATTTTGAGCAGAGAGGATTACTTAGACAGATCTCTGTTTCAGTGGAAGAATATGGATTGAAAAGGGGAGAGATGAGATGTAGGAAAACTAATTAGAAAGTCTTTGCAGTAGTTCAGGTGAGAAGTAATGAGGGCCTAAGACCTCATTGTGTGAGTTGACAGAAGGGTGCAGATGGTGGAAACATGGTGGAAGATAAAACATCAAATATGTAAATACGATATGCCAAACATACTCCTTTTGTCCATGACTTTCAAGTTCTTAGATGATTAAAAAAAATCCTCACTGAGTAGGTGGTAAAATAAAAAAAAAATAAATAAAAAAGACTTTTTTTCACTTTAAAAAAAATACTGTATCCTTTCAGTCCAAATATGGGTGTAGTTATGCTGTTGGGTCTAACACTTACTTTCAAGAAGGTTGAGTAGGGAGGCATTAAGTAAATGGAAGTTTAGTGTTACAGCAGTGGATCCCAGAAAGGAATAACCTCAGACTTGTTGACTGTGCCCATGGTGGCCTGGGCTAGCAGAGAGTCGTGAGGAAACCTGAACCTCAGAAAGGAAGTAAACTCCAACCTTTGCAGGAAACATGACCATCTACCCCCCCCCCCCCCCCCCATGTATTAGTGCCATTGGACAAAGCCTAATTCACCTCATGCTAATTATAGTTCTGCCTCCCCATCATTGTTCATGCTGTTCTCTAGGCCTGAGAAGCTTGTCTCTGACTCATCACTGTCCCCTTCCCTAACTTCTGCCTTTGGCCATCCTACTGTATAGAGATAGTAGCATGGTATAATGAAAGAGCTTTGGATATATAGTCAGACTTAGGCTCATATTCTAGCTGCAACCTTTATGAGGTATACAGTACACCATTGAGTAAAATTATCAGTGAAGTACATTTTGTCTGTAAAATGGAGATCATCATATTTCTTACAGGACATTTATGAGGAAAGTGGTATGTAAACCTTAAAGTAATATATGCTCTGTAGAACCTGGTATGTATATACATATGTATGTATATGTGTATGTATGCATGTATATATGTAATGCATACATACAATACACATGTTTGTATGTACAATAAAACTAATACACACACATAAACATGCATGCCTGTACTCATAGTGTATTGTACCTGTATATGTGTATACATGGGGCAGCTAGGTAGCACAGTGGATAGAATGCAGGTCCTGGAGTCAAGAAGATTCATCTTCCTGAGTTCTAATTTGACCTCAGACACTTACTAGGAGTGTGACGCTGGGCAAGTCATTTAACCCTGTGTTCCTCAGTTCCCTCATATATAAACTAAGCTGGAGAAAGAAATGGCAAACCATTCTAGTATCTTTGCCATAAAAAACCAAAATGAGGTCATAAAGACATGGATACAAATGTAACAACTGAACAATGCTATGCATGTACATGCATGTATGCAAGCATGAACATGCATGTATGCATGCATGAACGTGTACGTTTTGGTCCAGACCTAATTTCATAGGTTAGGTATAGGGAGGTCTACCAGAGAAGATCAGTACTTTCTGGGTACATAACGCATAGGCTTTGAGAATGGTTTGAGGTCCTGAGAGCTCATGTAGCTTAGGTCACTTACAACTATATGGCAGGGGCCGCATTTGAGTATAGGCCATATATATATATATATATATATATTTAGCAACCTAAGTCAAGACTGATGAGGTCAGACTAGTACAGTTTTGAGAATGGAATAAAAGGAAACACCCATAGCCCATCTAAAATATAGGAAAAGGAGGTTTTCTTAGCCAAAGCAAGCAAAGGACTTTCAAAGCAGGGGCAGGATATTCCTTGAGGAAATGGTTAATTCAGCTGAACAAATTTTGCTAGGATTGGTCATCCCCTGCTGGGCTGCTAGTTGTTTTTCTGAAGGTTCAGGGCCTAACGAGAGGGGTGTGTGTATGTGTGTGTGTGTGTGTATTTTGTGCTCCCGTAGGCTGGTATGCATGTGCCTTTTGTGCACCTAGGTGTTGCTTTTTTGATGCAATTAATCCTCAACTTTAGGAAAGCTTCAATACATTTTAAGGAAAAAAAATTAGCTCATACATTGTCAAGGATTGTAGTATATACTCCCACTCCCACAACAACCCTTATGAGGTAGGTGGTATTTATATACCCATTATATAGTTGATGAAACTGAGCTTACAAGTTCAGGGACATAAAATCACTTACCCAGAGTCACACATCTATTTAACACAAGGCAGTAACATATAGATGAATAGAGATAGATCTTTCTCTCTCTCTCTCTCTCTCTCTCTCTCTCTCTCTCTCTCTCTTTCTCTCTCTCTCTCCATGTTCGTGAATATTGTATCGTTCCCCACTAGATTATAGGCCCTTTCAGGTCAGTATTGACTATTTCTTATTCATTCTTTTTTTCTTCTGAAGTTCCCTGTCTGGGGTCCTGCATATAGGAGGTGATTTATAAATTTGTCTTAGATGAACAAATTAATGAATGGGTACTTTGTAAAGCATTAACCTTCTATTTTCTTCTTCTTTGTGTTAAGCAATTAGGCTAAACTATTTTGTCATCAGTGTGACTGGTTGTGTAAGAAGAAAATTTATTCTGCCCTAGATAGCAAGAGATAGGAGGAAACATGCTGCAGTGAAAAGACTATTGAGCTGGCCGACCTAAGTCTTGAATTTGAGTTACTGCTTTTAGTATTCCTTTGTTACATGACCTTGAGCAAACCATGTCACTTGATTGAGCTCTAGCTCAGTCCACTGTCAAAGGAGAGGATTGGATTGCATGACCTTTGAGGTCCCTTCCAGCCTTAACATTCAACTGCTCTAATATTCTATGTGCTAAGGTCCCTTCAAGCTGACAATCTAGGAGTCTTTAAATGCATTTTCAGAAACAACAAATGATTTCTTCCTCCATTATTTCTTAGGGATGATTGACTTTGTTCTTAGAGCCTAGTGTATTTGGTTCTCATAAGGAAAATGAAATAACAGCCCTAGGTGGCTTATTTTCAAAGGAATAGTGTGAAAAAAAAAACAAGCGAAAAAGTCACCCCATAATCTTTTTTTTCCCTTTCTTTGTGTCACAGATATTCACTTAATTCCAGGTATTTGCACCAGGGAAATGTTGAAGGATGACATCCAGGTTGGAAAACGACTGCCAACTGCATAGAGAGTTTGTAAAGAAGACTTCTACACCCAGCTCTTCTTTGCTGGAGCCCCAGTGAACAGCTCAACTCAAAGGAAACCAGACTGTCTTGGGAAGTGAAAACAAATAAACACATAAACACAATCTTCTAAAAGTTTGACTGGGGACTCTGTTATCTTACATACTGCTTCCTCAAACTGAATATGCATGTGTCTATTTGCTCCAAACCTTCAACACAGACAACTCTGAAGTAGGTTTATGCTAAGGAGAGCAAAGCAATGTTGATAGTGAGAAAAGTGTGGTTATGTTAAGACAGAAGACCTATGCTTCTCATCTACCTCTGGAATTTGCTAGCTTAGTGACTTTGTGCAAGTAACTTCCTTTCTCTGGGCTTAGTTTCTTCATCTATAAAATAAGGATATTGCATTAAATGATTATAGAGACAATTTATTGTTGTTGAGAGATTTTCACTAGCTGATGTCTAAATTCACTTCTATCTCAGTGATTTACATTCTGGGTGGCACAGTGAGGCAGGTTAAGTGATGCAGGGGATAGAATGCTGGGCTCAGAGTCAGGAAGATTCATCTTCCTGAGTTCAAATCTGGCCTCAGACACTTATTGGCTTGGCTGTATGACCCTGGGCAAGTCACTTCACCCTGTTTGACTCAGTTTCCACATCTGTAAAATGAGCTAGAGAAGGAAATGGCAGACCACTACAGTATTTCTGCCTCCCCCCTAAAAAAAACACAAATGGGGTCATGAAGAGTCAGACACAACTGAAAACAACTGAACAACAAAATAAATAATTGGAAATCAGATCAGGAAAATAGAGGTTTAAATCATGGTTCAAACGCTTACTGTGTGATCCTGGGCAAGTCTCTTGACTATTCTGTGGCCCTGTTTATTCATTCATAAAACTTGGTAGGTGGACTCAAAGGAATTTATTCTGCCTTCAAATCTAAGACACCATGCTATGATACTTCCCATCTATCTCTAAAATCTTATGATCTGAAGAAAGATCACCTGCACAGGTCAGTTGGAGGCTAGACAGATATTCTTTCTTCATTTTATTTGACTCTATGAATGTATTTTCAAAAGCCTAAGGATTCCAAAATCCAGTCAACAGTAAAAATAAGCAATCATAGCTTCCATTACTATAATGCTTTCTGCCTGACAAAGTACTTTACAACCATTATCTCATTGGAAGACCACAATGGCTCTCTGAGTAAGGCAAAGCAGGGATTATTATTCTTGCTTTACAGATGTCCATTCTCAGCAACTACTTCGCGGGGGGGGGGGGGTGGAAATGGCGTCAACATTTATAAGAAGGAATAACTAAGAAAGTGACTATGAGGGAATAAAAAGGGGTAGTAGGAACACAGGGGAGAAGGTGAGACTGAGCTGCAGGATAGATAATTGTCAGTAGTTTTAAGAAGTTGCGGAGAAAGGGGGTAAGTTTGAGTAGAGATTCTTTCTTGATGTGGGGAAACACAAGGTTTTGGGGTCCCTTGAGCAAAGAAAAAAAGTGTTAGGATATGGAACACAAAGTTAAAAGATGAAATGTTAAAATTGGAAGAGATCTCGTGACTTAAAATATCAGAACTGGAAGGGAACCATAGAATAGAGATCATTAAAATACAGAATTTCAGAGCTAAAAAAAGGACCTTGAAGTGTTTAAGTTCAGAACATATGGAGCCTATGTTTGAGTTCTACTCTCCTAGTGCTATTAATGCATTGCTTCTTACCCTGTGATCCACACAGGGCCCTGAGGAGACATTTTGGTGGGACAATGAGAAAGGGTGGAAAAATGGCATCCCTACAAAAATATTTATAGCAGCCCTTTTGTTGTGGCAAAGAATTGGAAACTAAGGAGATATCCATCATTTGGGGAATGGCTGAAGAAGTTGTGGTATATGAATATAATGGAATACTATTGTTCCATAACAAATGATGAGCAGAGACTTCAGAAAAATCTGGAAAGACTTACATGAATTGATGTTGAGTGAAGTGAATAGAACCAGGAGAACACTGCACAGAGTTACAGCAACATTATGCAATAATGAACTATGAGAGACTTAGCTCTTCTTGGCGATTCAATGATCAAAGACAATTCCAAAAGACTCTTGATGGAAAATGCTATCCACATCCAGAGAAAGAACTATGGAGTCTGAATGCAGATCAGAGCATACTATTTTCATTTTGTTTTTGTTTTTTTTTTGTTTGTTTTTTCCTTCTTGCGGCTTTTCCTTTTTGTTCTGATTCTTTTTTCACAACATGACTAATATGGAACTATGATTATTATGATTGTTCTTTTATAGCTTGTATCAGATTTCTTGCTGTGTTGGGGAATGAGGAGAAAAGAAAGGGAGGGTGAAAAATTTGGAACTCAAAATCTTATAAAAGTAAAAGTTGAAAACTATCTTTACATGTAATTGGAAAAAAAATACTACTAAGTGGGGGAAAAATGACACCTTTCTTTTCACTGACCTTTAATTGAAATTAAGTATTTCCTTCAATTACAAACACTCCCTCCCCCCAAGAAGGGGGTTATTGGTTTCTCCAGAGTACCAAAGCAGTCTATGACACAAATAAAGTTATGAATCCCTATCTTCATGGCATAAACATTAGCCCTTGCTATATCAGAGAGAAGGACAATGTAACCCGAGGGTTTCATATAGAATCTCAATGCTAGAAAGGGCCTTAGAATACAGAATATTGAATCAGAATGTAATATTTGGGGAAAAAAAGAATGTAATAGTTAGAAAATTAAAGATTAATAGATATAAAGCACACTGGAATTCAGTTTAGGAGACCCTGCTATAAATCCCGTCGATGACACTAGCTGTGTGATAACCAGGAAGTTAGCTATTATATCACTAGGGCTTAGCAGAGTGCCTACACATAGTAGGTGCTTAATAAATTAGCTAATTGATTGATCTAACTACCATGAGCTTCAGTTTCTTCATGTATAAAACTGCACTGCATACCTTGAAAGCATTGTCATGGGGAAGGTGATTTGTAAACTGAAAAGGATTCTAGGGAGATACATAAGTTATGCTCCCAAAGCCTCAGGATCTCCACATATGAAGTTTGGCCCATTCAAGTATTAAAAAGCAAACCTTCTGATCTTGGCTTTCAGTGCTCTATTGAAAAATATCTAATTTAAGCATTTCTCACAGGCCCTTTAGGTTAATTTACTAGAAAAAACATGAATAAAATCTATTGGTCTTTTTTTGTTTTCCAGCTCCTTTGAAATGATGGAAAGTGTATGTTTCCATGAGGCAACGTTGATAATGCATTCATCATTTCAAGGTCTTAACCTCTTAAGTTTTTCAAACAGAATTAAAAGAATTCTCAACTGCTAAATAATTGCATTACAGGTTGAATGAAGAGAGAGAGAAAAAAGGCTTCTAAAAGGGCCCTTATTGATTTAGTCTTCTCAGAAGCAGCGCTTTTCACAGCTCTGGTTTCAGGTGGTCATCGCCACCCTGAAATCCGCCACCTCCCTGTTCTGCCCCTAGTTTTGCTCATTTGGATAAAGAAGCCTATTTGCTTATTTGTCTGCAGGTCTGCCTGGTGAGTTCCCACTCAGTAGAAATGTATGCAAAAGGCTGACAGGCCTCAGTGCTCAAGCTTAACCCTCGCCTGGCCTGCTCTGTTTGCTTTATGAAGTTTGGAAATAGCCATAGAATCCTTCGAATTCAAAGGTGAAGGGGGCTACTGATGGCATCCCGCACAACCTCAATTTGACCAAGACGCTTCCATTCTTCAACAAACCAGACATGGGGACTCCCAGTTTATGCTTCGAGCACTCCAGTGAGGGGGAGCCCACTCCTCCCTGAAGCAGCCCATTATGCATTTGGGCATCTCTGTTAATAAATTTTTTCCTTATATTGAGTGAACATGTCCTTAGGACTGCTTTTCAATGTTGCTAGTTCTTTCCCCTGGGGGCCAAGCAGAACAAGCCTATGCCCCATTTGACATGACAGCCCTTAAAATACAGAAAGAGTCCCCTCTTTATCCTGGTCATCCTTGTCTGGTCACATTCCAGGTTGTCAAAGTCTCTCTGAAAATGCAGCACTCATAGCTGAGAATGATTTACCAAATAATATTACAGATATAGGCTGACCAGATTAATGACTATGATGATGATAAGTGTAGCATTACCATTTTCAAAGAATTTTACAGCCATTAGCTCATTTGATAATGATAACACATAAAGATGTGATAAAGATAATCACAACAAGTCAGTGATATAGGTTCTTTTATTAGCCACATTTTATAAAAGAGGAAACTGAGGCAGGCAGAGGTTAAGTGACTTACCCAGGGTCACACAGCTAGTAAGTGTCTGAGGCAGGATTTGCATTCAGGTTTTCCTGACTCCAAGTCCCGTGCTCTATGCACTGTACCACCTAACTAGCAGAATACAGCGGAGTTATCATCTCCCCTTTATTGGCTACTATGTTTCTACTAATATAGTCTAAGATTGCCCAGGGGATTTCTGTATATCTCCACAGTTTCAAGGTCTAGGCAGGTAAAGGATATATCATCTAGAAGTAAATCTCTTGAACCATTTGTTATTTAATTTCTACTTGACTTCTGTACTCCATATTTTCTTGAACTAATCCTTGTCTCCATCTCTGGGAGACTGTGACCAGTAGTCTAGGGGCTTATCATACACATGAAAATAGTGATTTCCATGCTTGGTTCTAGTCCTGACCTCCATCCTTGCTATCTTTGCGACTTTCAAACTCATTTCACTCCCCCTAGACAAAGACAGCTAAGGGTGTATGCTGAATTTATTGTTAGATTTGAAAATAGGAAATAATGAGTCAAATCCAGCCTTAGACACTTCCCAGCTATGTGACCCTGAGTAACCTCTCTGTACCTCAGTTTCCTCATCTATAAAATGGGGTTAATAAGAGCACTTACCTGCAAGGGTTGATATAAGAATAAAATGACATTTATAGAGTGCTTTTTAAGCCTCAAAGCACTAAATAAATGATATTTTTTTCATAATTACCTTATGTGTAAATTGGGACTAATAATCTGTTCCTCGCCTATTTCCTAGGATTGTTATGGAGATCCAATAAAATAATGCTTCTTTACCCTCTTAAAATGCTGTACAAATGCAAGAGACTGATGACTGAGAACTATAAGATTCTAAGTCATAGCTGACATTTATATAGCATGTTAATGTTTGCGCAGCATTTTACATATGGAGCACCTTGAGGCACCGCTGCTCAGATGTGAGAAACCGCAACAGACTCACAGTACTCTGCATGAACTTATCCATTCAAAACTAGAGCTTAACAGACCCTATTGATGGATTTACTTTTACTCGTCAACCAGAGGACACAGAAGCTCAAATCAAAGGCATTTAATGAAATTGTAAAGTAAGGAAAGTAGAAAGTAGTAATAATTAATCAAACAATCAACAAGCGTTTATTAAGTGCTTACTATATGTCAAGCACTAGGGATAAAAAGATAAAGGGAAACTCGTATTCTAATGGACAGGAAGAATGAAGAGTAGGTATATCAAAGTCATCGAAGCCCTCATGTTCTAAATTAGCATATATTTATTATAGGGCAAGGCTTAACCTTTCCTGCTTCCAGAGAGGGTGATAAGATGGTGAGAAAAGTTATAGATTAAGCTTGTGTGACAAAGGAGATAGCTAGTGGTGGGACAGTGGGCTCTCTGGCATTCTGTTTTGAGAAACCCTATCTTTGAGGAAAAGAAAGACAATTTACATGCGGCTGAAGGCAAAGACTTCCTGCTCAACTTCAGAGCCTGATCTATAAAAATGGGAAAGTCCACTTAATCGCATAAAAAGTCAGACCCTATTTCAATAAACTCCGAGGTAGTTGCAAAAATGCCATGACTATGACAGAGGTCAAATATACCATATAGCGAGTCAGATAAAAACCCTCGGAAAGCAGAGATTTAAATTCTTAACTATGAGAGCTTGTGACTCTCATTACATTATAACATCATTCTATAATTCTACAATTGCAAACTCTAGTAGCGGGAAGGGTACCTTGCCTAATTCAACTTCTTCATTTTACAGAAGACAACCTGGGAGGCCACAGAAGGTAAATGATTTACCTAAGGTCACCAGGGAATCAGTAGAAAAGCTGGGACTTTCTAAATTACCAGTCCAGGGGTCTTTATATTATACCATTGTAGAGAGTAGATATTAACTAAAGTGATTCATTCTGTTTGACTTCAAATTAAACATGTCAGAATATACTCTTTGCTCTTGCTCAGGAAGATGTTTCAGAAAACCAATTACAACAATTCTGCCAATTGTTAATTCTAGAAGAAATAGAAGCCCTATTATTAGTGATGCTTGCTTATGGTAGAATTTAAAGAGTAGTTCTGATTGGAGGTGATTGTGAAGAGTTTCTCTCGGCTGCCTCTTTTGGAGTATTCTTCTATCTTAATCATAAAAGATTTGACCGTCAAGTGCCGAAATTCGACTCCAAATAAGAACTCGATGAAGCTCATATTGGCATATCTTGGAGGAAAATTAGTCATCTAAAAGCTAACACTTTGACATGGAGAGAAGCAAAATGTAGCATTGATTTCCCAAGAGGTTCAAAAGTAGATCAAGTAACACTAAAATAAAATTGTCAAACGAGAAAATGATTCTCATCAGAATATTTTTTTTCTTCTCTATAAATAAATCGTTCAGACCATTTCAAGAAAGACTGCAGTCTGTGTTAGACATGCTATGTCCCTGTACAAAGAAGAGGTGTGGTCCCAGAGGGTTGGGAATCTGCAGCCTCAAGACTACATGTGGCCCTCTAGGTCCTCAAGTGCAGCCTTTTGATGGAATCCAAACTTCTGTGAATTCAGAGGGCTAGAGTTGGAGTTGGAGGCAGTTAGGATTGGGGTTAGAATTTGGATTTCATCAAAGGGCCTTAGTTAAGGAACTAGAGGGTCACATGTGGCCTTGGGGCCACAGGTTCCCCAACCCTGGCTAGCAGCAAGAACACCGGACTTGGAATAGGAAGAAATTTGTTTTCATATCCAGATTCAGATGCTTGCTGGCTGTGTGATCTTGAGTAAGTCACATCATTTCTTTGAAACCAAGTTTTCTCATTTGTAAAATAAGGATATTGATTTAAACCACTTAGCTCATAGGAGTGTTGGGAGTAAAATGCTTTGTAAAACATGAAATGCTAGAAAAAATGAATTAATAATAACTATTAATAACACTAACTTAAGCAATTCATTTGGTGATTTAGTGGTGATTAAAACCTTAGGGACTGCCAACCATTTTGCAAAATCTCAGAGTTGGAAGAATCTTCAAGGGTCATTTCATTCAGCTCCCATTTGGGTAGGTATGCCTTTTACAGCTTTCCTGGAAGGAAGTCATCTGTCCTCAATAGGATTGCCTTCAAGGATGGGGAACTCACTAGCTGCTAAAACATTCCATTCTAGTTTTATACAGCTCTAGTTGTGAGCAAGTTTCATCCTTAGTCTGAACAGAAATCATCCATTTTACAACTTTCTCTCATTTAGCCCCACTGATTGTGTATGGAGTACTTCAATGAAGAACAGCTGGTGGGAGACCCCCAAGCACAGTTCTCCAACTCCCCACCTACATTCAATTGACCTTGCTTATTAGAGTCCCCAAGTCAGGAGATAAAATCTTGGGGGACACTTTTTGTTAAAGTCACACTGTTTCATCTACTGGAGTTCCTGCTTATCTTTAAAAAAAAAATGAAATGTAAGCTCACCAAAGTGAATTTTTATCTAAGGTAATGCTTTAGTTTTCTTCAACCTGAACCAAGGTTATTTTTTTTTATCACTGTTCTATTAGCCACTCATGATTACATGCCTCATTCTTCTTTCCTTTGCCCCCTTCCCCAAATGAACTGGTCCATTTTAATGTGACTAGTTCATACACAATTCAAATTTAGACAGTCATGATTGCCTCTGTAGGACTGTGATTCAACATTCTGGGCCCTTTTTTTCATGGGAAGATAAGCTGGGGGGTTTCATGGGCCGTATGTTGCATGAGCTAGAAGTACATCTTTTTAGACTAAAGTTATAAATCTAGGATCACTTTAACCTAATGTGTGTTAATAGAAGATATTGTTATCCAGTCTGAAGACTGTCCTGACACCTTCCCCCAGCTTGGAAGAGATCTTCTATTCAACACTGAAGTGAACCATGGGTTGAGGTAACCTAGCTGGTGATTGGTTGGGTAGTACCTCAAACCTGCCTCATTTATTTATAACCAGGCTCTTTATGATCATAGACTCCATGACTTCACCGACTATTACCTCAACAGCCAAGTGGGACCTGGTATTGGTCATGTGTCTTATTGTTGCCATGAACCACCTCTTGCTTAGGAATGGATAAAAGAAGCATTATTACCTTTCCCTGTGTGAATGGCTGACAAGTGATAATCTGTTCTCCTATGTCTCCACTGAGAATCCCTATGCTTCTGAGTTTACTGGCTGCCTAAGAAGAATTTCTCTTCTCCACTTTCAATGAAGTCTTCCAACCACCTGAGGCTATCTCTTCTCTTCTCATATACAATACTGCATTGTGACTCAGACAATCAGGAGTCATATCTCTGTCCACATACTCAAGAACACTACCACCCAGCCCAAGCAGATGGAGATTTTACAGGTCAAAAATTTATCACAATTGCCATCTCCCTTGTTAAGTCTTCCTTGATTTTGAAATCATTAGTCCCTCTTCTTTCCTTGATTTTGATTTATTGTATTTGTGTTTATATATGTCCTATCATAGGTATATGTTTCTTCAGACACTAATTGTTTCAAATGTATCTGTATCCCTTTCACTTGGCATAGAACCATGTATAAAATGGATACTTCGTAATATTCATTGAATTGACTTCTAACTCTGGGATGCTGAGATTCTAATAATCTGCTCTTCCTCCAGTTCACTAAGAAATCAAGAAACTGAGGATAGAGTCTGAAGTAAAAGGAATCAGCAGAGCTTTGGAATGTCTGTGCTAAATGTATGTTGGTGAAATAAAAGGGAACCCTCCAGATGACCTTGAACCTCAAGAAAAATATTTATCTGTGCCAAACACATTTCAGGTGAGGAGGCACCCAATGGGTTCATCTCCTTACATTTCTTAGCAATTTTTCCAGCATGTGGCTGATAATAATACACAGTTCCAGGTTTTTATTTCTGTGTCCTGGGTGGTCCTTTAATCTTAAGGCCAAATGACCTGATAAGGATTCTAGAATTTCAGAAGAGAAGTCACAGATTAGGTCAAATTGCCCAATTCTCTGCCCACCATTGCTTTTTGAGCACTCCATTATCTTTTGTATTTTTGCCTGGTTTAGCTTATAATGATTCAAATCCCAGAGGACTGCATTCCATTCTAATAGACTTCACTGAAAGGCAATATCACCTTTATTTAACCCACATTTTTATTTACTTTCATCACATTACTCATACTTCAAAATGACTTTTTTTCCTCACTACATAAGTTAAGCCTTGGACTGGGAATCAGGAGAGTTCTACTCCCAGTTCTTCAACTAACTTGTTATGTGGTCTTTGACAAATAACTCAACCTCTTCTGGCCTCACTTTCCTTAAGCGTGAAATGAGGGGAATGGTCTAGAGTGAAATAATAACTGTATTAGTTATCTGAAGAGAAATGATAATTATTTATGGGAGTTAATAAGATAATTAAAAGAAAGAGGATATGTCTATATATCTATATACTTCTATACATCTATATATCTTACCTCCTTCTGATATATGTGAGTATGAGTATATATGATATGTATGTTTATATATAAGATACATATATGTGTATATGAGAGAGACAAAGATATACATACATATACATATACATATACATATATAAGAGAAAGACAGAGAAAGAGAGAAGAATCATTCACCTCCCATTCCTTGCAGATGGAAATGTTAAGGCATACGAGGAATAGACTAAGTGAATTTTCTTTAAACTCTAAAATTCTGTAAATCTGGAATATAGAACTGCAAGACAAGGGCATCAAACCACCACCACCACCACCACCACATCTTTTTTTTCCTTTTTTCCAAGTGTGCAATGAGTAAGGAGGCCTTCATTCTCCTTTCCTGGCTTGTTGGTTTACTGGATGCATCATGTCCTTGGTCAAAGAGGGTTCATATTGGCCCTTATAAAGAGATGCACTGCAAACAACCAGAATGTCTGTGATGCCACCACATCTCATCTCTTCATCCAGAGTAAGTATCTTTGGGAAACTCCTATGCTTTTTGTTGTTGTTGTTGTTTGGGGGTGGGTGGATTTGAGAGGAAAGCAATGAGCCAGTAAAGTGGATAGAGAGAATCCAACTCTCTGACCAGCAGGAGACACAGAGATAGTCAAGTTAAGTAAATAAGCATTTGTTAAATGTTCATTATGTTCTAGGCAATGTGCTAAGTACTGGGTGTACCAGTGCTGTAAGCGGAAAGAAAGATAGTCCCTGCTCTAAAGGATCCTAATAGGGGAAGACAACACAGTCAATTTGGGAAGGAAGTGATTTGTTAATCATAACGCACTATATAAATATGAGCTCTGGTGAGAATAAATAATTATCAATATTAAAAACCTAGCACCATATGCCCTTTTGAACACTGTTTAGTTTTTTATGATGCTTTTTAGGAAATTCAAACCAATAAACAAGGAAAGGAGAATGAAGAATGTCCTACTTGTACACATAGGAAAAGGGGACAACATTTGATAGTGATGGGTTGGTCCCCTTCCCTTTGAGTTTTACATTCCAGACTTAAATACCATAAAAGAACTCAGCAAGACCACAGAGACTTCACTTAGTCTGTACCTCAATACTCTCATTGGTAAGACATGGGAGTTGGGATCCTCAAGGTTCCTAACAAGCTAAAGAGTGTACAAAGAAGAGTGAGCAGGATGGGGAAGGGAGTGGGGAAAGATCACAAAATTCAAAACCAGAAGTGACGTTAGAAACTGTCTAGTCCAATTCCTTCATTTTATAGATGAGAAAAATGTCTATAGGGTTCAAGTGACTTTTTTGAGGTTTCAGATGTAGAAAGCAATAGCGATAGGGTTGAACTCAGGTCTCCTGACGTCAAATCCAGTGCTATTTCTATGCTGACTATTGAGAAACTGTACCATTTTTGGAAGGCATTGTGACTGTGACCTGGGCCTGAAGCTCTTGCTTATCCACTATGCCAGTCTAATCTAGCACATGCTAGAATAGGATATTAATTGGCTTCCTCATTTTTATCATATCAATGATGTCTGTACCACTAATAGAGAATAGAATGTCCAACCCCTATTGTAGTGCTCAAGGCTGAATATGGAAGGGCTCTACAAAGCCATGGAGCAGAGTACTCTTGGAGAGCCAGCTGCCTCACAGATGGTTTCTATTATCTCCATGGCACTCCACCACTTAAAGGCCAGGAGGGAGAGTGGGAAATCAGAGGATCTGGCTGCAGAGATGAGATGTGGTGGCATTGCTGATATTCCAGGGGTTTGGAGTTCATCTCTTTATAAGGGCCAATATGAACTCTCTCTAACCAAGAACATGATGCATTCAGTAAACCAATGAGCCAGGACAGGAGAATGAAGGACATAGCACTTGTTGCACACATGGGAAAAATAAACAAAATGTGGTGATGGAGGTGGTGGTGGTAGTGGTGGTGGTGGTGGTGGTGATGGTGGTGGTGATAGTGGTGGTGATGGCGGTGGTGATGGCAGTGGTGATAGTGGGGGGGGGTCGATGTCCCTCTCTTACAATTTTACATCCCATACTAATAGAATTTTAGAACTCAACAATACCAAAGAGAATTAATTTAATCTTATCCATCCCAAGCCTCAATATTCTCATCTGTAAAACCGAAATGACTGAACAAAAAAAAATTGGTGTGGGAATTGGGTGATTGCCAAAGTTCCTTCTAGCTCCAAATAACCATGATTAAAAGAGACCAGAAGCCTAGAGTCTTGCCTCTTAGTCCACAACAATACCCCATATTGTCCCTACTTTATCTCCTCTTTCAATAGTGGACTAGTTTTCAGGTAAAGGGTGTTGGGCTATCAGAAAGAGGCACTGTAGTTCAGAGTAAAGAGATAAGGGGATTTTACAACCTGACATGAAAAAAAGCATATGACTCTAGGCAAGTCATTTCCCCTCTTTGGGCCTCAGTTGCCTTATTTGTCAAGTAAGATATTTAGATTAGATCACCAGTTCCTAATCTGTAGATCTTAGAACCAGGGTTGACCATGGAATTTTGGAAAGGAGTATTCAAATCCATAAATCAACAAACAGTTCTGTTGATCGACTACATCTCACATGCATATTTAGCAGAATTTTCAAAAGCATGTAGACACTGTTGTGACTACCAAAGTATAAAGTCATTTTAAAGGACTACTAAAAAAAATCACTGCCACATTTTTTAAACACTATTCATTTTCTCAAAGTATACAACTACTATCTTGTCAGGGTCTGCAACATATTTTGATGTTAAAAAACTCAAAAATGTCCCACTTCAGTAGATGTTCTTTTTTCTGGTCTATGTCCTAATATTCCATGTTCTAAGGTCATCTCCAGGTCTAAAATTTTACATCCTATTGTCCCATTTCAGCTCTAATTTCAGCTCTAATATTCTAACATACATACACACATACATATATGTGTATGAATATGTATGTTTGTATGCATACACATATATTGATAGAGGGACAGATAGATAAATTATATAAAGAATGCTAGATAAATGCTAGATAATAGATAATCTGATTTATAGATAGATGCTAGGAGACACAAAGACACATGGGGGAGTGAGAGACAGAGACAAATGCAGAGAGGGGGAATGAGAGTAGGAACAAAAAGAGACAGAGAGAAAGATAGAGAAACAGAGAGACAGAGAGACAGAGGGAGGAATGAGAGAGAGAAAAAAAGAGAGACACAGAGAGAGAGACAGAGAGAGAGACAGAGAGAGACAGGGACAGAGAGAAAGAGACAGAGAGGAACAAGGAGGGATTCTCACTTTAAGGTTTCTAAAAACATTTTCCTCATAACCACCGTATGGGAGAGGCAGCAAAAAGTATTAGTATACTCATTTCATACATGAGAAAATGTGAAGTCTGAAAAGTTAAGTGATTTGCCCTTGAACGCACAGCTATGAAGAGTCTGAGGGGGGATTCATTCCAATTCTACAAATCTAGCACTCTCTCTAGTACCCCATGATAAATCTCACATTCTGAATATTCTAGAGTCCCTTCTAGACCTCTGCTCTGTATTTGAAGGTCCCTTTGAGCTTTGAGACTCGGTACTTCTCTAATATTCTGTGTTCTATGTTCTATAATTACTTCTAGTAATAAAATTCCGGGTTCCTTGTTCTGACACTTTCATTCTATATTACAAGGGCCTTCTCAGTTTTCAGAACAATTTGTGTTCTTAAGGCCCTTTCCTGTCCCAGCATCCTATGCCTCTATAAATCCTACAACTCCAAGACATTCAAGCAGGTGTCTGATAATTTGGCTGTTTCCAAATGAAATAGGTCTCATTGAAATATTTTAGGAAAAGCTCAGCCTGACTGTTCTCGGTTCATTTGTCACAGGTGGCCAGATGCAAACAGGGCTGGAGGTTGGGCATGAAGATGCCTTAACAGGTAGGCAAATATCTATTTGCTTTTCCTGAGATCCTTGCCCAAAGGGGCAACCCGGGTCTCAGCAGAGTTCCATGCCCAGCCAAGGAAGTCATTTGGTGGGCTTCCCTTATGACTCCCTGGTCCAAGGTCTGAATTCTATAGCATCATATCCAGCTGTTAAGATGTATCTGCCATCCAGTTGTAATATTTTTCTTAAATATCAGTCTATAATAAAAGCAAAACAAATAAGCAAAAATCCCTTATTTCCATATACCTTCACAAAGCATTTTCCTCACAACAATCTTATGAGGCAGAGAATAAAAATATTATTACCCCATTTTGCAAATCAGAAAGTGAATACTAGTGAAACAAAGTGACTACATCCTGGTCACAAAACTAATAAGTATAAGAACCAGCATCAGGCCTCATCATTCTAAGCCTAATTTTATTTTCCTTAGACTTTCTATTAATATTTTAAGCAAAAAATTATTGATATCTTTTCATTTTTCATCAACTTTCTCTCCCATTGTGTCCTTTATTACTCTGTGAAAAACCATCCTTTATAATAATTTTTAAAATATATTAAAAAGACTAAGAGAAAATTAGTTCAGCAAAACTAGCCAATATATTGGAAAAGTCTGAACTGTACAGTGTAGGCCACAGCCACGGACCCCCACCTCTGCTTAGAGGGGGTGGAGGACCTCTTCATATCATATATCTTTGTGGCCAAGTTCTTTCATTATAATATTGCAATATTCATTTTCTATTGTTTTCAACACATGATGACGACAGGAATGTGAACTGAAAGGACAACAGTCTAAGTATTTATTGAGTAAAATATCTACAATGCGTTCAGCACTGTGCTAGGTACTGTCTTGAACAGAATTCCTTCTATTCAGAGATGAAATTGCTTTCTCCTTGTCCTTCTGTAGTGTGCATTGACACCAAGCATACACAGCATGTAGACAGAGCTGCAAAATCTTAGGCAGGTAATTTCTCATCTCTGGTCCTCAGTTTCCCCATCTGTACAATGAGGATAAATATAGTTTCACACAACCTCAACCTCAGTGAGATAGAGTGAAGAAAGTATTTTGCAAGCCTTAATAAATACTATTTGAAGTGGGAATTACTGGGGCTACTTGTAGATGCTTCAACAGACATATTAAAATGTGGAATGATCTACTGTAGCATCTCTATTGAATTATAGAGCAGGAAGTGAGGTCCTGTGTTACTTGGAGCATTTCTTGTGAGGATTAGCTAACGTGTGAAGCAGCCTTGTAATAACAACAGATAGAGCATAGGACTTGAAATTTGGAAGATATCTCGCTGAGTTCAAATTTGCCTTCAGATATTTATTAGCTATATAACCCTGGGTAAGTCACTCAATCCTTTTTGCCTCAGTTTCCTCATCTGTAAAATAAGCTGGAGAAGAAAATGGCAAACTACTCCACTCTCTTTTCTAAAAAAAATTCCACCTGGGGTCACAAAGAGTCAGACACAACTGAACAGTAACAACAACAAATGTCTATAGAATCCTTTGCAAAATCTTTAAACTCTATTTAGGGTTAAGGGCTGAAAGGGTGATTTCATTGCCACAGGGGTTTCCTTGTAGAGGGACCTTGCCTACCAGGGCAGTTTGGCTCTTTCTCTGCAATATATTGTTTTTGAGGGGTTCTTGGGGTCATTGAGAGATTAAGTGATTTCCCTAAGGTCAGAGCCAGTATCTGTCAAAGGCAGGACTTGAGTCTGGGTCTTCCTGGCTTCTGGACCCCAGCCTCTCCAATGCTCTAGCAATGTCAGTTACTGTTACTGATGTTAATGCCAGGGTCACTTTGGGATTTCACTGAGTCCTAGGGATAAATGAGAATGGCATAGGATGTCACAGTGTCTGAATGTGTGCGTGGAATGGGACAGGAAACAAAGTTTTGAACAGATGTTCCATCCAGGTGGTAAGGTTCCCAGAGTGATGAACATCAGGCCCCAACCCTAAAGTTGATGATCCTTCTATGCAAAATATATAGATTCTTTGGTGTTGTGAGGCTTGGGTTTGAGTTTGAACTCTTCCACAGACATTATGTTGCCTGGGAAAAGTTATTAAACCTCCTCTGCCCCTAAATTTCACATAATCAAATTCCAGGGTTATAAGGGATTTCAGAGACCATATTATCCAACATATACCCAAAATGGAATCCCCTCTAGGAATACTAGATAATTGATCATCTAGCCTGTCCTGGAAAACCTAATGAGGGGGAGCAGACCACAATATAAAGTAGATTCTGCATAATCAATCAATTAATAAGCATCTATTAAGTGTCTACTATGTGGTAGGTATTATGCTAAGCACTGAGGATACTAAAAGAAGCAAAAGAAAACTCCTGCCCTCAAGCAGCTTGATTCTCATGGGGAGACAACATGAAAGCTAATACAACCAAATACTTTCCCAGAACTTTACTATTAGGATGATTTTTCCTTATGTTATAGTTCAATTGTATCCAACTCTTCATGATCCCATGGACCACAGCATGCCAACACTGTCCATAATGTTTTCTTGGCAAAGATACCAGAGTGGTTTGTCGTTTCTTTCTCCAGTGGATTAAGGCAAACAGAGGTAAAGTGACTTGCCCAGGGTCACACAGCTAGTATCTGAGGCCAGATTTTTATTCGGGGCTTCCTGACTCTATGCCCGGTGCTTTACCCACTGATCCAAGTATTAGCCTCAATATATGAGGGTAGACATCTTCCCTATAACTTCCGCCCTTTGCTCCTAGTTCTGCTGTCTAGGGTAAAGCAGAACAATTCCATTCCATCAGTACAAATGAGCTTAAAAGTATTTTTAGGCTTTCTATCCATATCTATGCATATAAAATATAAATCCAAGAAAGGCTATTTTGGTACAACTTTGTCCTCAGGCATAACTTTTTTTTTTTTTTGGTGAGGCAGTTGGGGTTAAATGACTTGCCCAGAGTCACATAGCTAGGAAGTATTATGTGTCTGAGTCCGGATTTGAACTCAGGTCCTCCAGGGCCGTTGCTCTATCCACTGTGCCACCTAGCTGCCCCCTCAGGTATAACTCTTAATTTCTGCTTATTAGCCAACTACAGATCTACAAGAGAAAGATGGTGGGGACTGCAGTGGAGAAATTAAGAACTCTAGACCTTTATAGCAATTGTGGGGCAAGTAATCATTACAAAGATGATAACCAGATTTAATCCAGCCTGCAGAGAATAAAATCAATAGGTAGGAAGACTATTCACCCAGTAAACTGGATGGTGCTTGCCCAAGAAAACCCAAGAGGTTGGAATCTGAGCAAAAGAATTTCACTCTGAAGAATAGGACCCACCCCTTTATTTTCGGGACAGGGAAGAAGTTTTTACTAGGGTTGTTGTTGTTCGGTCATTTATGACTCTCCATAACCCCATTTTGGGGTTTTCTCAGCAAAGATTCTGGAATGGTTTGCCATTTCCTTCTCCAACTCATTTTACAGATGAGGAACTGAAGTAAACAGGGCTAAGTGACTTGCCCAGGGTCACACACCTAGTAAGTGCCTGAGGCAAGATTTGAATTCAAGAAGTTAAATCTTCCTGATTCCAGGCCTGGCACTCTATTCACTGTGCCAACTAGCTGTCCTTTACTAGGGTTACACTGAGCTAGAAGAGCACGGCAAAGCCTACACTCCTCCTGGGGAAGACATAACACTATAGTAAAGGATCTCAACTAAAGCAAGTACCTAGAAGTAGATGAAAGCTCTATCCACAAATGTCTGGTGAAACTGGTCCTGAAAGTTGCCAGTCTGTATTATATGCACCCAGTGGAAAACAGTGAGAAGTAGCGTTGGTGGGAGAAAAACAAGGATAACACTAGACGGCATCAGTGCCCCTGTGACATCAGAGCATCTAAAACCTGAAAGTCTACCAAATATTTGAAGAAATCTACCAAAATTGTAACTGTAAGCCCTCTTTCCTTCAGGGCAAAAATCCCAAGTTCCTTTCATCTTTTGTCATCTGGCATGGTATCAAGGCCTCTCAGCATCCTCCTTTGGATGATAGTTCAGCTTCAATGCCCTTCCTTCCTAAAATGTGTCTCCTAGAACTGAACGCAGAAATTTAGATTTGTTCTCTTCAGGGCATAATACAACAGCTCCATTCCTCCTTGGTCCTGGAATGTCTTGCTTTATAATGCAATATGACTGTTCAAGGTCAGATAGATGATAACGGATGGAGCCACAGTTGACTACTCCCATGGTGACAGGACCAGCAAATGGTGGAGGCTGGACTTGAACCCAATCGTCCTCACTCCCAGTTCAGGGCCCTTTCACTAGAATTGTGTTGCTTTTTCTCCTACTACCAACCTTTCCCTCAGAGGGGCTACACATCTGTGAGGCCATGCCAGTGTTATCATTTTTAAAGCATCCATTTCAATCAATTTCCAGCTCAGAGAAAGTCAGAAACAATTTTTGGATATGACCTAGTGAAAGGCAATTGATGTCGGGGAAGGGGAAAAAATCCATTCTGATAATAGGCTTTTTAAGCAGTTTAAAATAATTTTGAATGACATCGCTTTCCAACATTTCTATTTCTGTTTTCATCACATTCCGTACATTTGTAGCTTACGCATAAATACCACATTCTGTCAAATTACACTTCTCTCTGGTTTCAGCATGTTAAGAAAAGTACTTTTCCCTGTGTGTAAAGATGAACCATCCTTATTCAGCTGGAGAAACATCATGCCCTGGATTGAATATAGTTTGGAAAGCAAATGGTATAGATAGTAGCTAGCTGGTGTGAATTGTGCTTTCCTCATGTTCAAAATAGACAGTTTAGTTTACCTGATGAAGGCAAAAGAACTGAGGCTTCGAGTGTATTCTCTTTTTTTTTTTTTCAACAAGAGTGTATTATGGCAGCAAAGAAAAAAAATATCTTGAAGATTTGGAGGGGGATCCTTAAAATTTATCTAGTCTACCCTCTCCATTTTACAGAAAAGAAAATTGAGGCCCAGAGGGAATGACTTGCTCAAGGTCACTCAATTAGTAAGCTAGGATTTGAAGTCAGATCTTAGGGCCTTAAATTTCTTGTACTAAATGCATGTGTATGTATGTGGATGGTTTGGGTCAGGGTTTGGAATCTGGAATCACCACGATTGGTCTGGCTCCATCATGGCATGGGTTTCAAACTCCTGCAATTTATTTGACAAGGGTTCGAGATTGGCTCTCTGGAAGGCAGAAGATCCCTATGTTTCAGCCTTCAAAAGCTTATCATTTCTTCAATCTGACACTGGGTAAATCATTTCTACTGTCTGAGTCTCGGGTCCCCCCTCTCTAAAATGAGGGGTTTGGATTAGCTGGCCTCTTAGCTGCTCCATAGCTGATGTCCTAGGTATCTGTGATTCTACATGTCTGTGAGTGTGGGGGGGAGGGAGGCGAGAAAAAAGGAGGAATTCAATTTTGCTCTGTCTTCATTCCTGCCCATATGACAATGAGCCTAGATCACAGTTCACTGCAACTCTTCTGAATTGTGCCTGTGTCTATGTGTGATGTGTGTGCGTGTGTGTGTGTGTGTGTGTGTGTGTGTGTGTGTGTGTGTGTGTGTG
>NW_020954642.1:14964448-15088423 GCF_900497805.2 Vombatus ursinus
TGTGTGTGTGTGTGTGTGTGTGTGTGTGTGTGTGTGTGTGTGTGTGTACAGGCCCATGTCCTGGGGGAGGAGGAGATCCAGGCTGTGGGGGGTAGAAGATGTCCTCCTTATGTTAATTAGAAGCAGACAGGCTCTGCTGACCAGATGGTGATTGAATAGGAATGTTTGAGTCTTTTCTAAACTCTAACCTCCTCAGTGCTTCCTTGGGCCCAGTCACAAGGGTGCTTCGGGCAAAAGGCAAGAGCTTGGTAATAAATAAAACGACAGCTCTGACCCAGAGAGGATTTTCTTCTCTTCCCCCTTCCCAGGCCTTAGCCCCCCTCCCCATGCCTGCATTTGCTTGCCCTCCTCCCCAGTTTCATTACATTTCTCAGGAGGGGGCCTTGCTCCCTGACAAGCAACAGCTGGCCCCAGAGACCTCCTAATTTAAAGCCACAAACTAATTATTGTCACCTACTCTTTCCTGTAGCTTTTATCATCAGTCCTGCTCCAGCGGATTATTCATCTTTCCCATTTTTACCTCTTTTTTTTTTCTTCCCCTTTTTATGAATATCATATCTTAACTAGATTTTTGAGACTGGTTTAAAGTCTGGGGCCCTGATTAGCAGCGGCTTCTGATTACTTATTGGCCTTCCTAAAAGAACCTATTAAGAACAAGGCTGTGATTAAAGCCTTTGGAAAAGACTCTGAGTGTAATTGAAACCAAACCAGGCCTGGGCCTTCCCTTGACAGTGGCCAAGCCGTAGACCACAATGCAACAGGGACAAAACCCTTTCTCCTAGTCTACTTGGAGACTTTGATTTGAGAGCTGGGGAATGGACCACCAAGATCATAAAGTTTACCCCCTTCAGTTTATAGAGAAGGAAATTGAGAACTAGCAAGCTTAAGTAACTGTGCTCATGGTCATACAGTTACAGAGGGCACAGTCCACAGATTCAACCCCAACACTTCCAATAGAGAAGGAATCCTGGATTTGGAATTGTAAAACCTAGGTTCAACTCTTTGTTCTGCCACTTCCTACTCTGGGAGACAGTAAAAACTCCATCTTAGACTTCATAATAGAAAAAAGAAAAGAAATCCAGGTGCAGTCAATCTGACTCACACTATAGATTGTGGAAATGAATTTCAGAGCATTTGGAAAAAAGACTGATGTGATGCATGCACTAAAATTTTACAGGGCTATAGGCCTGGGAGGAATGGGAAGCCAGAGCTGTAACTAGGAATTCTTGCCCTCAGGGTAAATTAATTTGCCATGGAGTGGGGGAAAGGGATGGTACCAATTGTACAGTCTGCCTTAGTTGTAGTCATACTTGATGATGGCATGGCCTTTTCCCCAAGAGACTGGGAAACACTCAGACTGCATAGCTAATTGTCCCTGAACCCTCTTCATGCCACCCAATTACAATTGTGTTAGGAAAAGGGTGAGGGGGAGAGCATATCTCACAGAGAATTCAGCCTGCATCTCTACACTATGGTTAATTGTCCCCAGGCCCCCAACCACACAGGGAAACAGAAGGGGAAGACGAGGTTACAGGTGATAGAGAAGGAAGGTCCTGCAATAGGGTTCCATAGTGATGGGATCCATGGGGAGAGCGCACAGAGGAAGATGTGCTGCAGCAAACCAGTTGGTAGAGAACCACTGAGGTTTAAAAATACTGGGGTGATATAGGACCACCATGAGGAAGAAGCCTGTGTTCTCCTTGAATAGTCCCTGGGACATACTCCCAGTCACCCCATCCTGGTTATGGCTCTGTGAATCTCTCTGTCTCTCTCTTTCTCTGTCTCCCTCTCTCTCTCTCTCTCTCTCTCTCTCTCTCTCTCTCTCTCTCTCTCTCTCTCTCTCTCTTCCCCCTCTCTCTCCCCTCTCTCCTCTTCTCTCTATCTCTGTCTCTCTGTCTCTGTCTCTGTCTCTGTCTCTGTCTGTCTGTCTGTCTGTCTGTCTCTCTTTCCAATGACAAAAATCACAAAAGAGACTAAAGTGATTTCACAGAGAACTCAAAGATCAGCTGAGATTTTCAAATTTGCAAAAGGCTTGATGAGACCATAGAAATGAGGGCAGGTAAGAAAGCCTGCATACCAAAGAGCATCAGTGTCAAGAGTACTAAAAGCTCAGAATGAGCTGAAGCTAGCAACAAAAGAGCTCTTTTAATCTGTACTTGGGACAAGAGGAAAATCAAAGAACGTGTGGGACTGCTGGGGGCAGAGCAGGGTGAGAATTTAGACAATGAGACAATGGAGAGAAAGAACTATTTAAATCATATTTTACATTTTTTTTAACTCTACCAAGGGAAAGAACAAAATGATTAACTAAGAGCTGAAACCCCAAGATAAGGGAGGATATGCTAACTGCTTTCAATGAGTTCAAATAACCAAGCCTAGATGAATTCCATCGAAGTTTACAAAAACAACTTGGCTTTGTGATTTAAAAGTTTGTCAGGGATCATTTATAAAATCATAGGGAATAAAAGAGATATAGGAAGCTAGCAGGCAGGCAAATGCGGCTTTGATTTTGAAAAACATAAAGATTCTGGAGTTTTCAAAATACAGGCCAGTAAGTTTGTCTTTGACTCCTGGCAAAACTTTAAAACACGTTATTAAGGCATGCTTTGTGAGCATTTAGAAATGGAAGTACTAATCACAAAAAAAGCAAGGTTAATTTAATTCACAACAGATTATGACTTCCTTTGCTTTTTTTTTTGACAAGAATAATTTATTGGCAGTTCAATGGGATGCCACTGACATGAGATCTTTGGATCTCATCAAAGGTGAAGGGAAGGTGAAATAAACATCATGTAGCAACTACTATGTGCACATAGTAAGGTTTTTAACATTTTTTACAAATATTACCTCATTTGATCCTCACAACAATCCTGAGGGGTGGACACTATTATTATTACCATTACCTCAGGAAACTGAGGCAGAGAAAGGTTAAGTGACTTATTCGGGGTAACACAGATTCTAAGCATCTGATGATAGGTTTGAACTTCTTGACTCTAGGCCCACCATTCTATCCACTGTGTCAATAGCTGCTTTTTGTGAAAATACTTGACAACATCTCTTAGGTCTACAAACCTGGAGATTAGATTCAGACTGAGATTCAACTGAACAACTAAACCTCCAAAATATTCATTAAGGAGTTGATATCAATATGGAGAGAGGTTATTTGAAGAATGTCCTAGGGTTCTGTCCTTTGCCCTGTGCTGCCATTCAACATTACTATTTTTATTATTATTGTTATTAATGATTTAGAAGAAGATAGATGTAGTATATGCAATGCTTATCAAATTTGCTGATGAGATGAAATTGGGAGAATTACCTAACATATTGGGAGAAAGTACATCCAATCCAAAAATGACAGGCTAGAATGATGAGTTGAAGTACATGAGATTTAGTAGTGATAAATGGATCATCCTACATGATGCTTAAAAAAAATCAACTTTATATGAAACAAATGGGATTGGGATAGCTAGACAACTATTCCAATGAAAAGGTTCTGAGGGTTTTAATTGAATGTAAGCTCAATAGAAACTAATAAATAGTATGGCATGACAATCCAACAAGAAAAGCTAATATGATCTGTTTGCTCTAAATGATGCAAAGTGTTCAGGCCAAGTTTAATGACCCCACTGGCTGGCCTACCCCACTAAACAAAGAGACCCCAAACCCCTGAGTTTCTCTGGCAGAGTCAGCTCAGCAGTAATTGCCCAATACTCTTTTCTTGCTCTAAGGGAGTCTGAACAGCAACTAGCTACGTTGTTCGAATGCCAAATGTACATTTGCCTAAAAGACTATTTTACAGAGAACTCACACAAGGCAAGCACACACATCGTGGTCAGAAGAAGGAATACAAGGACACTCTCAAGGTCTCCCTGAAGAACTTTGGAATTGATTGTGAGACATGGGAGATGCTAGCACAGGACTGCCCAGCAAAGCATACCTGCATCAAAGAAGGCGCTGTGCTCTATAAGCAAAGCAGAATTGTTGTAGCTCAAAAGAATCATGAAATGCTCAAATTCAGACACCTTCCTCCCAAATGGTCATACAGACTGTTTGTGACTGACCTGTGGCAGAGCCTTGCAATTGGTCTGATAAAGCCAGAAGCAGACAAACTGTACCCTGACCCCAGCATCGTGATGCCATTTTGGTCCTTTGTGAGCACGGAGGACAAATACCAAGAGCAAGTTTTGTCTTCCCTCATTATCATGAATCAGCACCACTTTCCAAGTCCAATTCTGATCCAACTAAATCCAAATAAGAACCAAGCTAAAAATCCACTCGATTTTACTGGCTTGGGAGAGGGTAGATTCTATTCCATCTGCAGCCCCAGCCAGACGTGCCCAATACTATCCAGGGTGCTGGTGTACCAGGCTTATTTCTGCCATTCTCCCTGGAAGCCCTTCATATTATAAGCAACCCCCACCACCACCACATAAAGCAGGTTTTTGTATTTACTATTTTGTGTGCTCCAAGTTTCTTTGTACTGGATCTTGGTATCCCAAACCTTCCTAAGTTTGCATCAAGACACCAAGGTAGGTGATAGTACCATTGCACTCTGCCATTGTTATATCTAGAATATTGTGTTTAGTTTGCCCTGTCCCATTTTAAAAAGGAAATTGACAGAAGAAGGCAAAGGGAGAATGGACCACAGAATACACTGATCAGCTGAAAGAACTGGAGAATATTATTCAACCTGCACAAGAGAAGATTTAAATGGGAGATGAAAACTGTCTTCAGGTATTTATTTGAAGAGTGGCCATGTGGAAAAATGGAGAGACTTATTCTGCTTGGCACCAGACGGCAGAACCAAGGGGGGGGGTGAAAGTTGTGAAGAAGTCATTTTAACAATTAGGGCCGTTGGAGAAGAATGGGCTTCCCTAGGACGTAGTAGATTCCTCTGTGTTGAAGGTCTGCAAGAAGAGTCTTTCTGACCACTTAGCAGGGCTAGATGCCGTCTCTGTGACCTCCAAGGTCCCTTCCAACTCTGGTTTTCTGTGATTTTAGGAAAACTTAACGGGCATTCATCTAGAATCTGAAAGCAGCATTTTCAAGGTAAGGCCAGATGGAATTTGTAAAGGCCAAAGGTAGGAGGGGTTGAGACCAGCCATTTCTGCTGCTGATTTACTCAGCCCCAGAGCTGTTATTGATCGCCTCCCCAGCTATCTTTTTACATAAACAAATTCGATAAGCCCTGAGGGAGATAGCAGCACTGACCATATAGGTTCATTAAGATCCAGGCACTTGTCTCCTTAAACTTCTTGACTGTCTTTGATGTAGATAAAAATCTGGCCAGAGTGGCAAAATGTTTTAAAGATGGGAAGCCAATAGCTCCTGGGCCCTGAGTTTCCTGTGTGAAGTAAGACTCCCAAACAGTCAAGGGCTTAAGAGGCCTGGGAGGTTGCAGTAAATGCTGCTGGTATGTATCTGTTCTGCAAAGAGCTAAATAAACCAGCCCTCCAAAGACTGGGAAACTGGCCTGGTAAATGAGGGCTCTGCAACACTCTATCTCCTATTGTTACAGTCACCTTCTGGCTGGACTTTTCCTCTTCTTTCTCGTCTCTAAAATTAGGGCTTGGGCTACATGATGCTTCCAGTTACTCCCTGAAATAAAATCCATGAATCTGTGACCTTGAGCATCACCTCACTTTTCTGATGCTCAGTTTCGTTATCTGTGAAAGGTGTGGTTGAAGTAGAATTTAGGGGTTTTATTCTTTTTTTTAAACTTTTAATGACATAGACCCCTTTGGCATTCTGGTGATGTTTATGGACTCCGTAGAATAATGTTTTCAAAAGCATAAAATAGAATGTATAGAACTACAAAAGAAACCAATTATATAAAAAGAGTTAACAAAATATTAAAAAAAATAAAGGATCCCTTGGAGTCTTTCCATGGACCATTGGGACCCATTTCCAGGTTAAGAAACCCTGACTAGGTGATCTCCAGGATACCTTCTTGTAATTCTTCCTTTGTATTCCTTCTCTCCCCTCCCTTCCTTCATCCTCTTTTCTTCTTATTTCTTGCCCTTTCCTTTTCTCCTCTTTTGTCTCTACCTCTTTTCTTTCCTCCCTTTCACCTCTCCTCTTCTCTCTGGCTGTATCTTTATATCTCTCTGTTTCTCTGTCTGTGTGTCTGTCTCTCAGTCTCTGTTTCTCTGTATATGTCTGAGTCTATCTTTGTCTCTGTTTCTATCTCTGTCTCTGTCTATCTTCTTCTCTGCCTCTGTCTCTCTTCCTGTCCCATCCTAGCAACTAGAACTGTTTTATGGACTCCACCTATTATAATTATCCCCCTATTTTCAGCTTTTTGCCTTGCTGTCTTTAAAGGGATTCTAGGTAAGCCTCAGTCTCCCTGCCTCCCAAACGCCTCTGCAGTCAGTTCACTGAGGCCTGAAATTCTATCCCTTTTTCTTTGCCTTTAAAAAGCAGGGGGTCTCTGTAAAAACTCAGTCTCCAAGGGGGTAACATTTCAGTCCCATCAATCATTGACATCTCAATGTGAACCACAACCTTTCTTGAGAGAAAGGTTTGTTAACAGAGGTGGAGAGTTCTAGTAGACATTAGACCCTAATAGGTTTCCATGAGGTCAAGGTGTCTGTCACAATTTTGTTCTCTCTACTGTGAAGCCCTGGGTGGATTGGACAGAACCTTGGACTGGCTTTTTAGTGTTTGTTTTTTTGTTTTGTTTTGTTTTGTTTTTTCTCTTTGCTGTGTGTTACCTTGAGCATATAATTTGTCTTGTCTGGACCTGATTTCCCTCACTTGTGAAATGAAAGCAATGGCCTAAATCCTCTCTAAGGTCCCTTCAAGATGTAACACTAAATGCCCTTTTTTCCAATATTCTAAGTCCTAAAGTCCATTTTGTCTAAAAGTTCTGAGGATAAAAGTATCATAAATCTAAACCTAGAAAAGACCTCAAAGGCCAACTAGTTGAACCCTCTGATTTTACAGATAAGATGACCGAGGCCCAGGGAAGTGAATTAAAATGGCCAAGGTCATCTGGGTATTAAGTAACACAGATGGGGTTAAAATTCAGATTCACTTATTCTAGATCCAGAGCCTTTTTCACAGGGCCACAACACCTTCCCTTTCTAATAGTTCACATTCTTACTCACAAATTGGGATGACCTACCACTTGTTTGTGCATATCCCACATAAGAATGGTTTTTAAATAAAGTTTCATTGTATATATCAGACCAATCAATCAATCATTATGTTTTATATACTACTCTTTGCCAGGCACTGGGCTTAAATATTGGAAGTTATAGATAATAGGGACTTTAGCAATCATCTGACCTAATTACCTCATTTTGCCAATGAGGAAACTGAGATTAGACACTAGATAAGGGAGATGCCTGGGGACACTCCAGACAGGAAGTAGTAAATCCAGGGCTTAAATCCAGATGCTGTCTCCAAATCCAGAGAATTTTTCTGCTAAAACACAGTGAGCATATTCTAAGATCCTCACCAGCTCTAACACTCCATGAGTCTAGCCCAAAGCCACGCCCCTCCTGGTTTCCTATGATCTTTAAATTCTTTGAGTCTAAAAACCTTGCAACCTTGCATCTTAAAAGCATCACTATCTCCCTCATTTAATCTAATACTTCCCCCCCCCCCCCCGCCATTATTAATCTGGTGCTCATGCCGGACTCTGATAGCATGTACTTTGTGTTGAGAGCTTTGGAAGGTCTCTGCTGGTTCCACCGGGGGCATTATTAGGCCTTTTCAATGTTCAGCACCTATACAATTCTCCTTATGAAGAGAAATTATGGGATATCATCTCACTGCCTTTGTTTTTTCTATCTGATCTCCTACTCCTGAGATGTTATCTTCAGACCTCGTTATGTGACAAGAATATATAGGGTACCCCCATTATAGGTTTTGTACTGTGGTTTAATGTTAACGAATTATGATTCAGCTGGGTATGTTTTCTAATGGCCAGGGATTTCTTAGCTTTGCAAGGGTGCACCAGAATTTCCTTTTCCATGTTTGTGACCTGAGTTACACAATGATGTGCAAAAAGAGCTTATTATGTGTCATTTCAGAGGAAAATAAGGAAGTTATTTTATGGTGTCCAGAGAAAATGACATTGAACTCTCTGGGGGGCCTACCTGGAGATGTGTGAATATCATCCTTCCCCCCTCCCCCCATGGACTTTAGACATAAACTGCCCAGCACTGAAGTATCCCCAGAAGTGCACTGCAAATCACTAGGACATATCTGCCTTTTTCCCCCCTCTTACATGGTCTGCTCCTGGCTCCCCTCACAGTGACCTTGAAGAGAGTGCCAAGGAATAATTCAAACTGCTTAATTGCTGAGTTTAGAATCAATCATAGAATCATAGAATGTCAAAACTGGAAAGGGCCTAAAATCTTAGAATGTTGGGAATGTAAAAGGCCTACGAAAACAGAAAGTTAGACCTTGAAGAAATCTTAAAGTCCATTTAGTCTAAACCTTTAATTTTATAGATGAGACAATTAAGTCCTGAAAAAAGGAAATAACCAATCCAAGGTGAACTAATAGCTGAGAGGAAAGTTCTGACATCTCACCCTGGGCCTCTTTCTCAAGCCCACACCTCCATGTTCTCTACCAGCTAACATGTTGTAGAATGCCTTCCCCACCTTTGGAGTATCTGTAGAGCCCCTTTCCTGAGATCTACCTTTTCTAATACCCTGCCACTTCATCTTTCCTCCAACTTTGACCTGGGGTTGGGAGTCTGGGCAACAACAGCCATATTCCAAAGTTTGGGCTGGATTCTCTGGGGGATGGGCTGCCCCCTCATTCCTGGCACAACAATCTCTGACTAGGTTGGAGAGGGATTGGGGACCATTAGCCATGCAACTTGGGTTTAGGCCAAATTCTGGGGAAAGTGCTGCCCTGGTAGCCTTACTGCAACTAGGGCATATTGTATTCTTTGCAAAACCCTGCTCCTCAACTGAATTTGCCCTATGAATGAAGGTAATGATCCCAGTGGCCTCTCTATCCTGATAAAGGAAGAAGCCCCAGGGGAGCTCAAAAATTCTGAGTCTCCCTGCCAGCATAAGACCAGCAGCAAAAGGCCAAAGACCCTTTTTCCTTGCCAGAGGAGAGCTTGAATATTAACTAGCTGCCAATTCTCCAGGAGTCTTCTCTCCCCTCGCTACCATGAATCAGCACTGGTTGCCAGGTCCCAACTCCCCATCCTCTTTCCCCACTGCATGGTCTTGTTAGACAGAAAAATGCATCCTATAAAACTGTGGTTTGGGGGAGGGCATGCCCCATTCCCTATAGGGCCACAAGGGTTCGTGTCCAACTCCATGTAAGGCTCCAGTGGACCTGTTACTATCATCTTCTCTGACTGCCCTTCGTATTGAAAGTATACCCCCTCAATAACACTGGCTTGCTTTTTTACTGTCTGGTTTTGAGCTCCAAGCTTCCTTATATTCCAACCTTCCTATTGGCAGTCTGAACCTTCCTAAATCTGCATTAAGACATTAAGAATCCCTAGTTTTATATCTGAACTCTCATTCCTCTTATTCTGACTTCCTCCATAAATTTAAGGAAACACTGAACTTTGAGCTAAAAGGGACTTTCACCATTATTTTGAAGAGGAGAACACTGACAGGGAAAATGACTTGCCCAAGATCATATAGCTGTTTAATCATAATGATGGGACTCAGTATCAGGTGCCCTGAATCTGAGACAAGTACTCTTTCCATTGCAACATGAGGTCCCAAGAAATACCAAATGTTCCTCTGGATCAGGTGCTTTATCTGGTTCTCTTGGGGGATCTAAGTGAATACAAATAGACCCATTGTGGAAATCATTACAATTATGCCTTAGATTCTAGCATTTTTTTAAACACCATTTTTCATCTCCAATCTTCCCCCCTTTTACCTTCCTCATCTTCCACATAAAAAGAAATCCTCCAAGTTGAAAGGGCAAAGGTACAGTCTGGGAAGATTTCCAGATCCATTTGGAGCTGAAATAATTGCCTGAACTAATTTGAGCATTTGCTGTCACAACACTATCTGAAACACTCAAGGCAGCATTCTGGAAGCAATTCCCACAGTCCTCCTCCTGGCCCACTATAATGGGTCAGCCCAAGCCTAAATCAAATGCCTCAGAACTTGAACAGAGTCACCTTTCTGACTCAGTGTGCATCTACCTCTATCAACTTAAACTGAAGTTGGATCGTACTTCATACTCTACCCATGCTGTTAATGTAGGAGATGGGCCTAGTAGATGGGTATGAGGTTTGAAAAAGTAGGCCAGAACTTGTCCATGAAAATAAATACTGTCCTCTAGAAAGAAATCTCCCATTCAGGGGCAGCCATATACTTTTCCCAATATACTGCCATTGGCTTATAGACATTTAAAAACATAGATATAGAACTGGTAAGGACCTGGTCCTTATGAGGTCATGGGATCAAAGATATAGAACTGGAAGGGAGCTCAGATTCTAGTTTAATTGCTTTATTTCACAAATAAAGAAACTAAGGCTCAGCTGGATTAAGTGATTTGTCCAAAGTCCCACAGGTAGTAAATAAAAGGAACAGGATTCAAACTCAAGGTCCTTTGACTCCAAAACTAATATTCTTTCCATTACATCATTCTTCCTCAACTAGTCCAAGCCCCCTAATTCTACAGATGAAGAGATTAAGGGTCAGGAGGGTTAAATAATTTGTGCAGTCATGCAATTAATAAATGGCAAAAGCAGAATTCAAATCTGAGTCCTCCCACTCCAAATTCACTATCCTCAGGTAAGGTACTCTGCTTTGGTCATGTTTTCAGCTGAAATATTGTTGTCTGGTCCAGCAGCATGTTTTAGAAAGGATCTTGACAAGCTGGCATGCATCTAGAAGAGGGGGATTAGCTTAGTTGGAAAGCTAGAAGCAATGCTATAAGACAGCAGAGAAAAGATGGAGGGAGATAGGGAGACTTGAAATGAGGATATAACATTAAGGAACAAGGACATATAGAGTACCTGAACAGGGAGCTAGAAATGGCCAAAAGGGGGTGCTTTGTAACTATTTACGTGTCACCTACATTCAAATGTAAACTACATGAGGACAGGTATACTTTTTTGACTTTATTTCCCCAGCACTTAGCATGGTATTTGCAACATTACTAATGCTTATTGCCTGACTGACACTAGGGGACACACATTAGGTATAGCACTTCAAGATTTACTAAGTGGTGTTCTCATAACATCCTTGTGAGGTCAATTGTTCAACCATCAGTAGCCCCACTTTAGAGATCTGAAAAATGCATCATCAGAGAGATTAAGTGGAATTCCCAGATCTTAAGTACTACAATTAGCACTAACTGAAACCCAGAATATATCGTAGGATCTTCCTTAGAATCATTCAATATTCATTAAGTGCCTACTGTGTCCCAGAGACTGTGCTAAGTGTTAGAGGTACAACTACAAAAGAGACAGTGCTTGCCCTCAAGGAGCTTACAACCTAATGAAGGAAGACACAAAAGAAACTGAAAAGAGGCAATGGAAGCCACTGGGGAAAGTATTCAACATTGGGATGGTAGAAGAGTCAGAGAAATCCCAAAATCTTGCAGCCACTTGAGAAATGAGGAGATGTTTTAAGCTGAGTTCCCTCCTTAAAAGGAGGCTTTGGTGTTCCTTGGCTCTACTTTCCAATCAGAGGGACAGAGGGTGGTGATGAGGTAGAGTCCCAAGGCTGATGAGATCTTCCAGCATGATGAGATTTTCTCAATACTGAGCTTCCTGGGCATGGCAGAGAAATCATAGGAGTCTCCAAGTCATGAATTGAAGAGAAGAGCTCAGACCCAACTGGACCAATTCCTACTTTAACATCAATCCCCTTTATTCCACACCCAGTCTTTTCAAAGAATCATTTGTTTCAAGACCTCCAAGTTATGGAACTCGTTCCTTCTCCTGGCCATTCATGCTGAGCCACAAGAGACTTTTTTAGAATTTCTTCCTGTTCCTTTTTGGTGCTGCCCTTCGCTGCCCATGCCAGAGATTCCCACAGGTATCAGGACACAAATCTAGCTCCCCGTTCTTCTGTGTTCAAGAACCATGGTTCTTTTCTACTATACCACATTGCTTGCATATGAATGCTATTTTATCCAAAACCAGCCTAGATCTGGCTCAGGCTGTGAGGAAAGAACTAGAGTATTTTTAGCTTCTGATACCTTGCTTGTGGCCTTGTTGCGTGAGGTAGGAAGCTCCCCCACCCCACCCGCCTCCTCACATAGTGGACCAAGAGACTCAGCGAGCTGGATTAAAAGCTTAAGTGTGGCCCACACCTCAGAAATCCACTTAACTCTATCTATTTAGGGGTCACTGGACTGAGATCAGCTGTCTGATCTCTGGCAACCTTAATGTGTTTCTGGTCACATGGCATGTGCCAATCCAATAACCCTTCTTGTGCTTGGTATCCACTTTAAGGTTTAAAATAAAAATCTTGAAAGCAAATAGTCCACTACATATATTTTTTTTTCTATTGTACTTAACAGGGGGTCATGAATTATGCAAAAATAATAATCTTAATAATTGTTAGCATTCATATAATACCTTAAGGTTAGCAAAGCACTTTATAAATATTATCTTTTTTGATTGTCAGGACAGTTCTGTGAAGTGGGGGCTGCTCTCATTCCAATTTTACAGATAAGGAAATTGAGCAACAGAGGTTAAATCACTTGGCCAGGTTCACGTTTAGAACGTCTGAGGCAGAATTCAAACTCAGATCTTTCTAGTTGCCTCCCCATTGAGATATAAAGCTAGGAAGAACAGGTAAAACATGAGATGACAAAATGGAGATTTTTAAATTATCTTAACAGACTAAAATGAAGGACTGAATCATGAATGTAACTAGTATGGAGTGAATGGGGCTTTTGGCAAGGTGGCATGTTTGAGGGGGTTGATTCTTTTTTTTTTTTTCTTTTCTGTTTTTGGCTAGGCAATGGGGTTAAGTGACTTGCCCAGAGTCACACAGCTATTAAGTGTTATGTGTCTGAGGCCAGATTTGAACTCAAGTCTGCCTGAATCCAGGGCCGATGCTCTATCTACTACACCACCTAGCTTCCCCCTGAGGGGGTTGATTCTTCTCCAAGGAAGATGTTTTCTTTAAGCTTGTTCCTTGCCACACAATCCTCTGATGATGTACCACCAAACCATCCTGATTGGGACATACTATGCTCCCTCCCAGCCCCCACCCTCTGGGATTTGTATATTGGCTTCTCCCTTATGGGATATGCCTTCCTCCTCAACCCCTGAAGGCCCAAGTATTGGGTGGATTCATCTTTCAATAGTGTTCCTGTATGTAAGAAGATGCCTCCCTACCTCACCACCTTACTCCCACCATCAACCATATGGGCCCCAACTTAAAATATCTCAAGTTACAGCTTTAGGATGAATCTAGTAATGCAAAATCCAGCAAGGATAAATGCTTTACACTTAAGAAATCCTAAACAAAGGTTCAAATAATCTACTACAATAGTATAAAATAAAGGAAACAATGTCAGATAAAACTTCCATGTAACTTTTCCATGGTCACACAGCTAGAAGTATGTGAGGCAGGATTTCAACACTGGTCTTCTTGACAACAAATCTAGAATGCTATCAACTAGTCCATCATATTAAAAACAAAACAAAAATAGTATATATTTAGTCCCTTCTTTTCCTCCAAGCTGAATTACCTATTGAAAGAACTTATAGTATTTAAACCAAAGAAGACAAGACTTAGAGAAGTGATAATCATTTCTGTCTTCAAATAACTTAATCTGGAAAGCAGGGAAAATTTTTATTTTCATTTTTCCGCTTAGCCACAGAGGGCAGAACCAAACTCAAGGAAGTTGATTTTGAAAGAGAAAAAATAAATAAACAAATTAATTAATAAATGAATGAGTGAATAAAAAGTTGAAAAGAATTGTACCTGCCCCACAACAACAATGGGCTAGATTCATAGATAGTGAGTTCCCTGTCACTGTGGCACTGGAGGCCTTCAAAGTGAAGCTAGACAAGTTAGATCCCACTTGTCAGTAGTAACTTCAAGGAAAGGTATTCCTATTTCAGTAGAGAATGGAAGAAATGTTCCTCCCAGTTAAAAGATTCAGTTAGCTCCACTTTGGCATCATCACTACTTACACTTCTTCTCTTCTTCCATTGTTGTGAAAATGTTTAAGCAAGTTCCCCATCACTCAGATCTCACCCACTTTTCCCAGAGGATTTAGGAAGTCCATTTAAGCTATTAAAACTAATCAACAGGGCCTGCCATTCTCCAACTTCAAATCTCCATTGTGGAAGCAGAGCTGCATTTGACAGCCTAATCTCTCCCTTGTTTACCGTTGCTGTCATATGGTTATTTCTTCTTCCATTCTGCAATTTCATGATACCACAAATAACCTGATAATGAGTGAGCCCTGCTAAAGAGGCCTTGAAGAACAGTCTTTGAGGAAGTCACTCGGCCAGTATAGCCTTGTATAGTGAACTAATCATGAAAACCACTCCATGTGAACTCCTTACAAACAAAATCTCATGTCCCTATAGTGCTTTGCAACCATGTTATTGTGCTATCCTTACCAGAGGCCTCATGAAATGAGGAGCACAAGCTTTTTCTTTTTCTTTTTTTTTTGTATTTTACAGATATTTTATTTATATTTTACAGATTACAGACTGAGTCAAGAAAAGGTAACTTTTTTTTCTCTAAATGTTACAATGCTAGACAATAGCAGACCTGACAATTAGGACTTATAGGGCTCTTAGAATAAAAATGTTAGAACCAGAAAAAAAAATATTAGTACCTAGAAGATTAAAAATATAAGAAGCGTTAGAGCTTTTTTTTCTTTTAAAATCTGTTTCATCTGAACCTGTCACATAGACACATGTGTGTCTGTCATACAGCAGGCATTTAATAAATGCTTATTGACTTGACTTGATTAAAAACTGAGGTGCAGAGACTTGAAAGGGACCAAGATCACATATTTGAATCTAGAAGTTTTGAATTTAAATCAAGTGCTCCCCCGCCCTCCAGATTTTACCTTCTTGTTCCATGACTAGTTATCTTTGTCCATCACACCAAAATTCATCCCTTGCAGTTTCTGCCATTATACTAACAGTTATGTGATGTGTTTTAAAGTTCCCTCCACATCTAACATTCTATATATTAAAGGTGTAGACAGGAAAGGTTAGAGCAAAGAGATATTTCAAAATCTCTCAGGAGTTTTCCTTAGTTTACTAAAAATGAGACTAAAAGAATATAAGTTGATTTCTAGATAAAGCATACAGTATATAGGTCTTCTTTTGGCTGGTGAAAGCAATTGGAACCCTCCTGTCTCTTCTAATTCAAATATTCTCTGAAATACAGGGGCATTTTTTTTCTTTTTAATTCTCTCACAACTACCAGCTACCAGATCACTTGGTATTTGGCCTGGTTTTTTGTTTGTTTGTTTGTTTGTTTGTTTTGTTTTTTAATCTGAAAACCTAAGCTTGTTTCTGTCTTTGACAAGAATCCACAAATGGATGTACCCAGAATTCGTTTGTAACATCCTGGGTCATTTAGCCACTTACACTATCATATTAAGGTAGTGTGGTACCCACACTGTGGAATTTATGTGCATTACTATTTAAGGAAATTGGTGTCAGATTACCTAGATTAAGTCCCATATTCACTACTTACTAGACTTAGAATTGTAGGCAAGTCACTTCCCTTTTCTGCTTGCCCATGAGCAAACTTGTGTTTCCTACATCTCAGGTTGTTGCAAAAGTGAAATAACTTTTTTTTTTTACTTTATAATTCCAACACAACACAGTAAATGGCATATAGTAAGTGCTTAATAAATGCATGTTGGTTGGTTGCTTGATGATATATGGAAGGCCCTTTTAATGTATGAAACACTTTATGAATGTAAAGTAAACTTATTGCTGTTCTCTTCCCAGCATCTACCATGGAGAAAGGCTTCCAGATTCTTTTATGGCCCCGATCTCTTTAGTTTCTAGCCTTAAAACAAAAGCTATAAGAAAGGTTGATTGCAATGTTTTTAGGAAACAGCCAACTGTTCCCAGGACTGAAGTGAACATATTTCACATCTTGTCCATCCTTCACCTCCATACAGGAGACATTTAACCTCATGGAGCTTCAGTTTTCTCTTCTATAAAATAATGGAGTCAGATTAGATGACCTATAAGTTCACTTTCAGTTCTGATTTTTTTGTTTTGTTTTGTTTTATGTCTTAACATTCTATAGTCTGGTATCCTTTGGACTTCTGACATTCTGTGTGATGAGATATCCTCTAGTTCCAATATTCTATTTTCTAAAATTTCGTGTTCTTTTTTTTTCCCCAGGCAATCAGGATTAAGTGAGCTGCTAGTAAGTGTCTGAGGACAGATTTGAACTTGAGTATTTCTAATTCCAGGGTCAGTCCTTTATCCACTGCATCACCTAGCTTCCCCATTCCATATTCTAAAGTGTCATCCAGCACTAATATTCTATGATTATAGAGTGTAATGTGCAGAACTAGACATAATTAGTTTTAAACATATATCTATTGAAACTGAAGATTAGGCATCTCTAGTCTGTGTGGTATTGGTCATTTGCAGAAGAGTAGGTCCAGAATTGATATGTTTTCAAATGGGGACAAAAATATGTGTTTGAAGGTATGTGGAACATGGAGCTAAGAGGGGCATCAGCTGAAAGCTGGGTGAAGTTGTCTGAATAAACACACATTTCCACATGACACTGCTATTGATCATTTCTTTGTATATTGTCTTTTTGAGTTTCAAGCAGTTAAGGTTATGAATATCTATCGCCTACATTACTTCAGCAGCCTCTTCCCTCAAGTATCTCTCTACTTCAGTCTATCCTATATACAAAGAGATTTTCTTTATAATTGGCTTGCCTCCTACTTCAACCTAAGCTGAGGGAAATACCCTCTTCCTTTTCAGTTAACATTCCCTCTGCCTAAGTCATGCATATATACCCTTGAACAAAAATTTTTTGTTAATGGCTCTATTATTTAATAAAAATTCCATAAAAATGCTAAGAAATATTTAAAGGGATAGATTTTTACTTGTAGGCAACAGTGTTTGCATCAGGAGGAATAGAACCCCCCACACTTACCACCTTTAGCCAGTCAGTCAATTAACATTTATTTTTTGTTCGGTTTTGTCCATGTGGTTTTCTTGGCGAAGATACTGGGGTGTTCTGCCATTTCCTTCTCCAGTTTGTCCCATTTTGTTTTACAGATGAGGAACTGAGGCAAATGAGAGCTAAATGACTTGCCTAGGGTCACCCAGCTAGTAAGTGTCTGAGGCCATATTTGAACTCAAATCTTTCTGACTTTAAGCCTAGTGCTTTACTTACTGTACCCCTTAACATTTATTAGCACTTACTATATCCAGACACTGTGCTAAGTACTGGAATATGAAGAAAGGCCAAAACAAACATAAAAAAAGGACTTCTTCCTCCCAATAGTTGGAAGGGGAATGGAGACATGAAATGCTCTGATGGGTAAAGGAAGTTTTCTTTGGTTGTACTCCAGGAAAATAGAGGAGATATGTACTTTGTACTGGCTTCTGGTAGTCTCTCCTTCTCTGGTCTGCTAGCCCCACCAACCCACCATACAAGAGGCCCAGTCTTTGTTTTCCCTATTACCAAGCCAGCGCCCAGTCTCCCAGTAACCCACTGACTTGGCACAAGCATGGAGGAACCTTGTTCTTCCAATGGTTTCTTTGTGACTCCTTCGTAATTGTTTCTCAGTCAAAGAAATCCCTTCTAAGGTCAAAAGTTCAAACAGTGCTTAGAATTCCGTGTAATGCCCATGTTCTAGAATTCCTACTTTGCCAAGTCTTCATGGTATTTATCCCTGGAGGAAGAGTTACGTCTACTTTGGAAGACATGTGAATTTAGAGCTCTGTCTTTCTTTCCATTCTCATGACAGATATCATAGAGGCTAGAGACTCCTAACTTTCAGCTGAGACTCTTTTTCAACATAAAAAAGACTATTGGATGTACTCATGGTAGTGAGCACCTAGGTGGCACAATAGATAGAATTGTTGAAATTGGATTCAGAAAGACTGGAGTTAAATCCTTCCTCAGATAATTATTAGCTCTGTGACCCTGGACAAGTCATTTCCCTTGTCTCAGTTTCCTCATCTGTAAAATGAGGCTAATGACAGCATTTAACTTTCAAATTGTTGTGAGGTTCAAATGAAATAATATATGTACAGCTTTTTTCAAATATTAAAGTACTATATAAATAAATGATATTATTATTATTAGCAGTTGTATTATTCACATCAGTTTATTGAAAAAAATAAAAAAGATCTACTATGATTTCCACAATTATTTTAAAGGATTTTGTATTTTCATAAGCATAATCATAAAAATAGCAATCTACTTTTGAAAACTAGTAAAGCACATAAGCATAAGATATTTTATTTACTCAGTCTACATCAGGTATGTTTTCTAAATAAAGCTTAACATGGCAGTATTTGGTGTGCTTATGGATTCTATGATGAATGCCATGTAATGATTCTTTGATCTCCCCATGTCTGTGGTCCACAGATTGGGAAAATAAAACTGACATAAACACAACTGTACAGAAGTCCAAAATCTCAGAGCTGGAGTCCATCATTTTAAAGAGAATCATCTATCCCAACATGTACCTCTATTCCCAATTCACCAATAAGCAGCCTCAATTCAAGAATGAAGTAACCCATTAGCAACCAAATTCTTGCTGGTATGGTTGTGCAAGCATGAGGGGCAAAAGGTTTGAAATAAGAACACCTGACTTATGCATCTGAAAAGAACCTTTCTAATAACTTTTCTTCCACAATTTCCTGAGATGCTGATATGATGCCTTTATTAAATAATTCTAGAGACCAGGCACACCCCTTCTTGGATCTTATGTAAAAACTTTAGAATTATGATATAAAACTTATAAATGATTTTGTTCTGGTGTTAAACTTAAAAAAGAATGCACACACATATGGAATCAGCCCATGAATCCCCATTTTTCCTCCCCCCCTCCTCAGAATAAAAAAAATGATGCTTCTCATGTAATTGTAACCCACTCTTACATAAGCATCTCAAGATCCGTATGTGGTGGCATTGAATTCATTCCAAATTCCATTCAACACACTCTCGCTTTGATTGAAGAAACAGATCTTATGAAACATTTTATATAATCCCATAGTGCATCACTGGGAAAAATTATGTGGATGACATGAAACCATCTGTATCAGAGGGTGAAGTTAAGGGAAAAAAAAGCAACACTTTAACATATTGGCCAATCTGCATATAGCCAACATGCAGAAATGGAACCCATCTTGGGTAGGGAAAGGATACTTTCCTGCCTCTAATGGCCTGGTAATGACCATTATCAGCACCGATGTAAATGGAACAAAAACAAAAGAGACATTTTTATGCACTTCCTATTCAAAGCATATAAACTCATGAACTTGAAAAATAAACAAACAGACTGGTGGCTAAACAAAAGGTTGATTTAATTTCCACTTATAGAGATAGATATTTGGTCATTAAAAAGATAGAACTGTTTAAGCTGTCCCATGGGGAAAACTTAAACTGGAGATAAGAGAATCTTGTGAAGAAAGTACAGCAATGCCAATCTCAAATAATCACCACGGTAGCTGGGATGCTGGGTTAGATAATAATAACTCAAGCTTATATAGCACTCTGCAGTTACGGGGGGGTGGGGGGGGCTTGTAGGAGCTTATCTTGTTTGAATGTCCCAAAAGCCCTTGTGAAGTAGGGGATGAGTGTAATTATCCCCACTGGAAAGCAGGGGGGTTAGAAGACATGTCTCAGGTCACATTAGGAATAGAATTGGGAGTCCAATCCAAGCCATATGAGTCTTAGCATGAGATTCTTTCTACTATGCCATATAGTTTTATTTATTTTTTTTATTTTTTAATTAGGAATGGATAATTTACCACTTTATTGCTGTCTGAGTATTAAGCAAATTATTTCAGGATCATAGATCTGGAAGAGATGTTAGAGAACGGATTATTAGAGCCCTTTGAAGAGAGTATGTTAGAGTCTCAAAAGAGTTTTAAATATCATTTACTCTAATTTCCTCAGTTTTTTTTTGTTTGTTTTTGTTTTTGTTTTTGATAAGCAAACTGAGGCCCAGAAAGGTAGAGGAGTTGGTGACATGAAACAGGAAATTAACAGTTTGGCTCTATCAGAGAATGGAAGATAGGCTGGGTTGAGTTTTAGTGGGGCAAATAATGAGTACCAAATTGAGTTGAAATCTGCCTCCAAGCTCTCTGTCCTGGTTTACTCCCTGTTCTCTTTCACATCCATAGAACATAAGCTCATTGAAGGCCGGCTCTTTCTGTAATTGTATTCCACAGTGCTGAGCTCAGTACCTGAGCCAGAGCAGGCACGTAATAGATATCTGTTGATTGATACCCTCCAAGTACAAACTGAATTATGTAACAATCACTTGTCTCCACACGGGGCTGTTCCTCTTATCTGGAATGTACTTTTTTTTTTTTTCTCTAGGAATGGCTCAAGGATGGCTTAATGGTGTGAACAACTCCCACAACACTTTACTTTGGTCCCTTGCCATCTACTCTCCAGCCATGTTGAAGGGCCACCCTTCGTTTCCCCTACCCTTTCCAACTCTGAAAGTATAATTATAGCAATATTGCCACTCCTACTGGAAAGGGCACGTCAGTCACCTTCCCTGTGTCTCAATTCATGGTCCTTTTAATTTTCCAAACTAAAATATCCCTATTTGGCTGCCTCAAGTACATGTACTCCCCTCTACCTTTTTTTTTTCTTTTGAAAGTGACCTTTTTGAGGGCAGAGAATATATTTTATTTTGTTTCTATATAGCTTAGCACAACACTTTCCACACAATACATGACATAATAAATTTTCAAAAATTATTCATTTATTGTATATATTGAAATTTTTACTTTCCTTTAGGGCCCAGTTGTGATACTTTTTCCATGATGACTTCTTTGATGCCTCTCAGCCACAAATGATCTCTCCTTCCTCAAATTTTTACATAGTACAATGTATAGAGCTGTCTTTTTGACTCTTTCATATTTTACTTCTTGTAATACTTATCTCCTGATATCTCTAATCTTCCTAGACTTCCTACGCTATCAGATTGCTGGGAACAGGGACCATATATTTTTTCTCTTTTTAAAATCAATATCTAGCACAGAGAGAGGCTTGCTCACAGAAGTCATGGAATATATGTTTGTTGACTTGAATTGAAAAGATGGAAGATCAGATTTGGTTTGGGGGAAGAGCCTGTGCGCATCTAGGAAGGCCAATGTTGGCATAACCATGTTGGAGATGTGTGGGACAATCAGATACAGTACAAGTCATTTTTCTTTTCCTTGGACTATATCTGATATTGTACATGGAGATTAATACATCCCTCCTGAGAGAATCTGTTGAGGAAAGTTTAATATACTTGACTTATTGAAAACCAAAGTTACCCTTATTCTGATATTATATCACCTTAAGGGAAAGATATCTGTCTAGGGGAAGGTGACTTCAACAAAATATTTTCTTTAAATAAATTCTATCAAAATAAAGTCACTTGTCAGTAGGAAAGGTCACAACAGTTCTTTTTGCTTGGTGTCATGGCTTTACGTGACCAGCTAGGCAAGTGTCATGGTACCCATATTTGCCAACTTGTGACTTACAGAACAGTAAGTTCCAAGAAATTGGATGGGACATTAGAGGCCAATTCATTCCTGCACAAGTATCCCTTCCATCACATGCTCAAGTGGTCATCTAGCCTCTGATTGAAGAACTCCACAGAGTAAAAGGCATGACCTCCAGAAGCAACACATTTTATTGCTCAATAGCTCTACTTCTTAGAAAGATTATTTTTTTCCTCGTATCGAGCCAGCATCTGCTTCTCTGCTGAGCCCTCTCATTCCTCCTACTTCTGCTCTCTATGATTAATCAAAAGTCGAGAGACCCCACTATCCTCCATTTGACAGCCTTTCAAAAACTTTTTTTTTAAAGGTATCATGTGCTCCCTCAATGCTTTCTTCTCCAGGATTAACAATCCCACTTCCTGCAACCGTTTCTGGAGGCTATCCTGGTCATTCTCCAAATTATTAGTAGCTTTCTCTAAAATGGCATACATAGCTAGAATCCAATACTCTAGATATGGTCTGACCAAAGCAGAATACAACTGGCCTTCTACTCCCTATTTCTGTTCATTGTGCTTTTTTCTCTTCATGAAAACTAAAAGGTTTCAGGTTGTTTTTGTTCTGTTTCACTTGTTTTTTGTTTTTGGTTTTGTTTTGACTGTCATATATCATACTGTTGACTCAAACCTGGAGGCAAAGTCAGCTGTGCACATGATTCAGATACAGCTGTACAACTAATAATGATAGCTAGCAGTTACATAGCACTTTAAGGTTTGCAGAGGGCTTTACATAAATTATCTTGTTTGATTTCCCCGATAGCCTTGTAAGATAGGTGCTATTATTATCATCTCAGTTTTACAAGTGAGAAAATAAGCTCACGGAGCATAAGTGAATTGCCCAGGATTGCACAGCTAGTAAGTGTCTGATATAGGGCTTGAACTCAGATCTTTCTGAATCCAAACCTAGCACTCCCTCCATTGGATTCCAAGCTGCTTGTAGATAGTATGACATTTTACAACCCCATATTGTTTGCTCCATGCTGATGTATGCTGTGTACAGTGCTAACCACAAGCAAGCTGCAAAGCCCAGGATGCACAAACCCCCATATGCATATCCCAGCATTCCCCAGTGAACACACAGATGAAGGAACACTAAGTCAAGTGAAGGGCACATTGGTATGTCATCTCTCAACCTCTTCCTTCTCCCATCACCCCATGTTTGTTTTCAGCTTTCACACTCACCACAACCAGTGAGGCTCTTTCTATAGTCTATCATTCTCACTACCTAGACCAACATCTATCTACCTTACAGCATATATCAGTGCTGATCTAGGGGAATGAGCATTAGATTTAGAATCAGGAGATTGGGTTAGATTATTGCTTCAGATACCTACTAGATATGTAACAAAAGGACATGTCACCTTTTCTGAGACTCTTTTATTCATCTGCAAAATGGAGGTAATGTTACTTATTCAGCCTGCTTCATAGGGTTGCTGACTGGAAAGTAATTGGTGAACCTCAAAGTACTATACCAATGCCGATTGTATTATTCCTCTTAAGCACTATAATCAAGCACTCTTTTTTCCCCATGATTGCTATGTTAATTCAGTACTCAGAATTATTTTCTGTTTTTACAACTTGAGTACAAAGGGAAAATCAAACCAGGCACAAACAAACAGGTCTTATAGACAGGTTATCCCACCAAGTGGAGGATGGTCAATCAATTTATCTTCTTACGACTAGGTTGAGAAAACAAAGAATAAATTGTCTGGGGTATAGATTTGAGAGAGAAGTTCTGGTAATACGATACTGAAAAAGGAAAGTACAAAATAGGAGACTGATGTGTGTAGAATTGTTGTTCAGTGTGTCCAAACATAGCCATAGGGTTTTCTTGGCAAATATACTGGAATGATTTGTCATTTCCTTCTCCAGTATCTCCATTTTATAGATGAAGAACTGAGAAAAATAAGATTTATGTGACTTCTCCAGGGTCACACTTCTAGTAAGTGTTTGAGCCTTGGTTTTGAACTTAGATCCTCTAGATTTCAGGCCCAGTGATCTATCCACTGTACCATATAGCTGCCTGATACGTAGAATCATTGATTAAGTTGGGACTGGAATATCCTAGGAGCAGGTACTGTAAGTTGATCATGTGCTGTCTATTGTCCTTCCTAGGGGCAATGTTCTTTGCTCCAGGAAGGAATTTCCCCACAATATCCTCATGTTAACGAGGCCTCATCTACCTACAGGGATTTGCCATAGTGCTAAGCTATCTAGAAGAACAACAAAATGAGAGAAGCTTGGGGCAATGATTCCAGACCAGTCGTATATGCAAAAGGGAAAGGTGGGGATATAATTTTATTAAGCAAGTTTTCACACAAGTACCTCCTTCTCCCTTCCAGACCTGAGACAATTCAATTTCTTGACACCAGCGGCTTATGTATGCAGTGGTAGGGAGAGTGGTGGACTCTAGGATTTTCTCCCATACCTACAGTGTACCAAAATCAAAGTGGGCTCTGAGAGATGAGAATGGAATTATAGTTATATCTATATATCTGCATGTATATATATATATACATAAATAGACATATAATACATATATATATACATATATAGAAATTATTTTCATATTTTCAAAGTCCTTTTACTGACATCCTCTCACTTGGTTATTGTAACCCTTTGAGATTGGTAGGGTTGAAGGTAACATACATTTGTTAATAAGAGAAATAATGGAAGTTCACTTAGATTAAATGATATACTCATAGTGAGTTAGGGTCAGAATTTGTGCTAGACCTCAGGTCTCCTCACTCTTAAGTCAGTCCTCTTTCTACCATATTATACTTCTTCTCTATGAAAGAAAGGTCTCATTCTTATAAAAGGAATTTTTCTAAGCAGAAATAAGTGGTACCATGGCATAAAGGATAGAGAATTGATCTCAGAAGTAAGAAGGCCAGGGTTTAAGGTCTGCTTCTGATGTATACTGACTGGATGAGAAGTCACTTAACCTTTAGTTACTTGAGACAACTCTAAGAATGTGGGCTTCAGGGAAGGTGCTAACCAGGTTTGTTAGTGGGGAGAATCCTCATCTAAGAATATGTTACACTAGTGAATTTAACACATTTTACCAATTTGTTATACTAGTGAATTTAGGGTGCAGCTAGGTGGTGCAGCAGTTAGCATGCTGGGCCCAGAGTCAGAAGACTCCTCTTTGTGAATTCAAATCTGGCCTCAGATACTTACTAGCTATGCAACCCTAGGCAAGTAACTTAACCTTATTTGCCTTGGTTTCCTCATCTGTAAAATGAGCTGGAGAAGGAAATGGCAAATCACTCCAGTGTCTTTGCCAAGAAAACCCCCAATAGGGTCACAAAAATCAGACAGGACACAACGAAAGTGAATTTAGCAGTCTAGTTCTTATGTTATATGATTATCACTCCCCCAAATGGAAGAGAGTTGAGCATAACAGAGGAAATCCTAGCAGCCCACATTCCTTTACCTTGCCTACTAGTAAAGATCAAAAAAAGCTTCTAGATTCTAGGGCTCCCCTGCCGCTAAACTTGTTGTGTGACCTTGAGTAAGGCAATTGCTTTCTCTGAGTGCCAATTTCCTTCCTTATAAAATGAGAGGGTTAAGCTAGATAGTTTCTGAGATTTCTTCTAGTTCTTAACATTCTATGAATCAATGGTGAAACTCCACATTCCACGAATGCAGCTTTCATCTCAATCAAACTGGGTGAATAAGGATACGTGTAACAGCCTACACTTAGGTTCCAAAAATCAGACACACATGTATAGGAAGAGGGAGATGGGATGCGACAGCAGGTTATGTGAAACGGATCTCAGTTTTTCATGATAAGCTAGATGTCATGTGACAAACAAACGTGGCCTTAGACTGCATTCAAAGAAGAAAGTGTGAAGAAAATTCACCCCAGTGCCAGTATATGCCTGTATTAGGCAGATGCTTAATACATGATTATTGCCTGCCAGCTACATGAGAGAGAGCCCTATCCCACTGTCTTCTACCTTAGTCAAACCACATCAGGGGTATTGTGTTTAGTTCTAGGTGTCATATCTCAGGAGGGATCTAGTCAGGGGTGTGCTGAAGCCTGCTAGATCCCACAGGGAACTGATGGTTAAATTTTCAATGTGAGCATTTACCCCTCAGAAATCGGCAAATGCTACAAATTCGCACTTGGTTTATTGTTTTCTTAATTGTCTAGACATAAGAAAATTATAGAGAAACTATTAATAATGCAGATTAAACTTGAAAGTGTATCATGAGGACACCACCCCAAAAAAGACTTGTTAAACATTGACTAGTTGGATGAGACAGTCTAAAGCATCGTAGTCAAACTCAAATAGAAACAAGGCCACTAATGTATCCATAAGAATCTCTCTGGGTCACATATTGACTAAGTTCAAAAATTTAATGTTCTCTATGTTTTGTTGTATTTTTATTTATTTTGTTAAATATTTCCCAATTACTTTTTAATCTGGTTGTGGCTGGACTCAGGATTGCTGGAGTGTTGTAGGAAGCATGACTTGGTGTTTGACACCTCCAGTCTAGAGTTTACTCCATGACCAGAAAAGTCAGAGGCCCAGTTGAAAAGGATTAGTTGAAAGAATGGAGAATGTTTTGCCTGAAGATGAGAAGGTGTAGGAGGAATATGGCACCTGCCTCAGTATCAGAAAAGACACTACATGGAACAGGGTTTGACTCCAGAGACCAGAATTAGGGGCAATGGATAGAGAAGCTGCAGAGACTCAGATTTTGGCTTAATTTAACAAGGAATGTTCTCATCATTGAGCTGTCTAAAAAGAGAAGGGACTGCCTAAAAGAATTACTCATTAATGGAAACTGAATGGGGACTCTGGCATCCTTTGTTTTGATGTTAGAGGAGTTTGCTGTTTGGATATAACAGCAACATTTACATAGTCTATCATGTGACATTATATTATTCCTCTGTACAAATGTAATCAATTTTCAACTTTCACAAGGGTAATGTTCTTAGAAAACAAGGTGAAGTTAAACACTCAAATGTTGATACATTGAACCTATGGGAAATAGGGGATTAGGAGGTTCCGAAGACCACCAAAAAACTGTAATCTTTCACTAGGGATTGCTGAAAATAAACCTTTCTTTATACGATTCTTTCTAGCAAAACATTAATTCTGATAATATTCACTTTTCATAACACAGTAAGCATGAAATAATCCATGAAATGTAGGGAAGAGGAGAGGCAACATTGGGGCAGGAGTGGTGATGGCAGGAGAACCCTAAGGTAAAAAAAGGGGGGAAAGGAGAACCTGCCATCTCTAATCTCTCTCTCTGTTCCAAGGTTGAACTGTTCCCTAATAAAAAGCACATGCCTTGGGGTGAGCGCCCACCTCAATCCTAGCTCAGAACTCCCACTCTGCCCTTCCTGGTTTCCTGCAGCCCTCGGAGGAGGTGTGGGGGGAGGGTAACCATCATCTCATTTACCCACAAAAGTAGCTGCTTTTTCCATTTTTTTCAATTCCCTCATCCTGCACTTGAGAGGTTACTTTAGCACTTTCTGGAGCAAATTCACAAACACTTTTACAAATCTTTCATCCTTTTTGCGGATATAAACTTGCCCCTCATCACTTCTCATATTTTTTCTCTACTGCTCTACCCTGAAAATGTACCAGGCTGCCAGGGGGAAAGTGAAAATGTGTGCAAATGTTAAGGATTGAATTTATTATTTGTATTTACATGGTGCAAATATTATTTCATTTGATTCCCACAACAACCATAGGATGTAAGATACTATCATCCTCATTTTCTAGTTGAGGAGACTGAGGCAAAGAACAATTAAGTGACTTGCCCAAGATCACAAAAATAGTAAAGTGTTTGAGGCTAGATTTGAATTCAGACCTTCTTGATTCCAGGCTCAAAGTTCTAGTCACTCTACCATGTAACTTCCATCAAGTGAAGTGTTATGAATAACTAATATTCATAATTTCATGATTAGTATCCTGAGTCAGTAAAAGATTCAGTATTTTCACATTTATATGGTACATTTGTATTTGCAAATCACTTTCCTCACCACAAACTTGTGCAGTGAGTAGCAGAAGCATTATTCCCTTTTTACAGATGATAAAATTGAGCCTCAGTTAAGTGAGGTGATTTGTCTAGGGCCACATCCTTAGTGAATGTAATAGCTGGTGGGGCAGCAAGGAAAAAGCACCGGCCCTGGATTCAGGAAGACCTGAGTTCAAATCTGACCTCAGGAACATAAAACTTACTAGCTGTGTGACCCTGGGCAAGTCACTTAACCCTGATTGTCTCACCAAAAAGAAAAAAAAAAGAGCAAATGTGTGGAAAGTCCATTTTGGAAAGATTTCCATCTTTTTTTTTTAATTTTTAAGAAAGATTTCCATCTTAAAGAACAAAATAAAAAATCTCTTGGCTTATTTAGACCTCAGCTCATATACTTCTCAGAGTTCCAGAGAATCTGGATATGGACTATACAACAATGCTTGGGTGATGTAATATTTAAAAGGGTAGGCACGGAGGGAAGGGAAAGAAATAAAGGGTATAATAGGACAGGGATGGAGAGGGCAGAAATGAATAGGATGGATAGGGCAAAACCAAAATAATCCACATCAGAATTTAAGACCTGGAAGGAACTTTAGAGATCAGCTAGTGACATAATTGGTCCTAGTGACATTCATTGGTGAATGAATAAATGCAAAAGGCCAAGCTTATTCTCCTAGTCCTTGTAATTTTTCTGTTACTGGCCATCTGTTGGATTGCCCTTCCTCTCCCACTCCCAACTTTTCTTGATAAGTATAAAAGCACAGAATGTAAGAGTTCGAAGAGACCGTGGAGTTCAAGTTAACTAAGACAGGGTAATGTAATTCAAAGAACCACTGGCCTTAGAGTCAATCAATCAACATAATTAAGCACATATGATATGCTAGGTAACTTGCTAAACTCTGAGCTCCCAATGATTCAAGGTATCTGACTTGGACTCCCAACTGTACCATTCATTTTGTGTGTGTGTATGTGTGTGTGTGTGTGTGTGTGTGTATGACCTTAAACAAGGCACAGGGTCAGTTTCCTCATGGGTAAAATGAGGAGGTTGGTTTAGCTGATCACTAACATTCCATTCAGCTGTAAATTCTATTGTAATGAAGGTGACCCTTGACAGTTCACTTGTCTGGGTCATGTCTGCTTCAGTGTTCTGAGAAAATTTGCTGATTCACACATGACAGGGTAGTTGTTCATTATTGTATATATGTATATATATATATATGTATATATATATGTATGTATGTATATAATTTGCCACTAAGGAGTGGAGAGTTTATACTTTGCTCTCTGTTGCCATTTGTTGCTGAGAATAAGAGGAAAAGAAGAGAGAAGAGGAAAAACTAATTGTCTCTGCATCATGCCTGTCATTGATGAGATGTGGAGAAGTAGAATTCTGACAATGGAACAGAATTGAAGAAGTTTCTTGTTAATATTAAGAAAACACTAAAAAACAAAGCATTGTTTCTGTTGAAGGTATCACCTAAGTCTGAAGCGAGAGGTGATAGATACTACAGTTGCTTTTCAGGGACAAACCCAGTTGAGCAGTGATACAACACACAGTGTGAGCCTAGAAGATCAATTTACCCTGTTAAGATATTGTGCCATGTGATGGGTGATAGCCCACCATAGAATATATCACCTTGGCTTATCAATGGAAATATTTGTTCAACACAGAAGCTATGTTCCTCATGTTTCTGAGACAAAATAAGGACATTGAAGCCCTTACAGAGTTGGGAATTTCCCTAGGCACAAAGATTCCCTATAAGGATACCTTATTATTTTGTCTTTTGGCATGCTCCAATTTTCCCCATGGACACTCCAAGTCCAAGCTTTGGTTGGAGAGTAGGATTCAGTTCTATAAGTGGAATGTTACATAAATATTAGGTGTTTGCATTTCCAACAAATATTTTGATTCATATTAATTGAATATTAATGGCTGATCTATTCATGGGAATCACATTAGTGAGGGCTCATAAGTCAAATGATTAGCAGGACTAGTCACCCACAAGACTTAGCTTTAGAACCCTGAGAGTAGTGTCGTATTATAGCTGCTTTTCCTCTGAGGAAACCTCAACTTATCACAATGGAGAGAAGTAAAGGGAAAATAAGCTACACAGAGAGAGAGGGTAATGGGTAGAGAGGAGGGATGACGGAAGCTGCATTTATGGGTTGAATTAGTCTAATACTCTCATTTTAAACAAGGACATTGAAATTCAAAGAGGTACACCAACTTATCCAAGGTCACAAAGTAAATTAATGACAAAACTGGGAATTAAATTTAGGCCTCTTAAATTTAGGTGAGTGGTTTTATTTTATTTTTTCTTCTTTGTAACTTAATCATCAATGAACACAAACATTTCAATATATAAGGAACAAAAATACAATATATGAAACAGTAATCATGTTATGAAATTTGTTTTTTTAATGTAAAATAATTCAGTAAGGTAGTAACAAAATTGTCCTTTGTGTCTCTTTCTGATCTTATATTTTTCTTTTGTGTATTTTCTTCTGTTTGTTGATGACCTTTGTTCCTTCCTTCTTTTTTCTTTCAAATATCTTTATCACTATCTACTAACTTACCCTGTCCCTAACTCTGATCAGTGTTCTTTCCATCAGGACAGTATAGAATAGAAACTACATATAGGTGTCTAGAATCCTAATAGAGGCCCTGCTTTCTATGTCTGTGCATGGCAAGAGCTGTAGATATGAACCTATACTAGTTTAACCCTGAAATCAAGCTTGGCATTTGCATGGTAGAATGATTATTTGATGCTCTATGAGGGGTCAAGTTGGCAAGAGCTTGAAGAGGAGAAATTCTCCTCTTCTTCTGACTCATGACTTCAGTAGTGGATACACACATGGCTCCATGTTCTATTCATGAAGTGGTCCCTGGATTGAAAAACTGGGAAGAAGCTAACAAAAAAAAGGATCCAGACCTTCTAGCATTCCACTATTCCCAGTATGCCACTTTAGATACTTAGAGGAATTTCCCTTTGGGTGAGATCAAGGATTTCTTTCTCTTATAATGGAAATGAGGTATCTTGTTCCTAAGTGGGAGAGTTCATTCACGCTGTGCATTGTCCAGTATGTTTTAATCTGTGTAACATCACTGGTTTCCTTTTGCTACTGACGTAGATAAATAGGTTTATTCACTATTGACTACATGTGATAATCTTGTGTAATTGGCATTTCATGGGAAGAGAGTCAAGCTTTGAGATATAGCAACTAGGGAGCATAGTAGATAGAGCGCTGGGCCTGGAATCAAGAAAACCTGACTTCAGATGCTTGCTAGCTGTGTGACCCTGGGCAAGCTACATAAACAAACAAACAAACAAATAAATAAATAATGCATAAGTAAGTAAATGAATGAATGAATGAATGAATAAATAAGTAAACTTTATTTGCCTCAGTTTCCTCATCTATAAAATGGGGATAATAATAGTACCTTACTCTTAGGGTTTTTATCAGGATCTATTGGGATGTAATCGGCACTAAATATGTTTGCTATTATTAGTTTGGGGCACTGCTTCTTCATTTAATGAGTTAGGGATAATCAAAAGTAAAGCTTGAATCTATTTCTATTAGACCTATAATATTTAAGGGTAGGATAGATACAATTCTAGTCCAAAATGCCTTCTCTGAGGAGAGCAGTGTCCAGTCCTCGAACACTGGCCTTCAGGTTCCTACCCAGCAGGAATCAAAGCCCCCTATTGAGAAGGGTGCACAGAGGAGACTAAAGGTACCTCTTCAACCCTTCCTTTAATGTACACATAGGCAAATTCACGTGTACATATAACCTAAATGGGCAATGCATACACACATGTGTATAAATACACACACAGACCACTCCTCCCCCCATATCTCTTTCTCTCTCTCTCTCTCTCTCTCTCTCTCTCTCTCTCTGTCACACACACACACACACACAAACACACACACCCTGCACTAGTACACTAGTCTGACTAGATTCATATTTGAGAAGATGGTTCTGAGGCTGCATTATCTCTAAGAGGAATAGTTCTCCTGTCAAGAAACAGAAGAAAAAAAAATAATAGTTTCTTAGCTTTCAGCAGAAGTGAGGGGGGTAACAGTGGGCAACTGCGCGGGTGGCCATTTGGACCATCCCCTTTTGAAATTCAGACTAGAGCCCAATTCCCCAGGGTGCCAGGTGCCCTTGAAGGCAATCATTTCCTTCATTCCTTATGATTGGCTGCCAGAGATATTGCAAATGCAGTACAAGGGAGTTCTCGTAAACATAGACATTGCTCACCAGGCTGTATTTCCACTGCCTTGGGATAATGAAAAATCCAGAGTGGTCATAAGGAAACTGTGCAATTTTACAGACAAATTAAAGGCTTGGGAGGCAGAAGAAAAAACCAGTCAGGTGCAGGTCCATAGAAAGGCATTCTATATATTTAAGATGTCCACTTCAATTACAAAGCAAAAAGAAGGAGGCTTGAGGGGCGATCCACAGTCCGTGTGGGCTAGGTATTAAATCTGCCCTCTGAAAGCCGACAACTCTTGAAGGCTTTAAGGCAAGGGTCAGGACAGGCCTGCTTCTGAAGGGTTGTAAGAGAAGGGGAGGGAGAAAAAGGCAGCAGCTCTGCTGATTCTCAGAATAAGAGCAAGCTCTAGGCGGATATCTCATTTTCATCGATGTGAATCAAACAGTACCGAACTACCTTTGCTTTCCACAAAGGCTCAACATCTACAGGGGGAAAAAAGATGCACTAGCAATTTATTGGGGTTCAATGCAGTAAAGAGGGAAGGAGTGATACAGCAACTTCTTAGTTGAAGGGATCATTCTATGGTGGGATCAGTGCTGATCAGAGAGGCCAGAGATCAAGTTTGAGTCTAGGGTTTCCCACTTAGGACTGAGGACAAACCACATAGTGGCATTAGACTTCAGTTTCCTTATCTATAAAAGAAGGGTAATAGAAATTATATTTCCTAGAAACAGGATAGATTAAAGAAGGAGAATGAGACATACACTTTAAGACATGGACAACGTAGGAATTCATTTTGCTTGACTATGCATATGTTACCAGGGTTTTCTCTTTTTTTTCTCCCTTGTAAATGAGGGTGGGTAATTGGGAAGGAGGGGAAGATGAATGTTTATTCATTAAAAAATGAAATTTAAATGAAAAAAATCAATTCAACCAAATTTGATTAAGATGTAACCCCTATCTTTTTTTTCTTTTCTTATTAATTTATTTTTTAGTTTTCAACATTCACTTCCACAGGATTTTGAGATCCAAATTTTCTCCCCATCTTATCCCTCCTACCACCTTAAGACAACATGCATTCTGAATACCCCTTCCCCTAGTCTGCCCTCCCTTCTATCACCTCCCCCCTTCTCTTATCCCCTTTCCCTTCTATTTTACTGTAGGGCAGGATAGATTCTATACCCCATTGCCTGTATATCTTATTTCCCAGTTGCATGTAAAAACAATTTTTAACATTTGTTTTTAAAACTTTGGGTTCCAAATTTTCTCCCTTTCTCCCTCCCCACCTACCCTCATTGAGAAGTCAAGCATCTTGGTATAGGTTATACATGTGTAATCATGCAAAACACTTCCAGAGTAGTCATGTTGTGAAAAATTAACTATATTTCCCTTCATCCTCTCCCACCCCCCTCCAATTTATTCTGTTCCCTCTTTTGACCTTGTCCCTCCTCAGAAGTGCTTGCTTCTGATTATCCCCTCCTCCAATCTGCCTTCCCTTCTATCATCCCCCTGCCCTATCCTCTTCCCCACCTATTTTCTTATAAGGTAAGATAAATTTCCATACCCAATTGAGCCCATATGTTATTCCCTCCTTAAGCCAAATCCAATGAGAATAAGATTCACTCATTCCCTCTCACCTTCCCCCACTTCTCCACTGTAAAAGCTTTTTGTTATCTGCATTATGTGAAATAATTTACCCCATTCTACATGTCCCTTTCTCCTTTTCCCAGTATAAAATCCTCTCTCCCCCTTAATTTTATTCTCAGATAGCACCCATTCATCTTCAACTGAACCTGTGCCCTCTATCTATCAATCTATCTACACGTATAATTTTTTTCCCTCAAACTACCCTGATACTGACAAAGGTCTCATGAGTCACAAATATCATCTTTCCATGCAGGAATGTAAATAATTCAATCTTGATAAGTCTCTTATGATTTCTCTTTCCTGTTTACCTCTTCATGTTTCTCCTGAGTCTTCTATTTGAAAGTCAAATTTTCTATTCAGCTCTGGTCTTTTCATTACAAATCCTTGAAATTCCTCTATTTCACTGAATATCTATTTTTTCTCCTGAAGGATTATACTCAATTTTGTTGAGTAGGTGATTCTTGGCTGTAATCTTATCTCTTTTGCCCTCAGGAATATCATATTCCAAGCCCTCTGGTCCCTTAATGTAGAAGCTGCTAAATCCTGTGTTATTCTGATTGTGTTTCCACAATACTTGAATTGTTTCTTTCTGGCTGCTTGCAATATTTTCTCCTTGACCTGGGAACTCTGGAATTTGGCTACAATATTCCTAGGAGTTTTCCTTGGGGGATCTCTTTCAGGAGGTGATCAGTGATTCTTTCAATTTCTATTTTACCCTCTGGTTTTAGAATATCAGGGCAGTTTTCCTTGATAATTTCTTGAAAGATGATGTCTAGGCTCTTTTTTTGATCATGGCTTTCAGGTAGTCCAGTAATTTTTAAATTATCTGTCCTGGATCTATTTTCGAGTCAGTTTATTTTTTTAATGAGATATTTCAAATTGTCTTCTATTTTTTCATTCTTTTGGTTTTGTTTTATAATTTCTTGATTTCTCATAAAGTCATTAACTTCTATTTGCTCTATTCTGATTTTTAAGGAAACATTTTCTTCAGTGAGCTTTTGGACTTTCTTTTCCATTTGGTCAATTCTGTTTTTGAAGGCATTCTTCTCCTCATTGGCTTTTTGGACCTCTTTTGTAATTTAGGTTAGTCTACTTTTAAGGTGCTATTTTCTTCAGTATTTTTTGGGTCTCCTTTAGAAAGCTGTTGACTAGTTTTTCATGATTTTCTTGCATCACTCCATTTCTTTTCCCAGTTTTTCCTCTACTTCTCTTACTTGCTTCTCAAAATCCTTTTTAAGCTCCTCCATGGCCTGGGACTCATTCATATTTTTCTTGGAGGCTTTGGATGTAGGAGCTTTGACTTTGTTGTCTTCTTCTGGTTGTATGTTTTGATCTTCTTTGTCACCAAAGTAAAATTCTATGGTCTGATTATTTGTTTTTTGCCAGCCAATTATTTGAGTTTTAAACTCTTTTTTAAAGTAAGGGTCTGCTTCCAGTGTGGAGAATGTAATGTCCCAAGCTTCAGGGGTTTTGTGAACCTGTTTTCAGAGATACTTCTGGGGACCTGTAAATTTTCCTGTTCTTCCAAGGTGGTACGATCACGAGTGAGGTGTTTACTCCTTTCTTGGCCTGTGCTCTGATCTATAAGTGACCACAAAAACTCTTTTCTGCCTTGGCACTATAAGAAGGATTCCCTCTCCACCACTGCCACAATCTCCATCATGCCAGCACTTCTCCTCATCCCAGGACTGGCACCCAGAACTGTGACCCAGATCCAAGCACAGACAAAGCAAGAGAATCCTGCCTCAACACCAGCAAAGAGATCCCTGTAATCATCCTCTGATCAGCCACTTGATTCCCCCTCTGTCTGTGGGCTGAGAGCTCCAGAAGCAGCCACCACCCCAGGGCTGTGCCAGGTCTGGGGCTGGACAGAGCTCCTTTCTCACTGTGGTCCAGACCTTTCCTACTGACCTTCTAAGTTGTCTTTGGTGTTTGTGGCTTGAGAAGTCTGGAAACTGCCAAAGCTCCCCTTGATTCAATCCCCTGAGGCCTGCTATAGGTTTGCTGAGGCCTGGTCTTTGCCTATGTGGCACACGCTGAACTGTATTCCTCTCCCAGCCTCGCGAAACCAACCTTTCCTATCAACCATCCTGATTGTCTTGGGCTGGAACTTTGTTTCACTCTGTCTTTTTGTGGGTTCCGTTGCTCTAGAATTTGTTTAAAGCCATTTTTACAGGCATTTGGAGGAATTTGCGGGAGAGCTCAAGCAGGTCACTTCTTTTACTCTGTCATTTGGCTCTGCCCACCATTATCTTTAAGTTACTGTACTGGGTGCTGGAGGTACAAAGACAAAATTAAAATTAAATTAAATTAAAAGTTGCTAAATTCAGTGAGCTTACACTATACTGGGAGTTTCACCATGTATATGAGTAAGCAGATATAGCTAGGTGGCATAAGGATAGAGCACTGGACTTGAAGTTAAAAAGAGCTGAATTCAAATCTTGCCTCTGCTACTTCTAAGCTCTGTGACATTGGATGAGTCATTTAATCTCTGTGTGTCTTAGTTTCCCCACCTCTAAAATATGGAGTTCTCACTTGATGGACTCCAGGTTCCCCTCCACTTCTGGGTCTAATCCTATGAACCTAATACAAAATAATTTGAAGAGGGAGAAAATGCTAAGGCCTTACATAGGAAGAGCTAACTGAGTTTTAATTTGAAGGAAGCTAGAAATTATTTGAGATAGACTTGAAAAGAAATCTATTTCAGATATGGGCAAACATATGGGTGCAGGAGATGAAGCATTCTGTTGGGAGGTCAGCTAATTTTTACATTTTACTAGAGCAGTATGTGAAGGAGAATCTTAGGAAATAAGACTGGAAAGGTAGCTGAAAACCAAGCTGTGGAGGCTATTATTATTATTATTATTTAATATATTTTATTTTTCCCCAATTACATATTAAAACTATTTTTAACATTGTTTTAAAGTTTTGAGTTCCAAAGTCTATCCTTCCCTCCTTCTCTCCCTTTCCCCCTTACAGTAAGTAATGAGATATAGGTTATACATGTGCAATCATGTAAAACATTCCCATATTACTAATTTTGTACAAGAAGACTCAAATAAAAAAAAAAGAATGAGAGAAAGTGAACAATAACATGTCTCAGTCTATATTTAGACAATATCTGTTCTTTTTCTGGAGGCGGATAGGATGCTTCATCACCAGTATTTTGGGATTGTCTTGGATCATTGTATTGCTGAGAATAGGTAAGCCATTCACAATTCTTCATCAAACAATATTGCTGTTACTGTTTACAATGTTCTCTTGATTCTGCTCACTTCACTTTGCATCAGTTCATGTAGGTCTTATAAGGAGGGTTTGAGATACAAGTCTGAAGATTTGGTATTTATCCTAGAGGTAATATGGAGTCATTGATGACTTTTGAGCAGGGAGCTGACATAATCCAATCTGTATATTAGGAATCTAAAAAATGAGTTGTTAAGAAGAAATAGGAAATTTTCAAGTACCATAGAGATAAAGTTATCATTATTAAGTGCTAGAAGTGGCCAAGGTTTTGCTCTGTTGGCTTAGTCTTTGACAAGATAAGATCACCTGAAAAGAGAAATGAGGATCTTTTCAATCAAACACAAGGAATTGCTTGCAATCCAATGGAAACTCCATGCCTCAGAAACTAATCACTATCTTACAGAATGTGGAGATTCCAGGGCTTCTTATCCATAAATTCAAGTGGCTCTCTCTTCTCCCAGTGACCAAATATAAAATCCTCTATGTGGCATTCATAACCTGGCTTCCTCCTACCTTTACAGCTTTCTTACACACCTTACTCCCCTTCACATACTATATGATCTAGAGACATTAGCCCCTTTGCTGTTCCTCGAAAAAGATACTCTATCTCTGGAATCTGAGAACTTTTACTGGCTCTTCTCCACATCCAAAGTGCTGTCCACTCTGATATCTGCCTCCTGTATTCCCTGGCTTACTTGAAGTTTACCTAAAACCTTACCTTCTCCAAGAAGTCTTTCCTAATGCTCCTTAATGCTAGGGTTAACATCTGTTCTCTCTCTCTGTCTCTCTGTCTCTCTGTCTCTGTCTCTGTCTCTGTATATACATATATAAATTTGTTATTTGGTCATTTCAGTTGTGTCCAATTCTTCATGATTCCACCTGAGGTTTTCTTGGCAAAGATACTGGAGTGGTTTGCCATTTCCTTCTCCAGCTTATTTTACAGATGATGAAACCAAGGCAAACAGTGTTAGGTGACTTGCCCAGGGTCACACAGATAGTAAATGTTTAAGCTGGATTTGAACTCATGAAGAATAACTTCCTGACTCCAGGAACAGTGCTCTATCTACTATGGCACCTAGCTGCCCATACATATACACATAAATTTATACTATATATATATATATATATATATATATATATATATATATACATGTGTGTGTGTTTGTATACAGACAAACATACATGTACAATCTTTAAGACATATCAACAGTAGGATAGACATAGATATATTATTTGTACATCATTAATTATATATTATCTCCCAAATTAGACAATGAACTTCTCTAGAGGAGAGGTTATTTTTTTTTTGCCCAACTTTGTATCCCTAACTCTTAGCGTAGTTCTGGGAAAATAACATAATAATGAATGCCTAATGATTCCTTGTCAACATTAAAAACCTATTGTCCAAATCCCTTAGTTTATCTATCTTCCATCTATTTGTCTATTTATCAGCTGTTTCATCTACCTATCAGCTATCTACGTATTTATTTGTTGTATTTACTACAACACAGAATGACACAGAACAATCCCTCACTTGGACCTTGCATAAAAATTAATAGCTCCTGAACTTGAATCCATCCTCTTGTTTCATCCTTGGTGCATTCATGCTTCTCTTTACCATAGTCCTCTTTCTTCCCATTGTAACCCTAGTCATACATGTAGAGGAAATATGTTTTTATTCTCTTTATATGTTAGTTTGTTTAGTTCTACTTTGGTAAATGCCAAAAGTTTCCTGTAAAGTTTAATTAGGTATTATGTGTGTTTATTTGCTTTGCTATTGTTGACAGCATAGCCATAACTAATGCTGAGCTACTGAGTTTTTGCCCCAGGGTATTGAATTTGGAGAGCGCTTATATCATTTTTTTTATACTTTCACAGTGTAGAAACAACAGAACTTAGCATTTAGTTAGCAAGAATAATTATTCGAAATATGAATTTACCAGATGGTGAGTGTCCACTTCTAACCTGATTCCTCCTCTCATTTCCTCTCTTGGTGATAGCTGAACATACTCATTCCCTATCTCAGGGTCTCTTGCCTCTTCTCACATAGGGCGATGTTCTATCCCACTCACTGTAGTTCAGCTGTTGGTACACTTCCTATTACTTGTCCTAGGCACAAACATTTCTAGGTTGGCTCTCTGTTTTGTGGTTATTAGCTTTACAACAAAATTTTAAAAACAAGGTTAACCCATCCTTCAAATGCCACTTCATTCATTAATCTTTTTTTTCTGATCCTGCTTCTCCCCAACACATATGGAAAATGCCCTAATCAAAACTGATGATATAGCCTTGTTTATACCTGACTTAACTAACTGACCAACTGTTATATGCTTAACATGCACCTATTATGTATTGTCATTTCTGTATGTAGTATCTCTGTTATTTGATTTTAAGCTCCTTGTGGACAAGGATAATGATAGGATAGGAACGAGACCAGTGATTTCATTGCTATAGAAAACTGTCAGATGAAGAAATTCCCTCTATTCCAAAGCGGGGTTTTACATCTCTTCCACAACTCAGAATCTTAAAAAGTTACCTAGATCACTAGAGGTCAGGTGATTGGCCCGAGTCACACAGCCAGTATGTATTGGTGGTACTTGCATCAGGTCCTGCTCTTGAGGCTAGCTCACTAGTTATTAAAACTTCCTGGCTCTCTGAGGATGAGGATGTATTATTAAACTTTGCATCTTCCTTAACTCCTGGGATAGAACCCTATATGTACTGAGTGCTTAAAAAAACATTGTTGAATTGAACTGAATGTTACCTACTTGTCTTATTTCATGATATGCTTGACACTCCAACCAAATTGGCCTCCTAACTCCAACCAAATTGGCCTCCTAACTATCTCAGATCCAAGTTTCCAGTTTCCTGCCTTTCTTCTCATGCTCATGTTCCCTATGCCCAGAATCCTTTCCCAGTGCCTCCTGTCTTATTCTTTACCTTTAGATATCAACTCAAATGCTACCTTGTTCTTGAAAACTGCCTGAGAACCCACCCACCCCTTCTCACACATATATACACATACTCATTGCTGATTGATAAGTAAGAATGGTATTGTGGATACAGCTCTAGACTTGGATTGAAGACAGACAAATTCAATTCCTCTCACAGACACTTGCTTGTGTGGGGAGAGGGGTTAGGATAGTGGTGGAGAACCTGTGACCTTGAGGCCACACTCAAGGCCCCTTGAGGGCCACACTTGAGGACCTAGAAGGCCACATGTGGCCTCGAGGCTGCCGGTTCCCCAACCCTGGGTTAGGACATTGTTCTCACCACACTATTTAGGCAAACCCCAGAGTTCCCACTATTTTTCAATTCTATATGTCATTCATTTCATCAAGGTCTGATTCATTTGTGTGGCAGGTCTTAACCTGTGAAATTGGTTCATGGTGATGGGCTCAGGTGACTTAATAGTGTTGAATTGAAATGGGGGTCTTCCATAAGCACACATTTTATACACACACACACACACACACACACGATTGTGCATACACACATATATGTGGGTGTGTATACATATAAACACACACACCTATCTATAAACATATGCACATACATGTGCACATATTCATATATATGAATAAATACACACATTATATATGCTTATGCGTTTTATATATATGTATGTGTATGTATGCATGTATATGTGTATGTATATGTATATGTGTATATATATATATAGATATATTGTATAGAATATACCAAGTACAAGATCCAAAAGAATAAATCTGAAAGATAAGTGAGAGGGAGTAGTGTGCTACAGGGGCACATTATATCCAGTGACTTGGGCTCAAATCCAGCCTTGCCACTCCCAAGCTATGTATGTGTCTGTGGAGAAATTCTTTGGCATTCCTGAGTCTTAGTTTCCTGATGTGCAAAACGAGGACAATAACTTTATGATATACATCAGAAGGTTATTGTGAAGATCTCTTGTCATAATGTGTAAAAACATATATATTTTTTTCCTCATGAGGTCCTATTTGTTTGTGAAATATTACAGGTAGTTGAGGCATTACCAGGAGCTGATGGAGAAAGAGTGGGGCAGCATTTTCAGCACTCTAGTAAGGCTTTGTCAGTGTGGTAGGTTAGTCTGGTGTCTGCACCAAGGGCTCACTCAGAGACCTTCAGCAAGGTAGATGATTATAAAAAGTGCTTGACATAAAACAGTAAGCACATAGATCTTTTGAGCATTGGGAGCTTCCCTGGTTCCCTGATCTGAAACTATGGTTATCTCTATCACTCTTAAATCCCAGGTTAGTTCTTCTAGGGAGAAAAAAAATCTAAATACGCTGTCCCTCTCCATCCCCTCTCACCTCTTCTCATCCTGAATACAAGAAACTAGGGATTCTTAATCTTTTTATGGGTCCATGCAGTCTATAGATGACCATGGTCCCTTTCTCAGACTGGTTTTTGATGCATAAAATAAAGTACATATGATTACAATGGTAACTATAAATGTATTGAAATACAGTTATCAAAATATTTAAAAAATCTACAGAACTCAAAAGTTGAGAAAGGCTGCACAGATTAATTTCCCTCACAGTCATCTAAGTATGGGATTTGGCCATGTTTCTGTTCTACCTATTGGATACTGCTATTGATGACCCAGGACAACCTGTGGGGAATTAATTTGATTTTAAAATTTTCAACTATCTGTTTCAAGGAGAGTCACCTTTTAGGAAGGATAGAATATGAAAGTGGACATAAATCCAAGATGTTTTAATATGGATTTTATTTAATAACTCACTTGGATGTGGTTGGATTCTGGTGGTGGGGAAGACCATTTCTACTCTTGAGAGGTACTTTCCTTCAGAGATAATTACCTGGGCCAAAAGCCAATCAGATCAGAGCATTCTCCCAAGCCCATTTCTAAAGTGCAGTATTTTTTTGTCACATACATCTTTTTATTATGCCTGCCTGCCTAAGTGTGCTGGTCGATTTATAGCGTAATACTAGCATATTGTGAGCATTTTTAAAAAACCCCAATTATGGAGTCTGTTGGAGTAGTTTTCTCCAACATGAGGTAAATCATTAAGCCCATATATGTTAGTGGAGTAATGGAGTGTAATGCAGTTCACATATTGGGTATTTTGACATAAGGTCTTTTTACAACCTTTTGATAATAGATCTTTCTGAAGTCCCCTTTGAATGTCACTTTAAAGCTGATAATTTCCACCCTCACTCAATATCATCATGACTGGGGTTTGAGGAAGTATGAGGAAAATACACATTTTCCTCCAGCCTTACAAATCTATATTCTATGTTTTAACATTCTAAGTTCTCTATTTCAACAGTTTATTTTCTGAGGTCCCTTCCAAATCCAATATTTTGTGTCCATGAAACTCTGCATTTCTAAGATTGCTGACACTGTTTAAAAGTATATTACATGGCTTTTACTTGTGTCCTCTTTGAACCAAGGATAGTGTCACCTTTCTCTCTCTGTCTCTCTGTCTCTCTGTCTCCTTGTCTCTCTCTCTCTCTCTCTCTCTCTCTCTCTCTGTCTCTGTCTCTGTCTGTCTGTCTGTCTCTCTCTCTCTCTCTCTCTCTCTCTCTCAATCTCTCCCTATTTACCAACTCATTCCCTGATGCCTATGAACACAGCCAGGTCCCCCACCTTAAAAATAAAAAATCCTTATTTGACCCTACCATCCGTCTCAAGCTATATAATTCTTCTTCTTTTTATAGTCAGACTTCTATTGGATGTTGTCTTTTCTCTACTTCATCTCCTCTCACAGACTACTCAATCTTTTGCAAACTGGCTTATGACCTAGCCCCTCAACTAAAATGTCTCCCTCCAGGATTACAAATGGTCAACCACTTAATTGCCAAATATAATGGCATTATCTACATCCTATACTTCTTTAGCTCCATGAAATCTTTGGGAATGTCAATCACCTTCTTTTACACGTTCTTCTCTCTGGGTTTCTGTAACACCTCTCCTTTGGTTCTCCTCTTCTCTGTCTGAACACTCCTCAGTCTACTTTGCTGGATCATTACCCATATTACATTCACTAATGGGGAATTGTACTCCAAGCCTCTCTCCTAGGCTCTCTTCTCTCTCCACACATTTTTAACAACTTCATTAGCTCCCATGGGTTCAATTACCATCTCTATGCAAATATATATATATATGTATATATATCTGTATAAATATCTGTGTATATATATATATCTGTATACATATCTGTATAAATATCTGTATATGTATATATATGTATAGCTAGTCTTTGATTTTATCATGACTTACAGCCCTGTGTCACCAGCTGCCCATTAAACTTTGCAAACTGGCATCTCAATTTCAACATGTCCAGAACAACCTTTTTTGCTTCCCAAACCTACCTTTCTTTTGAAATTCCCCTCTGCTTCTGAGGGCACCACTATTCTGCCAGTCACCCAAGTTCCTAACCCTGGAGTCATCTTCAATGCCCCTCTCTCCCTCACCCCTTATATCCAATCCATTGCCAATTTTGTTAATTCTATCTCTGAGATTATTGCAGTGCGTGCCTAGGAAGTAGTACACACTTAATAAATCCTATTTGACTGACTGTCTGCAACATCTCCTCTATGCCAACCTGTCATGGTCCCCATGATGGATAATGACGATGAGGGAGCTACACCATCAATGACCACTGTGGGGAACTTTCCCTTACCCCATATAATCCTCTTTACTGAAACACTTGATGACCATTCTCAGTTAGATGCTGACTTCCTATCTCTATACTTCTCAGAGAAGTACTCCCTGCTCCCCTTTCCCCCTTGGAACCACTGCCTTTTTCCTAACAGTCATTTTTTGGGGACCATCTGCCTTGCCATGGCTACTCATGGTTCTCAGGGCCTTACCATCTGTCCTCCTACTTTGCCTGCCAAATACCAAGTACCATCTGTTTTTTCTTCTTCTATAAAAGTAGTTCTTCTTTTATTCCTACCCAATTAGAATGGGACCTCCTTGATGGCAGGAATTGTCATGGTTTTCTATTTGTATTTCCAGAACTTAGCACAATGCTTAGCACAGACTAAGTATTTAATAAATGCTTTTCCATTCTAAGACCCTATTTCATGACCTCATCATTTCTCAGCTGGACTATCACAGACCCCTCTGAATTAAGTTCCCTGCTTCAAATCTCTCCTCACTCCAATCCATTTTCCATACAGATGCAACAATGATATTCCCAAAGCACAGTTTGGACCCCATCACTCCCCTGCTTAATGAACTCCAGTGGTTTCTTATGGTCTCTAGGATTAAATACAAACTCCTCTTTGGGGCATTTGTAGATCAAATTGACCTTTCTAGGACTATCATACATCAATCCCCTCCACATACTGGCCCAGCCTTCTTGCTAGTCTTCAAAGACAGCATAATATTGACTGTTTCCTTTGCTTTGCAAGTTGTCCACCATACATGGAATGCACTTCTTTTTCCCTTCCACCTCCTAAAATCCCTAGTTTTCTTCAAAGCTTGAGTCAAATTATGCTTCCTTTATGTCACTTTCCTTGATCCCTTCAGCTGTTAATGTCTTTGCTTTGAAAAAAGTATTTTATATAAATTTTTAAATATAGATTTTAAATATGGATTTTATTTTCCCCAACTGAATGTAAGCATTTTGAAAGCTGAGAGTGGGGCAGCTAGGTGGCACAGTAGATAGAGCTCCAGGCTTGGAGTCAGGAGGACCTGGAGGACCTGAGTTCAAATCCAACCTCAGACACATGACACTTACTAGCTGTGTGACCCTGGACAAGTCATTTAACCCCAATCGCCTCACCAAAAAGCAAAAAAAGAAAAGCTGAGAGTCTTTCATTTTTGTCTCAGTATCCCTAGAACCCAGCACTGTTCTTGGCCCAAAGACACTTCATCAGTGCATCAGAATAGGCAATCCCTAGACAAATAATATCCCTTCATTGCCTTACTGTATGGTCTTTATGAATTATTGTGGTCAAAGTCACCGTTATTGTTATCATTGCCATAACCCTAGAGTCAACCTTGCCATGAACCTTTATAAACTTAGCTAGGCTTGGCTTCTGATGACAGAAACATAATCTCTTTATGGACCAGTTCTCAAAGCGTCTGCTGCTCCATAGGACCTGCCAGGATGTTTACTCTGTTTGCTTTGTCTTTCAGAATCTTAGGATAATTCTATGCCATGATGAGACATTAGAGGAGGAGGGCCTTAGTTAGGTCTTAAAAAGGACATTCAGGGCTTTTAACAAAACCTAGTTTGTGACACTGTCAGCAGAAGGCCAGTCTGACTGAGGGCATGATTGAGTGAGTCTCTGTTGTTCAGTTAATGACTGATAGCACTGAAGCAACCCAAGGGAAATGGTGAGCCATCTTTTGCTTCCTAATAATTCTTTCCTGACTTGGGCAAAAAGCAATTATAGAATTAAGTGAGAATAAGTAGATGCAATCTTCTCTTCCATTTTGACTCAAAAAAGGGTATTCAAAGTAGAAATGTCATAAGGCAAGGCTTTACTTACAAAGTCATGAAGGCACATGTCATTTCTTAAGTCATTTTCAAACATAATTAGACACGGCGGTGGGGAAAGGGGGAGGAGGCAAAGAGACAGAGAGACACAGTTAAAAATCAATTTCTCAGATATAAGTCTAGTCAAATGAGTCTGAGGTCAATTCCCATCAATGGCCATCGTCCTTTTCCAGCTTGGACAAGGCCCACCTTCTCCTCTTACTAGTAGATACACAGATCGGAGTACTGGTTTTCCAGGAAACTGCAAGACAAGACTTCATTTCAGTGAAGTACCCATGAGAATCATAGCATCAATGGATCATAAATTTCAGAGGCAGATAGGACCTTAGAGATCATCCATGCAATGAGAAAATGAGATTGAAGTCAAACAGGATGCAGGAGGAATTATGGTATATTGGAAAGTCGGCTAGATTTGGAGTCAGGGAACCTGAATTCAAATCCTGTATCTTCATTTGCTATGTGACATTTAGCAGGCTGATTTTTGGCCCCAGTTTCCTCATCTGGAAAATTGGGGAGGGGTTAGACTAGATGACTTCTAAGGTTCCTTTGAGCTCCAAATATGTAATGCTTTGACATATCTAGAATTATTCAGGTGATAAATAGCAGTGTCTGCGTTAAAGAGAGATAGACTCAGAAATACACATGGGTAGAAATGGGCCATGTACTAGAAACTGCGGGGGAGAAATTGCTTAATGAGCCAGGTTCTACATGAACTACCTCACTCCACCCATGCACAGAGAAACATCCTGCTCTCTGTGTAAGCCCCTTCTCCCACCCCCTGCAAAAGACTACCCAAAATAATTCCCCAATAAAAGTAGGAAGGGACTAGTCAGAATTAGCAGTACTAGGGAAATCCCAGTGTGCTAGGCTCCATAGCTTTAAATTCCATATGGGGGAGGTGGTTGATCTGCAGGAGTAGTTACATCTGAAAAGTAAAGGGGAGTAGGAGGCTGAATATCAGATCTCTGGGTTTTTTCTGCCATGGGACTGCAGTCACCCAGCTGTTGTAAAGGCTAGAAAATGTTAATACCATCTTTGGCTCAAACAGTAAACTTTTGGCCAAATAGAACTGCATACCTTTCATTGCTAGATACACACACTTGTGCCTAAAATTCAAAGGATAAACCAAAGAGGGAGTTGGAAATACACCAGAATTCTGACAATTAAATTGATAGAATATAGCACTTGATTGCTTTTTTATTTTATTTTTTTGCAGTACTCCAGCGATTGATAATTTTTTGATATATATATTTTTTAAATTTTTAGACAATTGGGGTTAAGTGACTTGCCCAGGGTCACACAGCTAGTAAGTATCAAGTGTTTGGTCTGAGGCCAGATTTGAACTCAGGTCCTCCTGACTTCAGGGCCGGTGCTCTATCCACTGTGCCACTGAGCTTCCCCTAGGAAGGCTCCACCTTTCACCAATGCCAATTGTAGCCCTGCAAACTTTTCTTGATAGTTTTTTTTGTGAGAAATTTTTCAGTGGATAATATAAATCCCCTGTATAAATTTCTGTTGATGAGACTTACAAAACATAATGTTCCGATGAGAGATGTACTATTTATTAAAGTGTCCATGTGCAGAGTTTTGTTCTTCTAGATTGGTTAGAATTAGCAGTTTCTATTTGGTTGAGATGGCCTTCAAGAGCCAATCTCCATGCTATAGTAAGATGAGAAGGACTTTACAGGACACTCAGAATCAAAGCTGAAATCATTGAGTTTGATCCTCTCATTTTACAGATGAGGAAGATAAGGTCCAGATTTATTTGTTTAAGAATACACGAGCAGTAGGAAGACCATCTAATAATTTCAATTATATCAAATAAAATTTTATTATTAAGAAAAAAAAAGAGAAGTAGAAATTTTAACTAAAATGTGATCTTAGCTCCTACTTAAAAATCTTTTGGCATCTTATTCTTTTGTATCCTTGCTACAAAATCAGATTTTCTCTCAAAATTTTATTATTGTATCTTGAGAACATTGTTTTCATAGACCCAGGTCTTTTTTTTTCCTGTCTAAAAATACATTGGCCAGTATACCAATGAAAAAAAAAGAAAAAAATGCAGATAATTTTGAAAATTTTGGAATAATTTATTTTAAACCATGTTACTATAGAATAGCCATGGTCTTGATCCAATCCCCCCCTACTCTCCCAATACACACACACACACACACACCTCTCAGAACCTTTTCTCTGACCTAGCTTGTTCACCCAATCTGGATTTCCGATTTTGAAGGTTGAGGCTTCTCAGTGGCATGGCCACTGGTATGCATATACAACTCTCAGAGTTGTATAGGGATATAGGGATAACAATCAGATGTAGTTCCTCTTCTACCATAGTAGACTACCTCTTGAGACCACACTATTGTACTTCCAATTAAAGAAACCAGTCAAATTCTTAATCTAAACATTTTCCTAATGAAAAGCAAAGCAAAATTGATAAGATAACACTGTTCCATAAATTGAGGACACACTCTACAAGGGTGTGCATAGTGTTGATAGGAGGAGAGTAGACAAAAACTTAAAGAACCTCTGTACAGATGAACAAGAGTAGTGAAAATGTGTCAGAGACAATTCATAGCTCTGTACTGTAATACTGGATGTTCTTTATCTATATCAGTAACAGCAAGTACAGTAATTCACTGATATGCCAGACTGTTTCTTCTTTGGCTGCTCTCTCAAGTTGATCCTCTTCTGTGTTTCCCTCTTCTATTTCTGAACAGTATCACTTTTCCTCTAGCCAGTCCAATTGCGCTGCTCTTTTTCCAAGCTGCAGAAGAGGTATTATACTCTTTCAACAAAAGCAGAAACCCTAAGCCTGGCATCTGCAGAGCTCTTCTAGATCTGTTCCCTTAACTGGTCCCTGAGTCAGAATCAATTTTTTTTTTCCTCCAAAAGCATAAAGCCCCATGTCAGGGATTTGCAGAGCTTCTTCTGTCCTGCTCCCTTACATGGATTTAGAAGTGTTTCTACCTCCTAGGGCACTAAGTGTCAGTTCAGGGAAAAGCAAATGTAAAACTTACCTTTCTCCAGTCTCCTCTTCCAAACAAAAGATGACAGTGAAAAAAAAAGTATAAAACAGAACACAACAAACAAGCAAACAAAACTTATGCCACTTTCTCTTCCAAGGAAAAGCTATCACACTCTAAGTTCTCTTCCTATACTCAACCCAAGGTCTCTCCAGAGATCAGCCCTTAGCTTTTCAGATTATCTTAGCTTGGTTTGGTTCTGGCTCAGTTCAACTAATTTACTATTCCAAATTAAGGTTAATTCAATGATATGACTCATCTCAATCTTATGGTGATAAACTAAAATCCAATTTATTCAAATATACCGTCACTAAGGCAAATATATTTGTCCTATGAATATCAAACACTTGTAGGAATCAGAGATTCCCAGCTCTAATCTTTAATGTCCTGATATAGGTCATATGTAAATTAGAAGCTGGAAAATAGGACAATTCTGCCAAATTTAAGTGGAGTAAATGCCTTTTTCTTTGGAGGGATGCTTTCCCCCCCACATTTATTCCATGATTATCCATATTTTTGCCCCTTTCTAATGTCCAGTCTCTTGTTTTACCTCATCAGGAAATCAAATTAAAAATAAAATATGAAATAAATTGTTCAAATCACTGAATTCAAATAGACATCTGATTTGTAGCTTCTCGTTCCTGAAAAAAATGATTAGAGGAGAGCAAGAAAGAGAGACATTTCACAATAAATTCAAGGGAGGGAAAGGGTGCATCTGAGCCCAAAAGCCAATGTGGATAAGTGAAAAGGATTTGGGCAATAGAGTCAGCAAAGAACAGTAATTGAAGCCCATCTTTGAAATATTCTGTCTGTGTAACTATGAGCAAGTCTTCTAACTACTTCAAGATTTTCTCTTCTGGAAAATGAAAATAATACCTATAATGTCTACTCCACAGGGCTGTTATGAATATTAAATGAGGTAAAGTGTATAAAACACTTTTCAGAACTTAAAGTCTATATAAATGTCAGCTATTATTATTGTTAATACACTCATTCCTCCTTGATTCATACTTGATTTTAGGCTGGAGGTTGAGACAAATTGGCAGATGTGTGGCTTTTGACAAGTTTCTTAGTACCTATCAATTATTTGCTGTATACTACTGACTTAAAGAAAGTGCCACATAAACCTGGAAAGGAGCAGGGGAAACGTGTGGCTATGTAGTCTTAAAATGGTGTGTTTAGAAAAATAGACCGTAGATCCTACGTGGCCTTGTCTAGTGCGTGGAATGTGGTGTTCTTACTGCCCGGGCTTGGGTTTTGCTTCCATTCAAGGAAGGTAAAGTTTTAGTAGTAGTGGAGTATAGTGTAAAGAGTAGTAGATTTGAGGTTAAAAAGGAAAACAAAGCAAAACAAAACAAACTACATGTCAGTCTTAACTCCACTTTTTACTTACAGATGGTGTGACCTTGACCAAATCTCTTCCATGTTGTGGGTTTTAATTTTCTCAGCTGCAAAATGAGACTCCTGGACTAGGTAATCTCCAAAGTCCCTTCTTATTCTAACAGCCTACCTTCTAAGCTTCTCTTTCTAACTCTGACATTCTACATCCTAAGGTTCTTTTCAGCTCTGTATTCCGTATGAAATTTCCTAACACTACATTTTATCTTTTTTTCTTTGCACACAGGTTTTTAAACAAAGCTGGTAAAGTAGTGTCTTTTTTGTGTAATGAATAAACATAACGGTCCCATTATTATATAAATTGTATCATTGGTGAGTATGATCACATCTATGGGTTAATTCCTTTAAAATTAGAATCAATAATTAGCATAGAATTTATCTCTTCATTACATTGCAAAGTGTCTTGTGCAGTCATAGGCTATTGTTGGAATAACAGCTTGTACAAATTTCAGGAAAGAGAGAAGACACATATGAATACCAAGTTCTTCTACACCTTTGTCAACTGTCTCAATGACTTTTTTTTTTAATCACATCAGCACTGCTTCATAGGTGAATTGAAGGCATAAGAGGTAGTGGAAGATGAGGATGATTTTTGATGGTCACTTTTTTTCTTCATATGATCTTGAGATATTTTTATACGTTAAGTATGATTGTTGCAGGTTGAGGCTGCTCATCATGGCCAAATAGCCGGTCTTGGAGTCCAATAAAATTATTGTTTATGATGGAAAGACAAGAAGTTCTGGTTTTTTTTAATAGCATCTTCACTTTCAACATCATTTTTAACTTTGTTGCTATTGTTTAGTCATTTTCAGTTCTTTGTGACCGTTTGGTGTTTTCTTGGCAAGGAGAATGTAATGGTTCACCATTTTCTTCTCCAGCTCATTTTACAGATGAGGAAACTGAAGCAAATAGGGTTAAGTGACTTGCCCAGGGTCATATAACTAGTAAGTATCTGAGGCTGGATTTGAACTCAGGTCTTCTTAACTCTGGGTCTGGTGCTTTATACACTGTGCCACCTAACTGCTTTATTAGATTATTTTCCTTGTGTCCAGATTAGCCTCATTTTTCTGCAAAAGTTCACTCTCTCCATCCTCTTCCATATCTTCTATTCTCCCTCATCATCTTCTTCACGTAAGGCTGAGCAGTCTCAAGGTATTATAATGTCCTTATTTCTAGGGTAATCATCTTAAAATCTTTTTTTCACTCCTGTAACACCTGAATTGTAAATTTACCTACCTATCCCCCATCACCATCATCTTCTTCAATTATAGCTTCTGATTCATCTAAATATTCCATTTTCTTGCATTGCTTGTTGCAAGGCATATTTTTAGTAATGAAAAACTGTTTACTAATTGGTAGAAATGTTATATCTTTCAATTCTTCTTTTGAAGCCCTTTACCATGTTGGACAGTGATAGACTAATCAGTCTTTATCTGCAGCAAACTCTTCTTGGGTGATCATACCTATTTCCTTAAATTTTGATTCCTTTAGTTAAATTGTTCAGATCTAACTTTCTATGATAGTATGATTTTAGCTGGGGATAAAACTTTATTAGCATATGGGGAAGAGTTTCCTTACGAATAATATAGATTTGGAGAAGTCATGGAGGCATAACCACTCACTTACTCAAGGAGAGAGTCCATGAGTGACTGGAAGTTGATTAGTCTCTCTCCAATGGACTCTTCAGGTATCCTTTCTTCCAGAATCCATTAGAGGTCAACATTTCCTCTGAATAACCTGACCTACTCTTGGGCTCATTTCCAGGAAACTTTTAAAGTTTTCCTCTCCAAGAGCTGAGGATTTATAATATTCTGGATCAGCACCTTAGGAGTTTTTAATCACATAACTTCAGTTTTAAAAATGAATGGAGAGTTGACCTTTTTCATTCTCCTTCTTATAGGAGTTCATAATTTTGTATTGTGATTGTAACTGTCGGAAAGACATGTCTAATTTGAACAGCATATCCATTGGACACTGGCAGAAAATTCACAGTGCAAGAGCCATCAACAGGAATGATTTGTAAATATTTATTCTTCTGGCCAAGTCCTTTTGGCTGAGCCATCTGAATTGGCTCTGGGGAATTTCCAGACACAAGGAAATATTGGTTATTTTACATTTCACTCTCTTCATTTCTCTGACTTGTTATGTTTCATATGGCTAGAACATGGATAAATCTCCTACAGAGGGGAAGTCATTGAGGGAAACATAAACATTGCTGTTTCAGGGAATGTGTTGCTTTCTTTTTCACTGAGATACAGAGGGGCATGCCATATTGGCCTCAATAGAGGCCACACAATTCTTCCAAATTTTCTTTGTACAAAACTCAAATGAGTTTAATACATACTTGTTGAATTGAATTAAATTCATCTATAACCATGATATTCATAGTAAGATAATGATAATAAAAGTGACACATTTAATTCAATTACATTTAACAAATAGCTATTAAGCATTGCTTTGGACAAGGCCAAGATACCATGGCCAAGTAGAGAGAAACATGACTTGGGAATCATGGAGTCTTGGATCCAAGGCTTGTCTCTGGTCCATCTTGGCCAGGTGACACTAATCACTCTTTTCCTCTCAGGGCCCCAGACAATTCTAAACGGCAGAATGATGGTTCACTTTTTTTTTTAACTTTTTTTTTTAGGGATAATTCCCTCTGAGGAAAGGCCTTATAAGAATGAAAATCACAGGCTCAGTCCAAATGGGCCAGACACTGAGTTAGGCACTGGAGACACAAAGGCAAAAATTTAATAATATACTCAAAAAGCTAATGTTCTACTATGGATTGAAGATATGCAACATAAATAAATACAACACAAACAAAGAGATGAAAAGAAATTTTGAAACCAATCGAGTGGTAATAATAAGCCGTGGGAGTTGATGTAAAGGCCTCATGTAGGAAGTGGATAAAGGTGAATTCAATTCCGCAAGTACATATTAAGTACATACTATGTCCCAGGCACCGGCCTAGGTAATGAGGATACAAAGGCAGAAATAAAAGTTTCTTTGTTCCCAAAACTTTGTTCCTGAAAGTGAGAGTTAAAGAAGGCAGCAACAACATGCACAAACACAAGTAAATTATAAAATGTGAGAAATAAATAAGGTATTTACCTAGAGGAAAATGTTAATATGACTGCAGAAATCAACAAAGGTTTCTCAAAAGTGGGTGTAGCGCTTGCATCAAGTCTTAAAGACATCCACAGGTTCCAAGCATTGGAGTTAAACAAGGAAGGTTTCAGACCTATAGGACAATGTGTATAAAGATATGGAGGTAAGAGATAGAATGCTATTTGAGGGGAATAGTGAACAAGCCAATTTGACTTGTATGTGATACAAAGGGTAATGTGTGAATAGCCTAGGAAGAGAGGTGTGAACCAAGATAGGAATGACACTAAATTAAAACCCTGCGGTTTATTTGCTAATTTTTATTTTATTTTTTCCTTAACTAAATTTAAAAAAAAATTAGATTTCTTTTAGTTATGAGTTCCAAATTCTTTTTCTCCCTCCTTCCCCTCTTCCCTCCTTCAGAAGGCAAGCAATTTGCTATAGATTATATATGTGCAGTCATGCAAAACATTTCCCTATTAGCCATGTTACAAAAGAAAATGCAGACCAAAAATAAAGAAATAATGAAAAAAAAGTAATAAAAAAAAGCAAAAATTTTCAATTTGCAATTTGAATTCAGACTCCATCAGTTCTTTCACTGGGGGTGGATAGCATTTTTCATCGTAAGTCCTTCAGAATTGTCTTGGATCATGGTATTGCTGAGAAGAGCTAAGTTATTCCCAAACTATAGTATATATTTTATTATACTGCAATAAAGAGCCATAGTATTCTTTTAATATTATACAAGTCTTCAAAGGATTTGGAGACAAATGAGAAACTGTACCAATTTACCAGAAATTAGTGACTGCTGATAAGCCCTGACCTCAGGTTGTTCAGGGGATTCCTGAATCAGGTCTTCTTTCCTATTGCCATCTCTTGTCCATGCTCAGCATTGCAAGGAACATCTAGGGAAGATTCACCCGGACCAGCGAGAAGGCAAAGGCAGTGGTTGAGGACTTTTTGACACTTAGGATCACAGAATGTCAGAGCTGGAAACGTCCTTAGAGATCATCTAGTTCAGCTCTCTCATGTTCTGGATTAGAGGACAGAGATGCAAAGAGAGGAAATGACTTGCCGAAAGACACACCATGTTAGGAGTAAAGTGGAGGATTTAATACAGGAAATAACTAAATATTCATTGAGTGCTTCTTATAGGACAAACATAATCCCACCCCACCTCCCTCACCTCTAAGACTTAAAGATACAAAGAAAGGTCAAAACCTAGTTTTACCCTCAAGGAACTCACATTCTAATGAAGTAGGAAATATGGAAAAAAAATGTTAGACATATAAAATGTAAATGGAAACAGTGGGGGTAAGGGTGCGGGATGGAGAGGGACTTAAACATGCTTCCAGGAAAAGGTATGATTGAAGTGTGAGTCTTAAAGTAAGTCAGGAAGCAAAATGACAAAGGCACATATTTCAGGCATGGGAGAGAGCCAGTGAAAAGATATCCTCTCCAGAAATGGAAGGTCTGGCAAGAGGAACAGTAATGAGGTCAATGTCACTGGATCACAGAGTAAGTGAAAAAGGATAAAATGTAACAAAACAGAAAATGGAAGAAGGGGCAAGGTCCTGGTGGGCTTTAAATGCCAGATAGAATTTCTATATTGTATTCTGGAGGGATCGAAGGGAAATCTTACTGTATTATTTTTTTTTTGAGTTAAAGAGATAAGGTCTGACCTGCACTTTAGAATATAAACCTTGACAGTTGAATGGAAGATGGATGAGGATGGGGAGAGACTTGAGGCAGAAAACCTAACCAGAAGGCTACTGCAAGAGTCCAGGCCGGGGGGGGTTTCTTCTTGACCGATCAGTTTTGCAGATATATTGACCCCTAAAGAGGACATGATTTGGTCAATAAATGCAGGAAAAGAGAAAATATTGTAAATGCTTTGAGTTTCCTGTCTCTCTTTCTAACACTGGAGTAGCTAAGTGGGTGTCTTGAGACCTGAGAGTTGTTGAGAAAAATTAAAGGCATTGAGATATCCTTCTGGTGGAGGATGCTGCAGTCCTATCTTTGGTTCTCATTTTTCAAATTGTTGGTAAAGATCTTTTCATTGGTACCTCACAGAGATTTAAATGATCCAGGATGTAGAAAGTGATCAGAATTGCAAAGGTTCTTTTTGTCTAACTAACATCGATTAACTGACACATGGTATATTGTGACTGTTCTCCATCTCCGTTAGCCCAGTTTTCTCAAATATAAAATGGGGAAAGTAGAACTATTTCTACATAGTTCACAATTTCTACAGAATTGAGAATTATCATCATCATTATTATTATCCCATGAGCATGCCTTTAATATTCCCACCTCCATGTCTTTGTTTCCATTTCATCTGTCTTCCTTACCCTTATGGTCTCCTTATCAAACCCCACCCATTTTTTAAGGCACAGAGTAAATGCCACCTACTCTATGAAAAAGGGCAGCTAGGAGGCACAGTAGATAGTGCCAAGATTGGAGTCAGGAAGTCTCATCTTTCTGAGTTCAAATCTAGCCTCAGACACTTACTACATGTGTGACCGTGGGCATGTCACTTAACCCTATATGCCTCAGTTTCTTCATCTGTCAAATGACCTTGAGAAGGAAATGGCAAATCACTTCAGTATCTTTGCCAAGAAAACTTCAAATGGTGCCAGGAAGAGTCAGCCTGACTGAAATGACTGAACAACAACATTCTATGAAAACTTCTCTATCTTCCCTCCAACACAAGTCAGACACAATGAAAAGGAATTGTCTCTGGAGTCAGAGGATCCTGTCTCTGATGCTACCTGTTTGACCTAATGCAAATTATTTTACCTCAGTTTCTTCATCAGCAAAATGAAGAGTTTGAACCACATGACCCCAATCTCCCTTCCAGCTCTAGATCTAAATCTATTATTCTATGATTTATCTGTCTTCTTTACGACTTTTAAATTTTACCTTATATTCTAGTTGTATTCGTCCCTACCCTATATTCCCATTAGACTGTAAGTTTCCTGAAAGTGGAGATTGGGCCTTTTTTATCTTGGTATTCCTAGCAATCTTGAGCATAGCATTTTGCACTATGATATAAGGAAAAATAAAACTTTGCTTATACATATATATATATATATATATATGTATATACATATGTGTGTATGCATATTATATATATATATATATGAAAAATTAATTTAAATTTTGACTCCTCAAATTATTAGTTCGATGACAATGGACAAGTCATTGAAATTATCTGAACCCATTTCCTCATTTCTGAAATATTTCGTATCTCATCTGGACTACTGTATTTAGTTTTGTACCCCACTCTTGAAAAAAAAATATTGGTTAGCCAGGGAAGGTCTTGATGAAGATTATCAAATTATTAGTGAAGTCAGGATTATGCCATTCAAGGATTAGCTGAAGAAACTGGGAATGGGTAATGGGTTTGTTTGGGAGTCAGTAGGTTTCCTCTTCTTGGAAGTCTAACAGAGGCTGGTTGACCACTTGTTGAATATGTTATAGGGGACATTCCTTTCAGATATAAGTTGAAATATATATTTTATATATATATATATATATATATATAATTCCTATATATAAATTCCTATATATATATTATATATATATATATATGTATAAAAAACTTGGCTACAAAGGTACATTCTGACTCTAAATTTCTATAATTCTATGAATACAGATTTTCATCTGAGAAATTAAAAAAAAAACTCGACATAAGGAAGACAAGGAACAAGCATTTATTGAATGTGTACCATGTGCTAAGTACTGTGCTAATTCCTTTATAAATATTATCTCATTTGATCCTCACAGCAGCCCTGTGAAGTAGGTGCTATTATTATCTTCACTTTACGGTTGAGGAAAATGAAATAGATATATGTTAAATGACTTGTCGAGGGTCATTCAGCTAGTGAATGTTTAAGGTTAGATTTGGACTCACATCTTCTTAATACAGGTCCAGTGGCTCCTCTATTCACTGCCTCACCTAGCTGCTAAGGTAGCATGATAGCTGTCTTCAAGCATGTAATAGATTGGTATATAGAAGAGAGATTTCGTTTGTTTTGCTTGCCCTGAGAAGAACAAGGAACTGGAAAGTGTAGATGGGCATATTTAGGCTTCAGAAAAACGAAAATGTGATAAAAGTTATACCTGTTCCTAAATGAGAGGGCTGCCTTAGAAGACAGAGATTTTCCTTTCACTGGAAATCTTCAAGCTCAAAGTGGTTGACCACTTGTTGAGGATGTTGGAATTGAGGTCTTTGATCAAATCTGAGTTGTACTAGATAACTTCCAGAAAGCCTTCTCACTCTGAGATTTCGGTGACTCTATGAAGTTAAGGGATAATGATCCATGCATTCCCTCTCTTGCAGAATTCTTAAGAGGAAAGTAACGATTAAATCTTAAAAATGGTGTAGGAAGGTGTGATAATCATTAGGTTAGAAATTCAGTTAATGCTTAGACTTCATCTGATGTGTGACTTCTTCTCTTTGGGCAGAGCCACTGTCAATGCCATCCATCGATACCTTCCAGTACAGTGGGATCATTGTCTCTTTCTGTAAATCTTCACAAGCTCTGCCAACATGCTAACAGACTCCCCAGGTTCTTTGAACACTTGGTGAATATCTGTTCATTAATCAATTGATTAGCTATTCACCATCCTGTAGACAAATTGTCCATGCATCCCTTTCTACCTTTAGCATTCTAATTTTGTTCCTAAAGCTCTCAGTATTGAAACCAAATGACAGCCCACTGAGATGCCATCAGATTCAGAAAACTAACTTTTCCTTCTAACACAATCCTGTTGATCTGATGCCATTGGGGAAAATGACAACACACTTTATCCCCAACCTTTATATCAACTGTCACCAAGTCTTGACAGTAGCTTATGGTACCAGCTATAATTTTATATATGTGTATGTGTATATATGTTTATGTAATATATTAATATATTATATCATAATATAATATATAATTTAATAAAATACAATAAATCATAATATGTAATAACATATATGTTTATATGTGTATATGCATATATGTATGTATCATCTTGATATAAGTGTACAGATATATAAATATCTATATATTTAGCCATACTTTGTCAGACATTTCCTCTCCCCAGAAAAAATCCTTTTTCCTGGATGATAAAGTACTTATTAAAAGAAAAGTAGAAGAAAAGACATTTGAATATCTTAAATATCATCAATAATAGCCCACAGCACAAGTAAAGCATAGAAAGCTGGTCTTGGAGCCAGGATGAACTGAGCAGTTCCCCTCTCTGACATGTGCTGATTTCTTGATCCTGGGAAAGTCTTTTAATTTTTCAATGTTGTAGGTAATATTCTAGCTTTATAAGTTATAGCAAAGGGGCCAAATTATATTGGTAGAGAACATTTCCACAGTGGTGAATGTCTAATACCATTTCAAATAAGCTACATTTCTATACCTTGTTGAGCTGTTCACCAAAGTTGGACAGCTTGGTAGCTCAGTGGATAGCATATTAGAGTAAGAGTCAAGAAGACCTGTGTTCAAATCCTGCCTCAGATGCTAACTAGCACTGTGACCTTGGGCAAGTCAGTTATTATGTCTCAACCTCACTTTTCTGATCTATAAAATGGGGGTAGTGATAGATCTTAACTCGGCTGTTGTGAAGATCAAATGAAAAAAACACATTTACATACTTCATAAGCCTTAAAGCGCTGTATCAATACTAATTATCATCACTATTTTTAACCAGTAAATACAGTTATCCCTTCCACATCGCAGGGGTTGAGTTTCAGCACACCTACGATATGGAAAATCCATGTAAAATTTTTTGACCCTCCCTTCGTACCAGAGAAGAAGTCTGGATTTTTTTCTACTTTTTCTTTTATGGGATATTTACGGTACCTTATTGTAAAAAATTGGTTGATATTATACAATACTCTCTCTCTCTCTCTCTCTCTCTCTCTCTGTGTATATATATATATATATATAATATACACACACGTATATATATATATATATAATTCATTTATGAGTTTCTAAACTTTTTCTGTGTTGACTGTTAGCCTTTGTGCATTGCCTGCAACTTCCGCAAAACTCCCCCCAAATTCCTATTTAATTTCTTACACTGATGTGGGATACAGTAAAACTGCAATGGGGAAAGTTGAGATGTTGAAGGGATAATTATAGCAATCATAACACTCATATGATGCCCAGTCACAGCTCAGTGATTCAGTGGATAGAGTTAGAAACACTTATTTTCCCAAGTTCAAATACAGCCTCAGACACTTACTAACTGGGTGACCCTGGGCAAGTTAACCCTGTTTGCTTCACTTTCCTCATCTGTAAAATGATCTGGAGAAGGAAATGGCAAACCATTCTGCCAAGAAAATCACAAATGAGATAAAGAAGAGTCATATATGACTGAAAATAACTAAACAGCAATTGAACTTTAAGTTAAAAAACCACTTTACATATGTTATATGATTTGATAATGCACAAAAATCCTATGAGATAAATTCTGTACATTTATTAAACCCATTTTGGAGATGAAGCATCTGAGGCTCAGAGAGAGTAATTGATTTGTCCAGAGTCACACAGCTAACAAATATTTGAAGCGGTTTCTGAACCCAGGCCTTCCTGAAATCAGGTACAACACCCATCCATTAAGAAATGCTCCTCCCTAGATTTCACTAATATACCTTTGTGCCAGGTATGATAAGTGTTATTACTTTAATTTTACAGATAAGGAGATATGAGATTCAGCGAGAGGACTTAAGTGTATAAATGTAAAAAATGCTAGTGTTGAGTCTACAGTCCAGGGCGTCTGATTTGAAGTTTAAAGAGCTTTCCCCCATTCCACACTCTAGCCCATCCCCCACACAGCTGCCAACACACTTTCTTTTTTAAGTGCTGAATTGACCATGTCACTTCCTTATTTAATAGACTCTAGGCCACATAGATGGGGAAGCTCCAGCCTTGAGGTCACTTGTGGCCCTCTAGGTCCTCAAGTGAGGCTTTTTGGATTCAGTCAAATCCTTTTATTAAGGGTATTTGTTCTGTGAAGTTTTTATTAAGGAGATTTGTTCTGTGAAGTTTTTATTAAGGAGATTTGTTCTGTGAAGTTTGGATTCAGTCAAAGGGCAGTACTTGAGGACTCAGAGGGCCACATGTGGCCTCAAGGCTGCAGGTTTCCCATCCCCATGAGGCACCACTTTTTTTTTTTTTCTCTAGAATAAAATACATATTTTTAGTTTGTCTTTTAAAGTCTTTCACAAGTTGGCCCCAACCTATCTTTCTAATCTCATTATACATTATTTCTCTTCTTATACTCTATGGTCCAGCCAACCTGGCCATCTCTGTTCTTCTTACATGGCCTTCCCTCTTCTATTATCTATGCTTGCTCATTGGCCCTCTCCCATGCTTGGAGTCCACTCCCTCCTCGCCTCTGATCTCTCAAACTCTATTTCTTACTTCAATCTAAAGCTCAGCCACCATCTTCAACACATCTGATACTTACTAGCTATGTAAGCTTGGGCAAGTCACTTAACCTCAGTTAAGTCACTGTCTCAGTTTCCTCAACTAGAAAATGGACATAATAGCATCTATCTCCCAGATATGTTGTGAGGAACAAATGAGGTAATATTTTGTAAAGCACTTAGCATAGGTCCTAATCAGAGATGATGAACATTCAGGAAGATCCTTTCTAAGATAATAAGTTTTAGAGAAGGTGTTGAATTACCTGAGTAGGGGGATTTTCCTCATCTTAGAATGCTCAATGAATTCACAGGTTCAGCCAGTGCCCATATGTGGAATACTAAGAAGTATATGGCCCAGGAGAGCCCCTATGCCAATGAATAAGAATCCCTTCTATAACATATATCACACACGACTGTTCAAACTTTGTTTAAGGCCTACAGTAAGAGAGAATATATTACCTTTCAAGGTGGCCCACGTCACTTTTGGAAGGTCATAATTATTGGAAAAATTCCTTCACAAATTAAGTCTAAATTTTCTTATAACTTCAACTCATTTCTCCTCAGTATGGATATAGTATGGCATTTAGGTTTCACAGTGCATAGTGTGCCTGGCCTGAAGTGAGGAAGACCTGAATTCAAATGCAGCCTCAGATACTTACTAGCTGTGTGACCCTGGGCAAGTCATTCAACCCTTTTTGCCTCAGTTTCTTTATCTGTAAAATGAACTGAAGAAGGAAATGGCAAACCACTCTATATTTTTGTCAAGAAAACCTTAAACGGGGTCTCTGGCTTGGAAGAGTTAGAATAGGAGTAGGGTTATGGTAATCTGTGTAATGGAGACAAAATAGTACACTAACAGAATTGGAGAAGAAATCATAGAAACAAGCAAACAAAACTTTGCATGACAAGAATCAACTAACATCTATAATCCCCTCCTCTACATCATTTTCAATCTAGTCTACGTTGAAAGATATCTGGAGATGAGGAATCTACTACTTTCTTACCCTTTTCACTTATAGACAGCTCCAATTGTTAGGAATTTTATTTTACTTTATTTTATTTATTTTTATTTTATTTACTTATTTAGTTTATTTTTTCCTTAGGAAGATTTATAAATAGACCATTACAATTTGTAATTCTTCTGCTAACCCCATTGTATCCCCTAGAAAAAATGAGTAAGTCTCCACACGAGAGTGTTTTAACTACTTGAAGATCATAATCATTCATATGTCTTTCCTTTTCTAGGAAAACGTCTTTGAAGTCTTCAATCATTCCTTATATTGCATAAACTTCAGTCCCTGTAATCCTCTTCAATATATTCTCTAGCATGTCAAGTTTTCTCCTAAAATGCAGGACTCATACCTGAACATAATACTCCAGATGTGGGAGAAAATGGTATCTGACCAAGGTGGCCCATTTGGATTAAGACAACACATTGAGGGAAAACAAATCCCAAATGTAAATGATATAAAAATAAAAATAAAAATTATCATAGGATCTTTGGCTCATAGATTTAGAACTGGGAGGGAATATAGAGTTCATCTATACCAACTCCCTCATTTTCAAATAAAATAATTTATTAATTTATTAAGGAATCAGCTTTATATATTTGTCTTCATGATAATGCCAAAGCCTTAGTCATATCCTCTTTAACATTTCATCAATAGTTTGAAAGAAAAATAGGTTAAGTAGAAGATTGTGTCAAAGAAGAATCAAATATTAATGTGAGCAAATCCTGAAACAGAGAGGGCAAGCATTTTCAAAGTTATTTGGATGAAGATCAATGAAGGCATAAATAGACATGATATTTTCATTGGAATTTACTGTAGACCACCTGGGCAGAAAGATAAAGTAGATAAGGATATCAGGAAATAGATTAAAAACTTGGCATAGAGCATCACAGAGTAGTGAGGAAGGACTTTAATTTTCCAAGTATCTGCTGGGTTTCTCAGTCTGTCTCCTTTTCTCCTTCTCTTGTTTCTCTCTGTCTTTCTGTCTCTCTGTCTCTGTGTCACACACATATACATGGATACACATGCCTATGTACATGCATGCCCCATATATGTATATGAATACATATGCACATACACCAACATAGCATAACAGTTAACCAAATTCCTACCAACAAGGAACAACTGGTTATTAGTTAGAAATTATAGCACCATTGGAGAGAAAAAAAAAGATTTTTAGAATTTTTCATTGAGAAGAAAACTAGGCATAGTTTGACATGGACTCCATTTTGCCAGAACAGAGCTGAAAGAAATGGCCTCAAATTCAGCAAGGAAAGTCAGACCCAGAGGGATGGAAAACTCTCAAGACTGGCATTTTGAAGAAAGAGTAACGCTTTTGATGAGAGGAAAAAAAATGGATTTGTCTCAAGAGATGAACATAAATGCACAGGAAAATCATCCACTGATTTCCATTTTTAAAAGACATGCACAATTAGAAGTAAACGCATTTTGTGGGAAATGGATACAAAATTATGAAAGACTCCTGAATGGTGTCAAAGTAGCTAAAGTTAGTATTAGCTTGGGCTGAAAAGTAAAGCTAAGGACAACACAAAGTTTTGTTGTTGTTTGTTTATTTAAGCTAAATTGGAGAAACAGAGAATCAAAGAAGGTATGGGACTACTGTTTTGAGATTCATGTGATGATAAAGATGATGAAAGCTGCTCACCATTTATTTTGATTCTTTTTTCTCTGCCAAGGGTAAGTATTTTTGACCCTGAAAAGATCAGAGAAAAGCAGTTAATAGGGAGTTTATATCCAACATAATAAAGAACACTTCTCAGCCCTTGATGAGTTCAAATAATCAGACCTGTAAGAACTCCATTCTCAAATACTTTAAATAAAGGTGAATATGATTTGATCAGTGACTGTCATGATTCCTGAAAGACTGAGGAATAGAAGAGATACTTCATGACTAAAGAATGCACTAATTCTTGAAAAAAAGGGAACAGAATCAAGTCTGAAAATATAGGTCAGTGATTCTCATTCATTCATTAAACAAGAATTTTGCATGCTACCTCTGGCAAAATTCTAGACTCTATTGTGAAAAGGCAGCTAAAAATCGAGAAGTAGGAGCAAAAATTGCAAAGCTAAGATGATTTCAACAAGAGAAGCTATGTCCTACTAAGCCCATATCTTTTTCTTAATGGATTGCTAAATTTAAAGAATTTCATAGATAAAATTTACCTCATTTTTTTCAAAGCATTTTTGCAAAATTTCTTAGGTTATTCTTACAGAAAACTTGGAGAAATGTGGGTTAGATGATGATAAAGTTCAGTAGATTTTGAACTAGTTAAATGATCAAGGCCCTGAAAATAATAGCTAATGGTTCATTATCAACTTGGAAGTAGGTCCCTGGTACAATATCCCAGACATCTGTGCTTAGTTCCATTTGTTTGATTTTTTTTTTCATTGACAAGATAAAGCTTGAAGGTTCATCAAATCTGTAAATAGTACACAGCTGGGAGAAATATCTTGCTACATAGGATGTTTGAACAAGGATCCAAAAAGATTCTAACAGGATAGAATGTGGAGCTGAGTGGAATGAGGAAATTCAATGTGAAATAAACAAAAAGTTAAAGTAAATCGATTTCATAAGGACAATATGGAAGGAATTTGGTTAGCAAACAATTTATCTGAAAATGATCTCTGGGTTTTAGTGGACTATGAATGCAATATAAGGAAATAGTGTAATACTGAATCAATTAAAACAAACAAACAAACGAATGTGATTCCAAGTTGTACTAACAGAGGCATGGTATCCTGGAACAGGGAGGCAACAGTCCCGCTGTACTCTATCCTCTTTGGATCATGTCTGGAGCAATGTCTTCTGCTTTGGGTGCCCCATTTTAGGAAGGGCATTGATAAACTGGAGAGCACCGAGAGGAATGCATGTTGGCAGATGGTCTTAAGATTATGCCCAGTGACAAATGGCTGAAATTGTTACATGAAAGAAAGATTAGATGCATTTTGCTTGGCCTCAGACGGACAAGGATATAATGAAAAACTTCCTAAAATCATGCTATTCAAAAATGAAATTAACAGCTTACCTTCATTAGAGGTGTTCAAGCAGAGGTTTCATGAATACCTGTTGGGCACATTGTAAGGAGTATTCTTGTCTAGTTATGAATTGAAATAAATGGACATTTAGGTCTCTTCCACCTTTATGATTCTTTGATTCTGATTCTCTAATATGAATGACAGGCTAACATAGTTTGATGGGAAGGTCAGCATTGAATGCAAAAATTGGAATCTAAAAAAAGTATTGATAGGCTAGAAGGAGTAGATCATGTCCAGAAAGATAAAACCTAACAGAGAGAAACTCAAAATCTTATAATTTTGCTTGAAAGGGTTAAATGTGCAAAAAGACGAGGACAAAGACGAAGAGGGGAAATGGGCGAGACACATAGATTTATTTGTGTAAACACAGGGCTTTACAACAATAATGCAGAACCAGTTCTTTGTTATGAGGAATGACAAGAGATTTATCCTTAAAGAGCCTGGGTTTAGTGATCCATGTAGATAATATAAAGAAATCATAGTAACTTTGCAAAACATAATGGCAGGATGAAGAAAGAACAAAACAAAATGATTATCACCTCCCGAATACCTACCAATGTATGACCCTTGGTCAGAATTAACCATCAGAAGCTGGCTATCTTTCATAGAACCAAAGACAGCAAATCCCCATGCTATAAATACAGATCTGAAAATATACTGGGGAACTCAATGAATAAACTATCGTGGAATTAGATTATTATCACAGATGGAAACACTGCCCACAATCACCCAGACAATATTGATCCACAAAATCTTAGGAACAGCATTTTTAATAGATGTAATGTTACCAAATTTCATTATGTCCAAGCTTAATGAAATGAAGAATTTTCAAAATATAGTGACCAGGCAGAGGTCAAGGTTATGAGAGAGGAGCATGAGGTACATGTCATCCTAGTGTTCTGTCTGTTATTAGAGTGGTACCAAGGTTGCTTTCACGGAACCTATAGAAGATGAATTTAAATAGTAACGTTTTTATTCAATGATAACGGATGGCTATTTTATTCATTTGGGCAATAATCAACAGAACGTTAAATATAAAATAGAAAAGCAGGATAATGAAAAAGTGAGGGCTCTTGGCCTGGGATCAAGAAGACCCGAATTCAAATCCAACCTCAAACAATTATTCAATGTGTGATCCTGGGCAAATAACTTAATCACTGTCTTCCTCAGTTTTCTCAACTATAAAATGGGAGTAGTAATAGCATCTACCTCACAGAGTTGTAAGTATCAAATGAGGTAAAATCTGTAAAGTACTTAGCACCATGCCTGAAACATGGGCTTAATAAATGCTTGTTCATTTATCTTCCCCCAATGGTTTCTTTTTGAACCCAACTGAAAAAAAATGAAAATGAGATAATAGTGATAAAGAAAAGGAAGGGCTGTTATTTCTATAATGCCACATTCTGTATGTATGCAAGTATCTCAACCAACAAGTATTAAGTGTTATGATGTGGCAGGCAGTGTGCTAAGTGAGATGGGTACAAAGAAATAGCAAAAAAATTAAAAGAATAGCTGCTGTCCTGAGGAAGTTTATATACCGATGAGGTAAAGAAACAGGTACATACAAGATTGTCCTTTGTTTTCTAAAAGGACTCGGGAGATCACGGTGTGATATCTTGAATCATGAGTGAGGCAGAGTTGCACAAAGTGAGCCTCACTTTCTCTTCCAGAGCCATCCAAGTCCAGTGGCAGGACAAAAGTCAAGATAACTGGCTATAGCCCAGAATGGAGTGGATGACCTTGGCACCTTCCATGTCTGACCAAGCTCTGAGCACTTTGCAATGCCTGCTTCAACTGCCTTCATGGCCATTCAAACATTTACCCACTCTGCTGGAGGAAATCTTCACATACTTGGGGTAGATATCTCCTTAACTCACCAAGGGGTCTGAGGCCTGTTGGTTGCCCTCAACTTGGCTTAGCCCATCTGCCAAGATGGTGTACTGGGGAATGGCAGCTGCACAAATTACAGCTTCTTGGATTCACAGTGTAGAGTTGTGTGAAGATGGGCACCAAAAGTAGATGAGAAGCTCTGAAAGGGAGGGAAGGAAGGAATATACATTCCAGGAGAAGCAACATTCATCTGGAGAGCAGAGACTCAGAGTGAAAAGTTCTTACATGGATCCAGTGGTGCCGGATCTCTGGTGTAGGAAGTGAGATAGTTAATGAGGATGCCAAAGAGATTGTGGCTAGAGGGTAGGGAGAGCATTCAATACAGATAACTGAGAAAAGGCCCACAGATTTGGTAACCAGAGGGAGAAGATTAATGAAATAATTCCATTTATTTCAGTTGAATGAAATCTAAGTATTATTATACTTATAGAGGTAACTCCCTAACAATATAAATTGCAGAGCAGACTACATCTGCATTGGTTAAGGAAGTTTCATCGTTGAGAGTTTCCCATATAAAGGAAATCATAAATCAAGTCCCATTTCCTCCCACTACTATACTGATTTTATAGATGAGAAAGCTAAGGCTCAGAGAGATAAAACTTTTTTTTTTTCAGTGTCACATAGCTACTAAGTGGTTGTCCCAGTGAATTTTCCAGCATAGCATAGATGAATTTAATGACAGTAAGATATTTTTGGAGCAGCTATGTGGTATAGGATATGTGGTATGAATCTGGAATCAGGAAGACCTGAGTTCAAATCAGTCTCAAACACTTACTAGCTATGTGACCTTGGACAAGTCACTTAACACTGTTTGCTTCAGTTTCTTCATCTGTAAAATGAGCTGGTGAAGGAAGTAGCAAAGCTGTCCAGTATCTTTACCAAGAAAGCCCCAAATGGGGTCACAAAAAGTTGGACCTGTCTGAAAAACAACAACAAAGATATTTCTAGTGACATCAGAAAATTATATAATGTTCTCTGAATTAAAGATTTCTATCATCCTTTAAGCCCTGATGTGTTTGGTGTGTATGCAGAATGTGTCTTTGGGGCTCAGCAACGCTCTATACATTGTATAGATAGTAGAGGGATTATTTGACTGGGACTAAAAATTATGTATGACATGAAAATTCTTGAGCAGTTCAAGGAGAATGGAGATTAAGAGGGTGAATCATGATCCGGAGAAGACAGTGAAAAAAAAAAAAACATACATGTCAGTCTTTCACTCTTCAAGGCATGAGTTTGAAAAACAAATTCTTAGTTTCACTGTGCAATTTAAGAGTTTACAAAAATGAAAAAGTAGGGTTGACATATGCATGCATGTGTGTATATGTATATACGTGCATCTGCACAGTGCACATGTGTGTATATATGTGTATACACATATATACACACATACATACAAACAAACATAATACATACATTCATACATATGCCTGGCCATCATCATGTTTCCAAATCAAGCTTCTCTCTCATTCAGGGAAGGAGAAGGTAGTTGAAAATACATTAGGAATGATCTCAGAAGATAAGAGTTGAATCCTTGTTCTTCCATTTACCAATAATGTTACTTCAAGTTAAACTATTACTTCTCTACTTTTGATTTCTTCTTGTGTATAAATATGGGGATTTGGCTTTCTAATGTCTTTTCTGTTTCAAACTGTCTATTTTGAACACACATACACATGTAAAAAGATACACAACATCTGTATTTCCCACACCTTTTTCTATTCTGTGACTTTTTCTATGAAATGCCTAGATTAAGTTTACAAGACACCAAGGTGAGGAAAGGAGGTATAAAGAAGGCTATAGGGAGAAGATGGAGGTTATCTCACCCCAATAGCAGAATTTTTTATTGGCATAGTGCCTACTTTTTCCAGCTCACAGAATAGAATTTCACACTCAGAGATGCATCGTGGACTGGTACAGACCTAGTCATCATCAGACAAATTGTCTCCAGCAGGTTTCTGTTATCCAACATCAAACACAAAGATACTCATTATCCTATGGGGAGGAGATAGTTGCTAAGAGTAACAGGGGAGGAATTTGGAGGGAATGGGGAAGGAATTCAGGGTAAAAGGGAAAAGAATTATAGGTGGGATCTTTGGGAAAGGCAGAAAGGATGCTTTTTTAATCCCTAATTTTGTAGTCTTAGGTATCTCCCTACTGATGTGCGTATATGTGTGACAGACAGAGAGAGACAAAGAGACAGAGAGACAGAAGCAGAGGCAGACAAAGAGACAGAGACAGGCAGAGAGACAGAAGCAGAGGCAGACAGAGAGATAGAGACAGACAGAAATAGAGACAGAGGGAGACAGAGAATGAGAGCCAGGGGGAGAGAGAAAGACAGAGAGACAGAGAGAGATCTTATTAGGTTAATTAAGGTGCAGATGCCATACTTTATCACTTTCATGTCTATATTACATCTTCCTATCTGTACAGCTAGACCCTGACTCCACTTTATTCTATTCCTCCCCATCAACCCTAAATTCCAATCATCATCTAGTTTGGATTAGGGAACCTATGGCCAAGAGACCACATGTGGCCTTCTAGGTCCTTGGGTATGGCCTTTTGACTGAATCCAAGTTTTACAAAACAAATTCTTTTCTTAAGGAGATTTGTTCTATGAAGTTTGGATTCAGTCAAAGGGTTGCACTTGAGGACCTAGAGGGTCACATGTGGCCTCAACGCCATAGGTTCCCTACTTCTGAATTCTAGGCACATATAGAATTCAAACTTATAGACTGTTCTCAAACATCTTATCACTGGAAAGGCAATACACACAATAAATCAAAGCTGTATAAACCAATTTCCTAGAAGGTTTTAATTCTCATTTAAATCATTCAAATGTGCTTCATCCCACTGACTTAGCTCTCCATGATAAGTAATACTCAAACCTTTGGAAGGATAGGGAATGGCAGCCCCAGATGTCCCTAGGGGGATGCACAACCATAGCCAGGAGGAGATATGAAAACGAGCCCATTGCACATATATGCTAAAGGATAAATAGATGGAAAGGAAGTCAAATTAATGGTCATTTGTGCCGAGGGGATGACAGGTCAATCAAATAGTCAGACTTGGAAGGATAAAAACAGTGGAGTTTGGTGGGACACGTGGCCTCCCAAAAAGTTAGCTAGATTCAAATACCATCTTTATTACTTATAGGTTCTGTGATCTGGGGCACTTCATCAGTCAGTCAGTCAGTCAATAAGCATTCAGTAAATACCTACTAGGTGCCAGGTACTGTGTGGTACAGTGTTACTAGATCTTTCTGTACCTCAGTTTCCTCCTTTACAGAACAAAGGGATTAGGCCAGACAATCACTTCACAGCCCTTTCAGTTACAAATCCTATCATCCCCAACCACCTCATCTCTCTGGGTCTCAAGATTTTCATTACATACTCGTGCTACCTAAATCTCACTTGTCCCAGAACAGACTCTGTGACTCTCTCTTGTCATCATTATTCAGTCTGTCTTGTTTTTTGTTTTGTTTGTTTTGTTTTGTTTTCCGAGAAATACATTTCTATTTTCCTCTATAGTCGTGGATTTACCACTACATACTCTGGCCTTGATGTATTTTGTTTCTCTTAAGGTGAGAAATCCCCCTGCCTGAGCTACGACCTCACCAAGGATTGCCTTATTTATTGCCTTTTTTTTTAACTCTACATCTCTTACATTGAAAATAAACTTGAAAGCTGATCTGACCCCTGAACTGCCCCTCACCCTAACATAAACATACACATTGAGCCCTTCAACCTTTACCCTGCCCAGTGGCTCCTCTGACTTCTGGCAGATACGGCATCATTGGACCTACTTCAGTGCCACATTGTTTTTCTTTTCAAACTTCCCCAAAGACATCTCAGATTCCACATGTCCCAAACTAACCTCCTCATCTTCTTCCCTCTACCATACTGTCCCCTTTCAGAATTTCCCTTGTACTACTGAAAGCATTTCCATCTTCCAAATCTCTCAGTTTCTTAATCTTGACATTTTCCTTGCCTACCACGTCCAATCAATTGTCAAAACTCATCGTGTCCTCCTTCATAACATCCATCTCTTGTATCCTCTCCCTTAACTTTACTCACCCAGATAAAAACCCCAGATCAGTCACTCATCTTATTTCACCTAGATTATTTCAATAGCCTCCTAATTGGTCTTCCTGACTCAAGTCTCTCCCCTTTCCAGTCCATCCTCCATACTGCTGCCAAAGTAATTTTCCTTAAGTGCAGATCTGACCATATGGCTCTCCTACTCAATCAACTTCAAGTGGCTTCCTATTGCCTGTATGATAAAAAATATAAACTCTTTTTTTGAAGCTTTTAAAGCCCTATACAACCTGGCACTAACCTATCTTTCTAACCTCATTGAAAATTACTCACCCTCCTTCTCTATGGGATCCAAACAAACTTGCCTTCTCACTGTTCCTCACACATGACAATTCATTTCCTGTCTCTTACTTATTCAGCGACCATCCCACATTCCTGAAATCCACTCCCTAAGTGGAGGAAAGGGAAGAAGTATTTATTAACTACCATGTACCAGACACTGGTCTCAGCACTTTATGAATAATATTTTATTTGATCTTCACAACAACCCTGGGAGGTAGGTGCTGTTATTAACCTCATTTTACAGATGCATGCACAGAATCACTCTTCCTTTCAGCTGCATCTCAAACATCATAAGGGCAGCTGGCCAGTTTAGTGGCAGAGCTGGGATTTGAGCCCAGAACTTTTGATGGCAAAAACAAGTATACTTTCTCCTGTGTCATGAGTGTGCCAAGCACTGGAACTACCAAGAAGCAGCTAAGTGGCCCAGTGGATGGAGCTCTGGATTTGAAGTCCCAAAAACATCAATTCAGATTGATACTCTGACACTTACTAGCTGTGTGATGGTAAAGCCACTTAATATCTCTTTGTCTCAGTTTCCTCAACTATAAAATGGGGATCAAAATAGCAGCTACCTCCCAAGGTTGTTTTGAACATCAAATGAGTTAATATTTGAAAAGTGCTTAGCACAGTGCCTGAAAAATAGTAGGTGCTTAATAAATACTTATTCCTTTTCCTTTCTATCTTTTATATAAAGTTTATTTTTCCCAATCTGCCTGTTAGCACTAACATATGTGTGTCTAGATCTACCTATCTATAATGTACACATATATGATATACACATGCATATATGCATGTATAATATATGTGCACATACATTCATACATCTGTATGCATACATGCACGGGAGTACTTAATGAATACATGTTGATTGTTTCCAAAGCTTGCAATTGCTTAGATCCCTCCTTCCCTCAACCCCAGTGATTCTTCCTACCACACTCATTCCTGTTCCCTAAGAGCTAAGACAGGACAGAGATTGTGCACACCTGGGATCAAATCAGATAATTAGAGTGTTTTCTTTTTGGTGGACATTTATCATTTCAAGAGAATAGATTAATTGATGGGAGGAGGAGGAAATAAAAGAAGGCTATAAGTGGCATAGGACAGTGCAAGGGGGTTGCTTTCTTCCTCTCTTTCTTTCTTCCTTTTTTGCTTGCCCATCAGAAGGTGAATAGATGGTCTCTGAGGTTGTATACTCTGATAAGAGAGGATTCATTAGGCTTGTAAATGTAAGCATCTAGAGCCAGAGAAGATCAATATGATGACAAATAAATATGAGTTCAAACACTAGACATATTAGGGCAGGCACTACATGAAGAATGGGCAGGGGGAAAATTGGACTGTTCCATTCCTTATTAGGTTGGGGAGCTTATTCTGTGTTGGGGGTTTCCATCAGGCTAATACAACGGTGCATCTTTGTATCAGTACCAGAGCTATAAGTAACTATTTTTGCGCCAGGATCAAGGATAGGAGGAAACAAATCTGGGGGTCTATCTAGCACATAAGGAAACCTGTCATGGGACACCTTGAAGTTTCCATGTTACTGAAGGTCTGACTGCTTCTCGGTGGGGGATTGGGGATAGATCCAGAGGCAACAGTGACAGGAATAATACTGTTTAGGTGAAAGAAGTGACCCCAGTAGGTTTCTATTCTGTTGAATAACAGATTGTTGCTTGGGAGGGAGAGGGAAATGGGCCAGGGATGCAGCTGCTGAGATTTCTAGGATATTGAAAACCCTTGGACTCTGTACAGTGCCCAACTCAATGGTGTCAAACGCAAATAGAAACAGATTGCTTCAGGTCACATATTGAGTTAGAAAAGCAGAAATTTACATTATCTATATTCTATTATAATTTTATTCATTTTGTTAAACATTTCCTAATTATTCTTTTGTTTTTATTGATATTTTCTGTTTCTCACATCTTCATAGTATTCCATGTATCCCTCCCCTCCCCTTCCCAGAGAGACGTCCAATGTGACAAATCGAGTTTTTGAAGAGGGAAAAGGTCAGCAAATTGATCTATATATTGAAAAAGGTCAAAAACATGCACCAAGTGTAACATCTATGGACATCCCACCCCCTTCTTCATTCGAGTCTTGTTCTATTTCTATAAATTCGTTACATTTACTTTTGATTTTGTGGTACATCATTATTATTTCTATTTATATAGTTTTGGTTACTGTCTATATTGTTTTCTTGGCTTTATTTCACTCTGCATCAGTTCATATAGATCCCTCTATGCTTCTCTATATTCATCACATACACCGCACACACAGATACTCTTAAAGCACAGTAATATTTCATTATATCCATGCACCACAATTGTTTAGCCATTCCCCAACTGATAGGAATCTACTTTGTTTACAACTCTTAACTATCACAAAAAGTGCTACTATAAATATTTTAGAGTATATGGGAACAGTTTTTGAATTGATAACTTCCCTGGGATATAATTTCAGTAATGGAGTCTCTGGTTCAAAGCATAAAGAACTTATATAATCCCAAATTGTTCTCAAAATGGTTGTACCATTTCACAGCTCCACCAACAATGTATTAATTTACTTGTCTTTCCACAATCCCTCCAACTTCAAGTGTTGCCATTTTTTTTTGTCATTTTTGCCTATTTGCAGTGTGTAAGGTTAAACTTATGGGTTTCATTAATTTGCATTTCTCTTATTTTTACTGATTTAGATCTTATTTTTTTCAGGTGTTGTGAATATTTTGAAAGTTTTTTGTTGTTTATTTGTTTTTAAAGAACTGTTTATTTCTATCCATTGACCATTTGTCTATTGGAGAATGGCTAATATTTTATATGTGTGTATGTATGCATGTATATATAATATATATGTATTTATACACATATACATACATACACACATATTTCCTTATTTCCTTCTGTTGTTACTGGCTTTTTTTTTTGGTTGATTTATCTGTTTATGCTCAAGGTCATTGAGTTTTCTTTTTTCCTGAAATTGTTGGTAGTTTCAATCTTTCCCCCTTATTTTCCTTATCATTCACTTGCTGACTCTATCCCTCTGATTGTGCTTTTCTTGGTGGCTGAATCTCAAAGCATCTCAACCTCTTCCCACATTGGATAATTAATGATTCACCAGCCTAGGTCTCTGCACCAATTTACTTTTGCATAGTGAGAAATGGCCCCAGTTGGATGCTGTGCTCTTACCTTCAGGTTTGATGGAGTGCTGCACAGCTACCCACAAGCACAGAGTCCTGTTCTGGTGACCTGTCCCACTCTCTCTACTCCTTGGTTCTCTGACCCAGCACCAGCAGTTTAGAACCTGCTTTTCCTGGCATTGGCAGAGGCTGATTTCCCAGGTTTTAGCCTCTAGCAAACTTTTGCTACATAACAGCTGCAGCCAAGTTTGCTGTTGAGGCCCAGGAAAACTTCCTCAGCCTGGATTCCAGGTTTCTATAGCACTGGCAACAGGGTGGGAGCATGAGCTGCAGGGGTAAATTGTGATGTAATCCTGTGTCATGTCCTTGGATCTGCTAATGCTGTCTCTTTGTCATTAATGTGGCGGGACAGGTGGTGAGTGACCTCAAGGCCATTAAACATCAGATTTTGGATTTTGCTTTTTGGTTTAAAAAACATTCTTTTGTATTCTAGGCATCCTAAACTACGGAGACAACTGAATTTGCTTTATCTTTGGTGCATAATTTCTGTTCTGGAGAGATTTGAGAGGTTGTGGGGATCAAAGAAAATGTCTAGTCTGTCCTCCAAAAGAAATGTTAATCTTTCATCTAAATCTTCTCCCCCACCATCTCCCTATTATTGTCAAGAGCAACACCACCCTCCTGATCATGCAGGGTCACAACCTAGATCTCTCACTCTCTCTCACCCTATCTAATATGATGCCAAGGTCTCTCAATTTTACCTTTGAAGCATCTCCGTCGCCACCTCACACCTGGATTATTGAAATAGCCTGCTGGTGAGTCTGCCTGCCTTAAGTTTCTCCCCACTTCTGTCCATCCTCCATTCAGCCCCCAAGGTGGCCTGACCATTTCACCTCTTACTTAATCAATTCCATTGCTTTCCTATTGCCTCCAGGAACAAATACAAACTGCTCTGTTTGGTGTTCAAAGCCCTTTATAACCTAGTTATAACCTAGTCCCTTCCTACTTTTCTTACACCTTACTCCCCAAAATGTACTCTTCAATCAGTGATACTGACCTCCTGGCTGTTCAACTAACAAGACTTTCCATCTCCCAACTAAAACCCCACCTTCTACAGGAAGCCTTCTATAACCTCTCTTAATTCCAGTGCCTTCCTTCTGTTCATTATTCCCTATTTGTCCTTTATATAGTTTTCTTTGCATATATTTGTTTGCATGCTGTTTTCCCCATTAGACTGCAAGCTCTTTGAGGGCAGGGGCTGTCTTTTACCTCTTTTAGTATCCTAAGTGCTTAGCACAGTGCCTGGCTCATAGTAGGTACTTAATAAATGTTTATTGATTAATTTGAGCATCATTTTATGTGACTTGCAGCCACCAATATAACACCTCCACATTTAGATCTTGGTTTTGTCTACCTGCATTGATCTTATTTTCTATGTGATTTTGAAATCATTCAGTAACTATGTGCTTCTATCAACCCCCTAGGCCTTATCCAATGAGATGTTTTGTGGTCTCCATTGGTCAAGGGAATTCCCATAATGGGAAGTCCTCCACATTGTCAAAATCATAGATCCTTTACAAAGTCATTATTAATTTGTCTGGACCACCTCCATTTTTTTTCTACGGAAAATACAGAGCATTATCTCTGAGTGAGAGGCAGCATGGTGTAACACATAGAGTGTCAATCTTGAACTCAAAATGATCTGGATTCAAGTCTCCCCTCTGACCACAAGGACTGTGTAACCCTGAACAATTTACTTAAATTTTCAATACCAATAGGCCCATCTTTCAAAGCATATATTGCAGAACAGTGGCTTATCGGTATTAGTAGAGGGAATTTCCTCACTGGAAGCTCCCTATCTCAGTGAAATCAAAGACCTGAAAAACAAAAACAACAAAAAAATACAATGGACAAGGAATTTCTCAAGGCTTTGGTGTCTTCATCAGTAAAATGGTGGTGATAATCCTTTCCCTATTTACTTTAAAGAGATGATAGGAAACACGCTACAAGATTTTAAACCTTATAGGAATGGATTTTATTTTTATTAAACTGAGATATTCACTACTTAACAGAAAAATAAGCAAAAGCTCTAATGGCTGAATCTCAGGCATCATCCAGAAGGTGGGAGAAAATTGATCAGTGGGAGAGTTACCATGATCCATCTATGGTCTCTGAAATAACACTCCATAGTAATTTACTTCTTGTCTCCCTATGGGAAGAATTAATAGAAATCTTCCTATTGAGAGACCACAAAGTTCTATAGTTATGTCAGCCTTCATCCCATTATTATGTACAGTAGTTCAGATGTCTGTGATTTTCTTGATGTGAGTTCTCGTACCATAATGTAAGTTGTAACCATTGAATGCTTCACTAGACAGTATACATGAGATGCTACCACAAAACAACAACAGAAACAATAACAACAAAACCACTCCAGGTGGCCAGATTTAGCTAGACTGATCCTCAGATAACAGACATGCAAGCACTTGCTAAAGCTCATACTTGAAGATTTTTCCAAGGTGACAGGCCCTACCAGACCCTGTGCTCCATTCACATAGCAGAGGCTAACTCTTCACGGCATGTTGATGCAATGAAGGATTTTAGCAAAGTGGTTACCCAAATTAAAAAAAAATGCTCACATGTCACTATCAAATCCCCTCAATACTCACTGTAAAGCAGACAGTACAAGTATTTTTGGACTCATTTTACTGATGAGGAAATTGAATCTTAGAGAAGTAAAGTGATTTATCCCAAATAATAGAACTCTTAAATGACATGTATAAGATTTGAACATTGGTTTCTTGGCTCCCTGTTCAGTGTTGTTGTTTATTCCCCCTACAGCAACATGAGAAAACACCAACAACCATTTATTGAATACCTACCAGACATTAAAAAGTATAACGGTTCACATTTATCTTACTTTTTCCAGTTACATAGGCTTTTACATCTATTATCCCATTACACCTTCCTATCAACCCAGTGAGTTAAGCAAGACAAGGCTTATTATCTTCACGTGACAGATGAGTCCCAGAGAGGGGAAGAGAATTGCCCGGAGGTCATCCTCCCAGTTTAGCGGCAAAGCTGGGATTTGAGCCCAGATCTTTTGACTGCAAGACAAGTAGACTTTCCCTTCTATCGTGAGTGTGCCAAACGCTGAAGATACAGAGTACAAGCGGTGGTTCCCTTTCTCCAAGGGGATTATAGGACAGTCGAGGAGATAGGACACATGTAATTATGGATAAACAACTGGTTGATTGGACTGATTTCTTGATTGAACTCACTGAATGATTTAGTAGCATATAGACACAGCCTCGGTTTGGCTTAAAATAATCTTCTGAAAAGTAACAGTGAAGGCAAGTTGTGAATTCAAATACTTTTGGCTCAAAACCAGAAGGCTCAGAAAAGACCCCTGGGTTCTTATAGGCCTTAGTTTCTCAGTCCTATTCTTTTTTTTTTTTTTTCTGTTTCATCTGACACTTTCTTTTGCTCTCTCCACTTGGCTCTGGACTCAGTAAGACAATATTATTTTTTTTAAAAAATGAAAGAGATTCCTGATGGAGAGAAGGCAGACCCCTCCAGGCCTACTGGCCAAGGACTCTCAACATCCCCACATAGTATTGAAAATTCTCAAGGCTCTGTCCTTTTAAAAGTGTTCTTTGTTTGTTTGTTTGTTTGTTTTGTTTCTTTAGGAAGGAAAGGTGAAGCAGAGCTGGTCAGGGGTGGGTAAGACAAATGGAAAATCAGAGCTTAGAGTTAGTTCCTCCCCTCTGAAATAACCTCTAATTTGCTCTACATATAGCTCATCTATGCATAATTGTTTGCATATTGTCTCCACTATCAGAATAGTAGCTCCTCAAGGGTAGAGATTATGAACTGGCTTTTCTTTGAATCTCTCGTAATTAGCACAGGCATACAGTAAGCACTTAATAAATACTTATTGACCAACTGATGACCTGGGTTTAGGTACTAATTTTCTCGCTTACTACCTGTATTACCCTGAAAAACATAAATATTCTCCCTCTCTGGAACTCAGTTTTCTGATTTGTATATTGAAAGGGATAAATCAGGCATTCTTAAACCTTTTCTGCCACTGATTCTCCAAATATGTGTGTATGTATATATGTGTATATATATATATATATATACACATATATATACTTGTATATACACATGTATATACATGTCCATTCAATAGCAACATGTACCCATATGTGCATGCATTTGTAGACATATACCCACATGCATGAATTATGTATATACATACACATATTCACATATGTCTTCATATATATGTGTATATACACACATGGAGACAGTTAGGTGATTTAAAGGATAAAGCACTAGCCTTGAATCAGGAAGACTTGAGTTCAAATCTGGCCTTGGACATCAAGTAGTTGTGTGATCCTGGGCAAGTCATTTAACCTCTGTTTGCCTTAATCCACTGGAGAAGGAAATAACAAACCACTCCAGTATCTTTGTCAAGAAGACCTCATGAATAACATTGGCATGTTATGGTTCACTGAGTTACAAAGAGTTGTATACTACTAAATGGCTGACCAATAACAAATATACACACATATGTAATGTGTGTATACATAGACACACATGCTTATGTACATATGTGTATGTATATGTATGTACACATGCACAAACAACTTAGCTTAAGAATAGCTAGATTAGATGATCTTTAAAGAAAAATGTATTTTTAAAGATCATTTCTAAATGTCTCTTCCAGCTTTAATTCCTAATATTTTAAGCTATTTTGTTTCTTTGTTCCTCAGTCTCTTTATCAGTTAAATAGCACTATCCATATTTGCCCTGCCCACCTGACAGGGCAACTGATGGGCAATACTGGACACTATCTGTATAAGAAAGTCCATGTGACTATCCAGTGCAGCCTCCGTGAGAGCGTTCTTGACTATTTCTCTTTTCAAACCAGAGCTGCAGCCCATGATAAACTTGAGTAATAGTTTGAACAATAGGAAGATGCCGCTGTAACTGAGCAGCTTCTAATGAGGACAGACTCTATAATTGTTCTATCGACACTGTTTTGACAGATGTGACTCTGAAATACAAACAAATCTAAAAATTATTAGGCATGATTGCTCTCCGATTGGATGTTAATTCATTCCAAATGGGGAGCTGGGTTTTCAGGGGGAACTCACAGATGCATAGAACCACAATGCTGTTTTTATGTTGCGTATTGATTAAGGAGAGATTGGGCTGGGTAGCCTATAATGATAAAAATGTTCAGCATCATTAGCAGCTGCCACAAAAAAATGACAGACTCATAATTGATTGTTTTAGTGCAAGAAGAACTATCAAGGAGAACAAGTCTGGAGAATAAAGAAACACATGTGTAGGATGCAGACTTGAGAATGGGAGGGCAGATGGCAAGGAGCTATGTCTCTGAATAAAGAGACTATAGTCAGGTCTCACTAGCAGTAACCTATGGCCAAGATGTCCTGTACTGAGTGGTCTATGTTTCTTCTTCACTGAGAATAGAGAGTTGCTATTGTTGTTACTGTGTGTGTATTGTGTTGTTTTATTTTGTTTTGTTTTTCCTTTCTGGGTAAGTAAATGAACTTGCAGTAGGCAGTCCAATTTCTAACCATCACCAAAAAGAGCAGACATAAATAAATAAACAGATAGATAAATGAATGAATGAACAAACAGATAAATAACTCACTAAATATACAGATAAACGAATGAATAAATGGATAAATAAATGAATACATAAATGAGTGAATGAATGAATGAATGAATGAACAAACGAACAAATAAAGGCCCACATTTTCCAATTCTAACTCAATCATTCTCTAACTGTGAAGCTTTGGGAAAAAAATAACTTCACTTCTTTAGTTAAGCCTCAGTTTTTTTTTTTTCATCTGTACATTTGAAATAATTCTATGATATACCTTAGAACCTTATACTAAGGATCAAATATGACAGTGTATTTAAAATGCATTGTAAATTTTTAAGTAATGTATATATGTGAGGGATTGCTATTTTTATGATTCATTCATTCAGCAAGCACCTATTAAATTCTTACTACATAGCCAGTACTATACAAGGTGCTAGGGATTCAATAAGCAAAACAGAAAAGAAGAGAGGAGAAGAGAAGAGAGGAGAGGAGAAGAGAGAAGAGAAGGGAAGAGAAGGAAAGGGAAGAATCCTATCCATCAAGCTAGGTGATATAATGGTTGGAGTTCTGGATTGGCTATCAGGAAAATCAGAAGCCCAATCCTACTTCAGACGTTTTTTAACTGTGAGAACCTGAAAAATTCATTTAAACTCCCTTTGTCTTAGTTTCCTCATAAGACAGAATGAGATGATATTTTCAAAACATTGTGTAGACCTTAAAGTAATACATAAATCTTAGCTATTTACTTGTAACTATGATTTAATGAGAAAAACTCAGTATATATGATTATATCATGATTTCAATGTGGGGAAGCAACTTGGAATATTGAAATTCCCTCTGCCAATTCAAATCAGCAGCTCATTTGTAAGTTAGAGTCTTAAAGATTCCCCACTGACATTGAAAGGTTAAGTGGCCTGATCTTGAACTTAGTTCTCCTTGGCCCCAATACTACCCCTCAGTCCACCAATCTACATTGCTTTTTGTAATTCATATCATGTGTCCTTTTTTTGGCTTCTGAAACAATGTTTCTTCATGACATATAAAATACTTGCTTCCTTGATGTTATTTTTCAACTATTCAACACCTATTAAATAAGGATAAACCCAAGCATTGCACTGAGCCCTGGAGGAGATAAGAAGTGAAAAATAAGGCTTGACCTCAAGAAGCATTCAGTCTAATAGGAGACCATGTTAGAGTGAGGAAAACGCTTAATTAAGGAAAGGAAAATGAGTTTAAATTAAAAGGTCTCAGACATGACAAAAGTGGAGAGACCTTGGACAAGGTCCCTCCTCTCAGTGTCAGCTTCTTCATTTGCACAATGAGAATGGTGATATTCACACAAACTATCGCATACTTTGAAAATTATCGCTCTGTATGTATTGAGCTATCCGCCATTTTGTCGGATCTCAAATTTCCACAGCCAAGCAATCCACCCCTTATTGCTCAACCCTCTCCAAGTTTGGCTAGCCTAATTTTCTGATGACAGATATAGGTTAACAAGTCCATGCTCAAAACTTTCCACCTCTCAGGCTGGACTCAATAATTGACTTGACAGGTCTGAGATTGTTTCGCTTAGATAGGTGACCTCATTTTTCTTCGTCTGTTGCAGGAGCAGTTATGCACCCATCATTCTGAAGATAGAGCACTGCTTGACATAAGCCATCAAATCATAGACTTTTGATCTGTGACTTTAAGATGCAGTCTCTCAACTGCTAAGAATGTGTTTTTTTCTTTTATCACCATAATTTCAGAATTTCTCTGGATGAAATATAAATTCTCTTGACTACTAAATTTTATTGGTTTAACTTTAAGTTGAGTGTTTTGTCTCTCTCATGTTAACATAAGAGAAGTATTGGCTCTCATTCTTCATTTCTAAGTGGATATAATAATTCTCTCTGAACCTGAAGTCAGGTAATATGGGTTTGCGTCCTAGTTCTATTACTGACTGGGCATGAGACCTTGGGAAGGAAATTTTCCCTCTCGGAACCTCAGTTCCCTGTTTGGAAAACAGGGACAAAAATATCTGCAATCAAACTGGGGAAATCCCTTCTAGCTATAAATTCTCTGCTCTCCCATGAACCGTGTTCCACAGAACTGATAGAAGAAAAGTGCTTTGTAAGTGGTAAACCACCACATAAATGAAAGTTACTTTTATTTTCATTGCCATCATTTCTAAAGCAGACCTCCCCTTACTGAAATCTCACCATGAGTCAATCAAAGAAATAGAGACTCTGAGGAGTTTTAAGAAACTTTAGACATCTATCTTCTTTGCAAAGGACAATCTTCGGAGAGAAACGGTTGGAACAAAAATGTGCATAAAATGGGAGTTGAGGAGTAGTTGGGTAAATTCATTCTATTTAATGATGAAATAACAGGGAAGGTATACATATAGGTTTTTTGGGAAGGTATACATATGTCCTAACCCATTGAGAGGACACAGGGAATTCCTCTTATTGAGTCTCAGTGACCAAAGCTGTTTTAAGATGATTGTTGACTGAGAATTAAAGGATCCCCCTCTGTCATCTCTAAGACTGAGCATAATGAAATGGCCTAGTCCTTTTGGTTGCCTTTGTTACTGACTGACTTAATTAATTAACTAATTTTTTTTTCCCTTTTGGCATGTGCTTTCTCTCCACTGGACTTACAAATTTGAGAACTAGAGAGCATGAGTTCTACTTCTAGATGTTCATGAGTGCTCCTACAACAGTAGTAGTAATAGTTGTATTATAGTGGTGGTAGTAGTAGTAGTAGTAGTAGCAGTAGTAGTAGTAGTAGTAGTAGTAGTAGTAGTAGTAGTTATGAAGTTATATATCTGAGTATTAAAGTCTCAAAATTGTTCAGTTCAATTGTTGACTACAGTTTGCAACTTCCAAGGGTGAGGACCCCCCTACACACACCCCTAACTTAAAGTCTCCTCTGACAGATAATTCTTGTTCATGGAAGTAATTTCTGGCTTTTGAAAACTATGCTAGTGAAGAATAAACTTCAGCAGGTCCAACCAAGGTGATGAAATGGTGACTTATGGGAGAAAAAGCACATGAAAGGCAGTTTATACTCATCAAGGTAAGCCCAAGACTGGAGGTTCATGGACCTCAAATTTCTTGCTGGTTTCTTCTGCCTTCAGTATCCATTTTTGAGCAACAGGCAGTGACTAGAAATCCTGAGGATGAACATTTCTAGACTTCGGGCTTACTTTATGGGTAGTCAAGTTCAAGAATTTCAAAACTCAGGAGTCCTGAGTTCAAGAATGAGGCACTGGTTTTCCAGAGGGACAAGATTTACTCAATAGTATTCAGTTTGGAGGTGGCAAGAGGTCTATCCTGCAGCTGGAGGATTATGGTAAAATATGAAATCTGGACATTTCTAACCATCCATGATGTTTGTGTGACTTGCTTAAATGATCAAGGTGTAAGGAAAATGGGAAATATTTGCTCAATATTCTCACATAGAGTCCTTTACCTTCTAGGGAGGCTAATGGGTATAATGGAGTGTATGTGGCTGTTTTTTTTTTCTTTTTTTTATGTATCCTTACTGAGTCATGTCTACTTCTCAGTTCTTTCTGTCATGGTTTTTCTCTGTTGCAAAAAAAAGTTGTCCCACACCTGATGGCCATATCACACGTTTAAAATATTTTCAGGAGACAGTTACCCATATTTGGGTAAACCTTAGAAATGAGCCATATCTAAGTTTTCTTATTGGAGTCATTAGCAGAGAAAGAAACTGACTACTCTGGGGTCAGGCATCCCAGGATCAAAACTAGGCCATGTGAGCTCAAAATCCCCCAGGGCCCTCTGTCCTCCAGGTGACATTTAAAAGGAAGTTAAACATTGAGATAAATGAGAAGACAGTAAGAAGATACCTAGCTTCCCTAAATGAGTTAAAATCACTTGACTGATATGACTTTGTCCATCTTATAAAATAAGCTAACACATGTACAGAGCTTTGCCAACTTTAAAGCACTATGTAAAAATTATTGTTATTTTGAAGAGAATGATTCTAAAGAGAGAGGTATCACAGATATCAAGAAGGAAAAAATGTTTGAGACTTTTTAAAAAAGTAGAGATGGTGGTATCTATAAAATACAAAGTGGCAAATTAGACTTTGGTTCCTGGCAATATTCAAAAATGAATTATTAAGAGGATTGTTGTTGAGTATTTAGAAAAGGAAATTGTAATCATAAAGAGTGAACATGGATTTAAGAACAAATCACACCAAATAAATTCATTTCCTTTTTTGAAGATTACTGATAGGGGTTCAGTTGATGGAGATTACCTAGATTTTAGTAAAACATTTGACAAAGAATCTCTTGATATTCTGGTGGACAATTTAGAGAGATGCAGGCTAGATGGATCACATTACATTTATTTACATTTGAAACTGATCGAATGAGTAAACACAGAGAATGATAAATTATTAATGGATTGTTGCCATTTGGATGGTTATCCCTTGTGTAATGCTCCAGGATTTGTGGTGCCTAATATTTTTTATCAATAACTTGGATAAAGAGATACCATTTTTACAGATGACACAAAGTTGAGATATGTAGCTAAGTATACTGAATGGTATTTGGAATCTAAATAATCTTGACAAGCTTGACAAACTAGATCTCTAATTTAATAGGGATAAATGTAAAATCTTCAATAGGGCTTAAGAAATCAACATGTGGCCCTCTAGGTCTTTAAGTGTGACCCTTTGCCTGAATCCAAACTTCACAGAACAAATTATTTTATTAAGGGGATTTATTCTGTAAAACTTGGACTCAGTCAAAAGATCCACCCAACGACCTAAAAGCTCACATGTGACCTTGAAACCACAAGTTCCCCACCCCTGCTAGACCATCACCGATACTTGATCATCTAGCCTTTATTTGAATGCATAGGTAATAAAGAGCTCACCACATAAGAAGGTGATTCCATTTGGGTGCATGTCTGAATGTTTGAAATTCCTAAGTACTACATGGAATCTTTGCTACCAGATCATGTCAATGTGAAAACCCATGACATTATTCTTCTTTGTAATTAACCTCTTGCAAACATTACACAGCCTACAAACATATACACACACAAATAAATACACATTCATACACCTACGCACCTACAGATTCTTTGACTTAATGCACAAGACTTTTTTGTTGTTGTGTTTTTTTGTTTTTTGTTTTGTTTGTTTGTTTGTTTTTTCCTTTGAAACCAAGAAGAATCAGTCACATTACAGATAATGGCAGGTAGGGCAACATGACATATCTCACTTTATTATAACAGAGCCAGTCTATTCCCAAAGCCTTCCTCTACATTAAAAGTTTGGCCTGCAGATAGATGCATAGGAATTACAGAGTGAGCAGATCTGTGTCAATGAATCACAAAATCCCAGAATCTAAAGGAAATTCAGAAGCTAACATAGACCCAAAGCAAGAATTCCATCTGTAGAATTCATAATAGGTTATCATTTAGAACCTACTCAAACTTCTCCCTTCACAGGAAACTCATTGCCTCATAATGCAGCTGATTTACAGGCTCGTGGATCAAATTTTTAGACTAGAAAGTGACCTCAGAGATTCTATAGTACAGTATTGTCTAATTTTACAGGTACGGAGACAGAAGCCCAGAAAATCATTGTGATTTGTCCAAAATCACATAGTTAGTAAATGATAGAGATATGATTCGAACCTATGCCCTCTGACTTCAAATTAATTGTTAGATAACTAGAATAGAAAAGGTCAACATTTTTATTATGTTTTAAGGTTTGCCAACATTATCTCATTTGATCTTCAAAACAAACCTGTGAGGTAGGTACTATTATTACTCTCATTTCTACCATCACCACCACCACCACCACTGCCACCACCACTACTTTGTTAACAGATGAGGAAGGTAAGACTCAGACACATTAAGGGATTTATCCATTGCTCTACAGCTAGTAAATAGCCCGAAGTGAGATTTGAATATGACTCTAATGGAAACATTCTTCAATGCATTGTCTCTCACTGTAAATTTCATTAATATCTTGTTTTTATCTTACCTGTCTTTTCCCCTTGCCTTCCTAAATTTCTTATCCTTCCACTTTTTGCGCCTTCCTAAATTTCCTATCCTTCCCCTTTGTACTCTCAGAGAGCTTTCCCTCACAGCAGAGAATTGTTTTTCACTGTTGAGGAAGCATTTGCTTATATTGAGCCAAGCTCTGCCTCCCAGTACTTTCTATCCATTGGTTCTAGTTGACTCCCTGTAGAGTCCTGATAAGGAGAGACCACTAGCTATTATCTAGTCTAGGGGAAAATCAATCTATAAATTCATGAATTAATTATTATCTCATTTACACTTATATTGTTGGGGTTAATCATGTGTTAAATAAGATGTTCTGTCCTTTCTATCAATACTCCATGGATCCATGTTTAATCAATGATGGGAGGGTGGTGTCCCTCCACTGTTATACATCAATTTACTGATGTACTCCATTGGTCAACTGAAGTTGCAAGATAATATCATCCACCTTGTAACAGTTCTAAGGAGCTGAGGATGGATACTCCTATATAGGACAGGGACTGTATCTTTCATTTATCTCTCTGCCCTGTTATCATATTAGGTCACTTTGATTTCTTCATAACATGACAGTGAGGTAGGCATTATATCATCTACATTTTAGAAGTGAGGAAATAGGTCTTAAGAGGTAAAATATTTTTTGAAAGAATAAGCAAGTGATCTAGGGCTATATCCCAAAGAGATCATAAAAATGGGAAAAGGACCTACATGTACAAAAATATTTATAGCAGCTCTTTTTTGTGGTGGCAAAGAATTGGAAATTATGGGGATGCCCATCAGTTAGGGAATGGCTGAGCAAGTTGTGGTATATGAATGTAATGGAATACTTTGTGCTATATGAAATGCTGAGCAGATGGACTTCAAAAAACCTGGAAAGGTTTGTATTAACTGATGCTGAGTGAAGTGAGCAAAACCAGGAGAACATTGTACACAGTAACAGCCACATTGTGTGATGACTAACTTTGATAGACTTAGGTCTTCTCAGCAAAGCAAGGGTCTAAGAGTTCTCCAAAAGTCTTAGATGACGGAAAATGCTATCCACATCCAGAGAAAGAACTATGAAGTCTGAATGCAGATTGAAACATATTATTTGCTCTTTTTTCTTCTGTTTTGTTTTGTTTCTTCTTTCTTGTGGTTCCTCCTATTGGTTCTAATTCTTCTTTGCAACATAACTAATGTGAAAATAAAAATATGTTTAATAGGAATGTATATGTAGAGCCTATATCAGATTGCACACTGTCTTGGGGATCAGGGAGGAGGATGAAGGGGAGAAAATTTAAAACTCAAAAGCTTATGGAAGTTAATGTTGAAAGCTAAAAATAAATTAATTAAAAAAATTAAGCAAGTGGTAAAATCTTCTGATTCCAAGTCAAAGCTCTTTCTACTACACCGTGTAGCCAAGACCAAATCCCCTCCAGTGAGGGATTGATTTTCAATGGAACACTCATATGCATCCACATGCTTACCAATTTTATCAGTATTTTTTTTTATATTTCTTTGAATGAGTGTGAGACACATTGCTGGATTTCATGTTAATTATTTAATTACTTCAAAAACTGTTGACTAGCTATGAGACCCCAGGCAAGTCACACCATTCACTCTGAATCTCATCTTCTTTATCTATAACATGAGAATAATAATATATTTGCCCCTCATGGCCTCCCAAAGATATTGGGAAGAAAATGCTCTGGAAAACATCGCAGAAACTATTCTCCAAACTGGATAGCTCCTCTTCCTTCCCTATGCATTCTCACAAACTTTGTCCCATGATGGAATTAGATTCCTTCCTAGTCTTTGTCTCTCAGCATACATCAAAGGCTCAGCTCTGAGTCTACCTCCTGTCGTAAGCTTTTCTCTGATATCCCATTCATAATAGCTGTTTATGCTCTTTCTCATTTCATTTCAAATTGCCTTGAATTTACTTCACTCTGTACATGTTGTATGTTTCCAGTGGAACAAAAGCTCCTTGAAGGGGAAAGGGAGGATTTATTTATTTATTTTTTTGTCTTTGCATTCTCATTGTTAATTGTAGACATTACTCAATTTTCCATTGTGTCCAACTCTTCTTAACCCCATTGGGGTTTTCTTTTTTTTTTCTTGATAATTAATTAATTTTTTTTTTTAGTTTCCAACATTCACTTCCATAAGATTTTGAGTTTTAAATTTTCTCCCCTTCCCATTTCTCCCCCCCCAACCAAGACAGCATGCAATCTGATATAAGCTCTACTTATACATTCATATTAAGCATATTTTCACATTAGTCATGATGTAAAGAACAATTAGAACTAATGAGAGGAATCATGAGAATGAAGCAATAAAACAAAACAAAGGAAAAGGAGAGCAAATAGTATGCTTCCATCTGCATTCAGACTCCATAGTCCTTTCTCTGGTTGTGGATAGCAATTCCCATTGTGAGTCTTTTGGAGTTGTCTTAGATTCTTGCTTTGCTGTGAAGAGCCAAGTCTATCAAAGTCTGTCACCCCATAATGTGGGTGTTTCTGTGGAGTGATTGGGGTTTTCTTGACAAAGACAATGGAATGATTTGCCATTTCCTTCTCTAGTTCATTTTACAGATGAGGAAACTGAGGCCAACAGGGTTAAATGACTTGCCCATGGTCACATAGCTAGTAAATGTCTAGTCCAGATTTGAACTTAAGAAGATGAGTCTTCCTGAATTCAGGCCCAGTGCTCTATCTACTGTGCTACCCAACACAGGACAGTATCTTACAAATCAAATGAGAAAATAATAAGATTATACTTATAAAGTACTTAGCACAGTATCTGTACATATTTCCCTTCCCTCTCTCCCCTGCATACAGTAGTCACTTAGGAGACATTTCAAAAATTGAATTCAACTGAATTGTTATGAATTTGCAACAAAGTTTTCAGTTTCCAGCGTACCAGGACTAGTTGAAAAATTCCCTTCTGTCTCAGAGAGTCTCTGCACTTCTTGCCTGTGGAGGGTTACTTTTCAGAGGTCCAGTTGCATGAGTGTCAGTCTTAGAAAGAAATATCAAAGCTGTAATGGTAGCTGAAGCTTAACATGCTGCAGTATGTCCATTTGAGCTACAAGAGATTTGTATGCTCCATTTCAGACATTATTTAAACATTGTTATTCCTGCAAACATGCCACATGCAGATAAGGTTTCTGCCTGCACCACATAGAAATGTAGATTGGACTAGAAAGTCTCTCTAAAAGTACCTTTTACTGAAGAAACTGTTTATTAAGCCTTGGGGGAATTTAAATTGCAAACCCTTGCGGGGGGGGGGAGAAGAAAGATTTGTAATATTCTCCTTAATCATGTGATTTGCACAACAGTGCTACAGTTATAATCTAAATAAAGTTCCTGGAGTCATCAGGACATTATACTGTAGCTGCTTCATTTAATCTAATGGTTTCCATTTAGGTAATTTTCATGCATTTTAATCTATTTAATGATCACCTTCCCTCAATTGATTTACTGTGCCTGAATGTATAGTGTTCTGGCACAGAGAAACCAAGGTCTCCAGCACAATGAAGCCAGGAATAAAAGGGGGAGAGGAAGGCGCAGGCAAAGGAGAATTTTCTCTATTTCTGCCCCAAGTAAATACCACTATTCAATTCGTGAAAAAAAAAAAAGCTGCCTTTCTGAAAAGTTAGTGTGGGCATTGTTCGATGCTGCAAAGAGACTGCCATGGAGTCAATTGGTGCTGGGGTTGTTTTGTTCTTGAAGGCAGGATATGAAAACTGGATGCAGAAATCAGTGATCTTATTGCTCAAAAGACCAGGCACAAAACAGATGAAGTTTTCTAAGTCTTTCCTTTCCTCCTTTCCTTTTCCCTACCCCCCTTTCCCTCTCTCCCCTGTCTCTCCCCATTCTTCTTCTTTTCTCTCCGTGTCTCTTTCCTTCTCTCTCTGTTTTTGACTTTCTGTCTCTGTCTGTCTGTCTGTCTCTTTCTCTGTCCCTCTGCCTCTCTTTCTTTCTCTTTACCTTCCTTTCCTCTCTTCCTCTTCCCCCTTCCCTCTCTCTCTCTTCCCCTCTCCCTCCACCATTCTCTCCTCTCCTCGTCTCTTTTCTCTTCTCCTCTCCTCTCAGTTCCTCTCTTCTCCTCTCCTCTCCTTACCTGTCTTGTTCTCCCCACCTCCACCATCCCCTGTCTCTGTCTCTCTGTCTCTCTCTCTCTTTTCCTCCCCCCTCATTCTTCCCTCTTCTCCCTCTCCCCCTCCCCTTCTCTCCTCTCCCTCCCTTCCTTTCCTCCCTTCTTCTCTCATATTAGGAATTCTAATGTCCTTAGCTTGGAAGTCCTATGGGTCCCATCATTTAGGAATCATAGGCTACTAGAGCTCGAATGGACTCCAGAATTTAGAATGCAGAATACTGACCATCAGCTGTTATAGCTATAAGAGACATAATAACATAGAATGCTAGAACATAGAAATTACAGTACCAGAAGTGGAAAGGACATTAGAATATACATGACCAATATTGAGAAATGTCAACAGTCAGAACTGGAAGGACTCAGAACCAAGAGCAGTAGGAGAGATAGTATTAGAAGTGGAAGGAACATTAGAAATCATCTATCCTTCCCTCATGATATATGGAATGCTGAGGTGACCAAAAAGTGACTCCTTCCTGTGACATGTCGAACATGCCCTGCCTGTTCCCATCCACGTGGAAGGGTGGGGGCCCTGCTTCTGAGCATGTGCCAATGAAGGCGTTCTTTCTCTCCACTTTAGAGCATGTGCAGCGCTCCTCTGACCACATCCTATTGACTTAAAGTACGCTAATGAAAAGTCATTTAAAGCCATTTAGTTGGCTGGTGCACCAGAACCTGCAGTGAAGGCAAGGGTTAATTAGGCTTTTCAGGAGGAAGAATAGTCGTAAGGTGGGGTACTCTATTAAAGTAATCTGAGGTCTCACTAACAACCAGGGTCTTGGTGGCATCAATAACTGAGTCTAGTGAGGCAAACAGATAGTAGGACTGCCTATTAAGCAAGAGATGTATTCACCCAGAAGTGGAATATGATGAAGTGAGAAAACAGGGAAGTGGCCCCCCTCGTGGTTGGGAGGGAAGAGTTTTGTATCAATCCCTTTAAGTAGTATTGAAGTCACTATTTAACCTACTCCTCTCAGGGACTGAGGGGGCGTGTAGAGGGGCAAATGAACTTCTCAGTTCTAGAGGATATTTATTCTTTGCTATACATAGTAAATATCCTTTTGTCAAAGCTAACTGGTCATATTACATTGGGGAGTACACTGGAAGGGGGCTCATGAGTATTAAAAGCCACAACATTTTAGGATTACCCCTAGAACCATGAAGAGAACAGTATTAGCTGCCCTTTCGGAACCAGAACTGCCAGCCCAAGTAAAATTTGGGAGAGTGAGTCCAGAGTGTGCACCACAGATAGATGAGAAAACTGAACTTTAGAAAGGAGAAGTTACTCGCTCAAGGTCATACGATTAATTAGCAGCCTAGCTAGGTCTTAGTTGCCTGTCTCTTCAGTGCAAGGGCACCCCTCTGCCTCTCTAGTTATCCCAGCAATTCCCTTAAATCTTTGCATTCTTAGAATAGCTTTCTTCCATCGTATTCGATGAGAAAGGAGTACATAAAGTAGGTCAATGCATTTTTATGTTTGGGGTGATAGAGAGGAAAAGGAAGCTGAAAACCATGTGGATAGAGGTGGAAATGCTATTAAGGATATTAATAGAGAAATCAATGGGAGAATTTAAGAGGAAGGATGAGAAAGGAAGAAGGGTTGGAGTGAGGATAAAATTATCGCTCTTTGATGTCACGGTTTGGCTGGATTCCGCAAAATATTTTGAATTTGTCAAATGTTGGCAAACACAACATACTTCTTCACTAATGCACGGTTCAGAGTGATTACTACATATTAAAACACTATTTCTCTTGCCAGGATTCCATACATCATGAGCATTCCAGATCAGGCGGCAATTTTAATAAGTCAATTCCATAGTATGCTTAATGCCCTCTGGGTGCCAAAGGACCTAACATTTGCTTGACGGTTTATAGATCATGGTTTCTGCCTCTTCTCATCAGCCCTTGGAACAGACAGACTATAAAAGGTGAGCAGAATTAAAAAAGATCCAGTGGCCACTGTTTATGTTGGAATTTCCAAGGAGAATGTTATAATAATAATCATAATAGCTCTTATTTCTATAAGGCTCTTAGATCTATAGTGTTCTTTCCTCACAATAATTTATCCAAGCTGTCAGTGCCAGTTCTGTGAACAAGTGGCAGATGAGGAAACTGAGGCAAAGAAAAACGAAGCAACTTGCAGAAGGCTGCATAGCTAGTAAATAGCAGAGCTGTGATTTGAATCCAATCCTTCTGGTTCCAAATACTTCTCAATACATTGATTCAAAATAAACGTGAAGTTAAACCAGTTTTTAAGCAGAGGAAGCCCCAAGACTAGCTTGGAACCCAGATAATTTGAGAAATTTCCAGTATAGCAATGTGATTTTGGACAAATTCCTTTCTCCCTCCAGACCTCCATTTATTCCTCTATGAAATTATTTTTATTTTTGCACTACGATCCTTCCCTACATTCAAAAGCTTTGATTTTGCTTTTGCAATGTTGAAAATAGATTATCTGCACACTCAGAATAGGGCAATGTCAAGAAGAGGGAAGAAATCTATGGCATTGAACCTCTGTCTAATCCACAAGATAAATAGATATAACACCACTTGGGAAAGATGTAAGAACTCTGTGATTGTAAGGTATTACTACTAGGTCTGATCATTTTGTCTCCCTGAGAGCTCTACATTTTAGCAGGTAAGTTTTGTAAAGCCCTATATCACCTGGTACTGGGCCATTCACTTTTATGGATCTATGAACAGCATTTAAAGATGGTGATGAAATCTGCCTCTCCTTCTAAATTCTTTATTTTTGATGGTACCATTCTATTCTGCTTTTCAAAGGTTCCAACCTCTGAGTCTCTTTGGATTTTCTCCTTACCCTGCCCAAGCTCCCCATGGCCAACCAGATGCAAGGCACTATTGATTCCACTTCTACCATATCTCCCACATCCATTCCTTTCCATTCTTATTGAACAGTGACCATGGTTTTGACCCTCATAGCTTCACTTTTAGCCTATTGTAATATCTTTTTTCATTGGCCTCCTAGTCTATCTTCTCTTTATTCTCTATCCCATAGACAGAATAATCTTTCTCTTAGAAAACTTTCATTGTCTACCATAAAAAGGTAGCAATGAGTAGTGGATAGAGGGCAAGGAGTCCAGATAATCTTGAAGTCTAAGAGTCAGAATGACCTAGGTTCAAGTCAATGTCTGATCCAAACAGAGTATGTGACCCCAGGCAATCCTTAACCTCTTAGTGTCCCCAGGGAATGCTTTAAGTCTCTGCTGCAGATCAGTTGCTGATCAACACTGAGAGAAAGGTTTCATACAGTACTGGAAGAAGGGTTTCCTAGGGGTTCCATACATTGATGGAATCAAACATCAATCAGGACCCAGATCAATAAATGCCCAATTTGGACATCCAACTTAATCCAGAGTCAGTTTAACTGTTCCACTTTTTAAAAATTTCTAGCACCTAACAAAATGTTTGGTACATAGTAAAAGCTTACTAAATGCTTATAATTGATTGATGCCCAATATTGATATCTAATAACAGCTCACATTTCTATAGTGTTTTGAGATTTTAAAAAATGAAGTTTAAAAACAATTGAAATTTTAAAAATTAAGATTTTAAATTTTAAAATAAAAAAGATTAAAAGATTTAGAAAAAGAAAACAAAGACAATATACTCCCCCAATATCACTGTTTAGCAGGGGTACAATTATCTTTCTAATTTTATAGATAAGGAAAGTGAGACACAGTATGATTAAGTGACTTTCTCCATATACAGCTAGCTATTGTCAAAGCTGGGATTTGAACTCAGTTCTCATTTCAAAGTATAGCACTCTTTTCCTTATGCTAAACTGCTACACTTCCTTTCCCTCTTCATTAAAAGATTATATATCTTCCCAGCAGTTATAAGGGAACACAGAGTTCTGCCACTGGAGTATTCAATATCCTTCACATATTCTACAATCTAGTCAAATTGGACTACTGTCTACTCCATTTTTTTTTATCATATCCTTCTCTTGCTTCATACCTGTGCTCAAATCCTCCTCAATGTCTGAAATGACCTCATTTAACCATGCCCATGCAAAGTCTTTACCTTTCTGCCAATATACTTCAAAGTTTTCCTGAGCATCTGCCCCCCTCTTCCCTCCAACTGAAAGTAAGCCTTCCCTCCTCACAGTCTTAAAGACTGATGTCAGGAGGATTTCTCTTTTGTATCTCCATTTCCCTCTCTCTTGTGCCATAGAGATCCATTGATTTGTCCTTCCTCCTATTCATTTTTAAGCTCTGTTGGGTGCAGGCCACTGTCTTTGTGTAGCGCAGTGGCCTACACATAATAGGTGATTAAATAATTCTGTTGCCTGTAGTTGAATCAAGCACAAAGTGGGGAATTCCCTCAGTTCTGTCATCAGAGGCTTCTTTGTCCTTTCTTAAAATTGTCTTAAAGTTTGTCCTGCTAACACGGCACCTTACAAACTCTGTTAGCTCCTTTGTGGGCTATGCTCTTACCAGGAGGTTACTTTGGACCCTGGAAAAAAGATACTCTAAGGGGGAAGCAGAGAGCTCTCCCAGCCAAACCACAGATATATCTGTGGAATGTTTTCCATACTTTTTAATTCACCACACCCAAGATTGTAGAATATAATGTGGAAGAACAAAAAAAAAAATTCACAGGCTGCTTGTAGTTAAAATCTGGAATACATTTTATCAATGTATAAACTATTTGCTTGTAGGAAGGTTCTAATAGGCAGAGTTTCTTCTGCTAATCAGAAAGGCCCTCTGCCCCAAGAAATTTTCTGCTCATAATTTATAGTAATCATGACAGAGGAGATGAAGAAATCCCATGGCAATGCAAAACAAAAGTGAATATTTTTTGTTTGCTTTTTATTTGTTTCAAATAAGGCTTGAGAATTGGTCATTATGAGGATGATTATTTGTGTCAGCATCAACTTTGGGAAAGATTTTTCTTCTCTGAAACCTCAGGACATGTCCTCTTTCTATTCCACTTTTCAAAGGCTCCAACCTCTGAATCCCCTCAGACTTTCTCCTTACCCTGTCCCAATTTCCCATGGCCAATCTGATGCCCCCACATCCATTCGTTTCCATTCTCATTGAACAATGACCATAGTTTAGACCCTCTTAGCTTCACTTTTATCCTATTCTAATAGCCTCCTTACTGGCCTCCCTACCTCTAGTCTATCTACTATTTATTCTCTACCCCACAGACAGAATGATCTTTCTCACAGAAAACTGTAAGTAAAAAGCAGTAAACAAAAGTGATCTCCTGATCCAGGTCAAGATAAAAAAAGGGACATTGCCTCTCTGGCAAGACAACAACTCAAATATTTGAAGATGAGGACCATATCTCCTTTAAGTCTTTTCTTGCAGATTAAACATCCCCAGATCTTGTCACAGGTACTCATGGCATGGTCTCCAGTTCCCTAACCATGCTGGCCACCCTCCAGTGATGTACCTAGGACTGAACACAGTTTTCCCAATGGAGTCTGACCAGAGAAGAGTAGGCTAAGTCTATTGCCTTGCATGCTCTGTACATTAGGCTTCAACGAATGATGCTTAAGACCTGGTTCATTTTGTTGGCCACCCTGTCTCACCTTTGACTCTTCTGACACTTTTGACTATAATATTCAATAGCGTGTAAAACTCTGAAGGTCTGATCTTTGGTATGAGAGGATAGGGATAAGGCAAAAAAAGAAAACCACTGATTATTTATAGGCTCAAACTTGGCAATCCTCGTGGGATCACAGGAAGTTTTTTCCAGATGGAAATCTTAAGAATGATTTAATCCAGGGGTGGGGAACTTGTAGTCTCGAGGTCACATGTGGCCCTCTAGGTCTTGAAGTGTAGCCCTTTATAAAATGATTTGTTCTATGAAATTCGGATTCAGTGAAAGGGCCACACTTGAGGACCTAGAGGACCACATATGGCTTGAGGTTGCTGGTTCCTCACCCTTGATTCTAATCCAACCCCCCCATTTCACGTATCAGTAAAATAGGTCCCATAAAGGTTAATAATTTGGCCAAGGTCACCAACGAGTAAGAAGCAGGCCAAGGATTAAAACCCAAGTGCTCCCATTCCAAATCCAGTGGTATTTCTGCTGCATTGTGGGGGCAAGTGAGACATCTATCTGGAAAAGAGGCTCAGGCTCCTAGATCCATTAAGATGTGTATGTTTATCTGACCCTATAGCACAATCAATCAATCACTCATTTTTTTTTTAATTAAGCACCTACTGTGTATCAGGCACTGTGCTAAGTTCTAGGGATACGGGAAGAGCTAAAAGATAGTCCCTGCCCTCAAGGAGCTTACAACCTAATGGGGAAAACAAGACGCACACAAACATATACAAAGCATTCTATATATAGGATAAATAGGAAATAATTAACAAGGGGAAGGCACTGGAATTAAGAGGGCTTGAGTAAAGCTCCTTGTAGAAATTAGATTTTTAATTGGGAGTAAAGAAGCTAGTCAGTAGTTGGAGTGCAGGGGAAAAAGTATTGCAGAGATAGGGGACAGCCAGAGATGTAGAGTGTCTTGCTCATGGAACAGTCATGAGGCCAGTGTCACTACCATATACAGTCTCGTACTATTAGTGTTCTTGGCATGTATATACATTCTGTCTCTCCAACTAGACTGTTAATCTCCATGAGGGTAGAGAACATGGCATTCGTTTTTGTAACCCCTGTAGGGTCTAATATAGGAGCTTCACATAATAGGTGTGTAATTAGTATCAGATTGTTTTATTTTTAATCAAAAATGAGCATTTATTAAGTGCTTTCTAAGTACTAGGCACTGAGGTTACATAAACAAATAAACAAACAAACAAACAAAAAACAAACTCTGCCTTCAAGGAGCTCACATTTTAAAAGGTAAAATATGTGTGCATATTGGTATGCTGAAGAAATATATAAAGTAGATTGAAAGTAATCTTAAATGGTATAAGAACCAGAAAGTTTAGGGGAGAAGGATGGGCAGGAGGGAATTTTGACAATTCAAAAGCTATGTCATAAAATCCAAGTTTCTATATACCTAATAATTGGATTCTATTGCCAAGAAGGGGGTAAGGAAGAAAGTGGACTAGAGGATGAGGATGAGTCAAAAGAAAAACAAAATGAAACGTTCAGAAAAGTAAAAATAATAACTTAAGTGTGGGTTTGTGACTGCTTGCCTATAAGATAATCCCATCCCTCCAGAGCTAATATCTATGGCCCTACTTCAGCAGGGCTTAGTTTGGGTGAGGCATTTCATGAGTTATCAGGACATTTCCCTTCCATTATTTCACTCTGAGAAATTGCTCATGAGATTAGAAAGAATAATAAGAATAATCATGGGAAAAAAAGAAAAAAAAAGAGCTTTGACAGATTAGATAAAAGCCATGCTTTTAAGTATGAGGAAGTACATGGTGTAATGGGAAAAAAAAAAAAAAAACAGACACGGAATTTGTGGCAAAAACTTTAGTTCTAGTCTCATATCAGCCCCTTACTAAGTGCGTGGCACTGACCAAGTCCTTTTTCCTTTCTGGACCTCTGTTTCCCCTTCTGAAAATTGAACTGAAAGATCATAAATATGCCTACCAATTTTGTCTTATGATACTAACTTCTCCCTCACTTAAGACTTCTCCCCAATAACAACTATATGTAACTGGGTGACTTGTTTAGTCTCAGAAAAATGATCATCTATGGAAAGAGGGAGAGGAGATGGCTAGTACTTTTCCTCTGTAAAAGGTCAGCTTCCGGGGAGGATTTTGAATGAGGTTGTTACTTACTGCCTGTTTTATGTAAACAACCTTTGACAGCAAGTCAACTCCCCTCTTTTTCCATCCTTCTCCCCATTTCAGTTTGGACCATTGCTCCAAGTGGAGCTCACAGCTTTTGCATTGCCCCCTGGATACGTTCACACTGGTGAACTATTTGGTTTTTATCCAGCACAGCATTTAGGCTACCCTTTTACTTTTCTGATTAGACATGTCTTTGCCTCTCTGGTGTTTTCCCTCCCTCCAGGACAGTTAATTGCTAGTAATCACTGACATGTATCAGCCCTCTCCCTTAGGGAAACTGTACCTTGACATAAAGACCAAATGCAAACTACATAAAAATTACTCTGAACCTGGTGCAAGGCTACCTTTAAGCTTAAATAAGGGTAATCAAGTCATATATAAATTTTGTCTTCTAACACTAATATTAATGTTGTTATTTAGTCTTTTTCAGTTATGTCTGACTCTTTGTGACCCCATTTGGTATTTTGTTGGCAAATATATTGGAGTAGTTTTCTATTTCCTTCTCTAGTTCATTTTATAGATAAGGCAACCGAGGCAAACATGAATAAATGACTTGCCCAGGGTCACACAGCTAGTAAAAGTTTGAGGGCAGATTTGAACCCAGGAAGATAAAGTCTTACTAACTCTAGGCCCAGCACTCTATCCACTGTGCCACCTAGCAGTCTCATCTCACACTGACAGAAGTGTGAAAAAATATTCTTATGATTTTACACCTGTATGAGTTTTCCAGTGTTGAAATGCTGTTAGAAACAGGCTGACCTTAGGTTTCAACACAATTGTAATAATGCCTTTTACATAACATCTGAGAGTATAACTAGAAATTTCTGGAACAAAATATTCCCTTAGCCAAATGGACAGTTAGACAGGCATAAAGTCTAATGAACAAATATTTTTTTTTGTGAGGACTTACTATGTGCCATGCTCTGTTTTACACACTGGAGGTACAAAGAAAGACATGAGCACCATCCCTACCCTCACATTCTATTGTGGGAGACAAAATACATATAATTGTATAAATATAAGAGATAGAAGGGATAAAGCCAGGTAGTTTCCAAGATGAAAGATTGAATAAGACCAGGAATGTCTTCCAGCAAAAAGTATAATTTTAGCTGAAACTTTCAGGAAACCAGAGAAGTCAGGGGGTGGATATCAGGAGAAAGAGAATTTCAGGTATGGGGAAAGCAAATGAAAAGGCAAAGTTGGGAGATAGAAGTCAGTTCAAGGAATAGCAAGAGGAACAGAGAAGACCACAACCATTCAGTGACTTTGCTGCCAGGAGGACCTTTGAAGGAGCAGAAGAGGGCAGGACCAAGCCAGGCTGAGGAGAACCTCATATTTTATGGTAGTGAAGGCTTTGCTTTGACCTAAATCTACTTCTGTCAATGCCTGAAGGTAATGGCCAGAGGACAAGTAATGAACAATTCCAATGTTGAAAATTATTTTGTTTTGGATAATGTTGAATATTCAGGGTTGTTTTTTCCCCATATTTGCTAATAGTTTCTAGTTTCAAACACATGCAAATTCACAGAGTGAGAAAAGATTTTAAGGGTAACCAAGTTCTAGTTCCTTTTATCAATGAGGACATTGAAGCACAACTCCTAATGTCCCACTTGTGCATGGAGACAACTCCATAGTTTTGGAAACTAAGGCCACAGAGCTCATGCTGAGGTCTAATTCGGCTCAGAAGGACAAAGGCTGCCCTCAGCTTGTACGTTGTTCATCCTTGGACCAGCCTCGCTCATAGCAGAAGCATTTATCTCAGAAATTTGGCCATGATATTGCTGAAAAAATGTTGAGCATGCACAGATTCTGTGAAGGAGATAGTAAGGAAAAATGAAATTTCCTTTGAGAACATATTTGCACTCCTTCCCCCACACAACTGTTAATTTCTAATAGGCTTGAGATTATTCACCCACACACACCCACACCCATACACACCCACACACACACACACACACACACACACACACACTAGCACTTTGTTTAGAACTTCTTATAGGGGATTTCTGAAAGTGCATACACACAGACATACACAGATATATTCATATATATGCATAACATATATACATACATATATAGTGGGATATATGCATGTATGTATAAGAGAATACACATACACATATGTATGCACAGTAGTATATATGTACATATATATGCATAACAACATGCACACATGCATGTATAATAGGAGGTATAGACACACATGTATCCATACAAGACATACATGCATGTGTATATATACATATACACACATAAACATACACACACATACACATACACACATATCATATGTGAATGTATAGTAGGATATAGATATAGGAGATAGATGTATATATAGCAGATATAGATATAGGAGATACAGATATATAGATAGATACATGTCTGCATAGTAGGATATATATATATGCACATATATGCATGTATAGTAAAATATATACATATCTATCTATATCTACATATATATCTCCTACTATTATAGACCACTGTGGTAACAGAAGAGGCCACCACAATATGAAATCAGCATGAGTTTCTAAGGCCTACATTTTAAAAGAAACATAAAATGATCCCATGTATAAATAAACAGATTCTAATTGGTTCTAGTTGATTGGTCCTTTTTGCGTCAATGCAACCAATGAAATCAAGGAGTCAGCATTAACAACACATATAAACTGGTCATAACCTTTCATATCTGACCCTGTCTATTATACCCCACTGACATTCAGCGTATTACTGGATAACAGCACTCTCTGACCTCTGCCAAGGGAGTTTAGCAGATCTCTTGTCACTCTGTTGGTAGAGTAATGTTTCATTTTCCTGAGTATCTGTACTTTTAAAAAAATTCCTTTTAATTCATTAAATAATTTTATTGAATCATTTCATTTATATGCTCTCTTTAATTTCGTTTGAATTTGTTTGTATGCTTTATTCGTCTGCGTGGGCACTTTATAGAGTTTTGCTCCCTTGTCCCTTTTCCACATTTTTTTTCACTCACTTCAATGGGGACATGAGTGATGTGCTTATCAACTGTGCAGAATACAGGAAGTGGTGACAGATAGCTTGAATGCTGGGATTGAGATCCAAGAACACCTTGATGGGTTGAAGTATTGAGCTAAAAAAAAAACAAAATTAAATGTACTTATGTTAATACTTAAAAGCTGTGATTTTATCAGTGGAGGGAACTCCCTCCTCAGTGATACAGAGAGCAAGCATATTCAAACCTTACTAGATCGCCTTCATGAATTTCTGTGGCTACCACATAAGAAACTTTTATAACCAGAGTAGTTCATTAAGCTGTTTTCCTTTCTAAATTTTATATATATATATAAAATGTATATATATGATATATATGTGTTTGTGTGTATATGTGTATATACATATGTATATACCTGTATCTACACACACACACACATATATATTTTTGTTTTCATATTACCTCCACTTACAAATATATTGCCCTTACCCAAAGAACCACCCTATACTAAAAAAAAAAAAAGAATGAAAGTAGTTCAGCAAAGCTAACCAGCACAGAAATTGAGTCTGACAGCGTCTGCCATTTTCAATCCATGTAGTTTTTCTACCTCTTCAAAGAAAGGATCATTTTCTACTCTCTTCTTTGGAGCTAAGCATGGTCATTAAAATTATTCAGCATTCTGTTTCTATTGTTGTTCTTTTTTTTTTTTTATTTCCTTTGCATTGCTGCAGATGCCTTGATTCTGCTTACCTTACTTTGCATTAATTCTTAGAAGTCTTCCCAGAACTGATCATATGCATTGTTTGTTATAGAACCACAATATTCTACTGCTCTCTTTTACCCCATCTTGTTAAGTCCAATTGACGGCTATCTACTTTGTTTCCATTTTTTCACTGCTACAAAAAGGGTGAATATTTTTGTTGATACGGGACATGTCATTCTTTTTTTTTTAATTGTTTTTAATTTATTTATTTATTTTTAGTTTTCAACATTCCCTTTCACAATATTTTCAGTTCCAAATTTTCTCTCCATCTCATCCCTCCACCCACCCCCAAATGGCATGCATTCTGAATACCTCTTCTCCTAATCTGCACTCTCTTCTATCTCTGCCCCTTTTTCTCTTATCTCCTACCCCTTCAATTTTCCTGTAAGGCAGAATTGAATTCTATACCCCATTGCCTATATATCTTATTTCCCAGTTGCATGTGAAAACAATTTTTTTAACATTTCTTTTTAAAACTTTGGGTTCCAATAATTTTTATCTTATCTCTCCTGGATCTATTTTCCAGGTCAGTTGTTTTTCCAATGAGATATTTTTTATTGTCTTCTATTTTTTCATTCTTTTGGTTTTGTTTTACAATGTCTTGATTTCTCATAAAGTCACTAGCTTCCAATTGCTCCATTCTAATTTTTAAGGAAGTATTTTCTTCAGTGAGCTTTTGGACTTCCTTTTCCATTTGGCCAATTCTGCTTTTTAAAGCATTCTTCTCCTCATTGGCTTTTTGGACCTCTTTTGCCATTTGGGTAAGGCTATTTTTAAGGTGTTATTTTCTTCAGTATTTTTTTAGATCTCTTTTAGCAAGCTGTTGACATGTTTTTCATGATTTCCTTGCATCACTCTTATTTCTTTTCCCAGTTTTTCTTTTACTTCTCTTACTTGCTTCTCAAAATACTTTTTGAGCTCTCTCATGGTCTGGGACTAATTCATATTTTTCTTGGAGGCTTTGGATGTAGGTGCTTTGATTTTATTGTCTTCTTCTGGTTGTATGTTTTGATCCTCTTTGTTACCAAAGAAAGATTCTGTGGTCTGACTTTTTTTGTACCTTTGTTTGCTCATGATCCCAGCTAATTACTTGAGTTATAAGCTCTTTGTTAAGGTAGGGGTCTACTTCCAATCTGGAGAATGTACTGTCCCAAGCTTCAGGGGTTTTGTGTAGCTGTTTTCAGAGATACTTCTAGGCATCTGTAAGTTTTCAGTTCTCCCAAGGTGGCATGATCAAGGGCTAGGTGTTTACTCCTTTCATGGACTTTGCTCTGGTCTATGAGTGACCACAAGAACTCTTTACTACCTTGGAACTGTGAGGAGGATTCCCTCTCCACCACCACTACAAGCTCCATCACGCCAGAGCTCCTCCACACCCCAGGATCACCACCCAGAACTGTGCCCTAGATCCAAGAACAGGCAAAGCAAGAGAATACTGCCTCAGCACTAGCAAAGAGATCCCTGCAATGCCCCTATGATCAGCCACTCAATTTCCCCTCAGTCTGTGGTCCTGAAGCTCCAGAAGCAGCTGCTGCCCCCGGGGCTGCAGCCAGGGTTGGGGCTGGGACCATGTTCCTCTCTCACCACAGTCACAGACTTTTCCTACTGACCTTCTAAGTTGTCTTTGGTGTTTGTGGGTTGAGAAATCTGGAAACTGCCACAGCTGAAGTGATTCAGTCCTATGAGGCCTGTTTGAGGTTTGCTGAGGCCTGTTTTGCCTGTGTACCCATGCTGAATTGCGTTCCTCTCCCATCCAGGTTGTCTTGGGGTGAAAATTTGTTTCACTTTGTCTTTTTGTGGGTTCTGCTGCTCTAGAATTTGTTTAGTGCCTTTTTTTTACAGATATTTGGAGGGGTTTGGGGGAGAGCTCAAGCAAGTCACTGCTTTTACTCTGCCATCTTGGCTCCACCCCCCAGGACATGTTATTCTGTCATGAACCTCCTTGGCCTTCATTCCTAGCAGTGGGATCTCTGGGTTAAAGACTGGTTTCTTAAGGTATTTAGGAGTTTTGCTTTGATTAATAAAGGAAGTCTATGCTTGATGAAAACCATGGGTCTTTTTTGATGTTAAAGAAAACTGAGGTCTAGCAAGTTAGTACTGGAGTGGGAATTAGAACCCACATCCCTTAATTCATAAATCAGCATTCTTTCCACTGAACCACACTGTTTCTATATAGCTTTCATGGTATCTTGGATGAGAAGAGGTGGCTAAATCATGAATTTCCTTAAAAACTTGATTTGACACTAACCCGTTTCCAGATATTTCTCTCTTTCTTAGTTCTGGTCTAGCCTATCTGGTCTCAGCATCTATAATCATAGAATCATAGAATTTGAAAGCCAAAAAGAACCTCAGAGAGCATCCAGTGTAACCCATCCATGGAAGGAATCAACACTGTAACTTGTCCAACAGGTGATCTTCTAGCCTTGGCTTAAAACCAAAGCCAGACTCATTCTCGCTTTCAGGTCTAATAGAATTCTTTCCTCAGTCACACATTAGAAGCAGATGGAGGTGTGGTGGACAGAATACTGGTCCTGGAGTCATGCTGTTTGTTCAGTTGTTTAGTCATATCCAAGTCTTCATGATCCCATAGACCATAGCATGCCAATACTGTCCATGAGGTTTTCTTGGCAAAGATACTGGAGTGGTTGCAATCTCCTTCCCCAGTGCATTAAGACATAAAGTGTTAAATGACTTGCTCAGGATCACCCAAATCAAATTTCGAAACTTCAAAGTTCAAAAATCATATATGAACATGGGTCTTCTTGCCTCCAGGGCAACTAAATGGTGCAGTGGACAGAGTGCCAGCCCTGGAATCAGGAAGACTGCTCTTTCTGAGTTCAAATCTGGCCTCAGATACTTACTAGCTGTGTGACCCTGGACAAGTCACTTAACCCTGTTTGCCTCAGTTTCCTCATCTATAAAATGAGCTGAAGAAGGAAATGGCTAAGCAAACCCCAAAAGGGGTCACAAAGAGTCTGATGTAAATGAAAAATGACTGAACAACAACTTTCTGACTCCAGGAGCAGTGCTCTATTCACTGAGCCATCTAGCTGTCTTAGCAAGACAGGAAGATCTGAGGCCAACAAGGTTAAGTGACTTGCCCAGGGTCACACAACCAGTAAGTGTCTTGGTTGGACTTGAACTCAGGTCTTCCTGACTCCAGGCTCAGTACCCTATCCACTGTGCCACTTAGTGGCCCTGCCTGGCATATGGTAGGTACTCTACAAATGCTTATCTCCTTCCACCCTTTCTGTCTAAATCATTTAAATTCTACTCATGGCTCAGGTCCTATGTCCTCCAGGAACTACCATAGTAGTGCTTAAAAATGTTCTGGGGGTGTGTCTTCTTTGTCCAACAAGACCATAGACTTCCTTAAGAACTGTCCAAAAACCAAGACATCAAGAGTGTCTGTTTGGAGGATACTGATTTTTCCAGGGTTAGATTTGGGTAGGCCTCACTGGCCAGAGAGACAATGACTTGGGAAATAGAATTTTAAAACAAAGGACAGATTTTGAAAGCAGATTTCCTCTCACTGGGAACATCCTGAGACATTGCTATTAGTCATAGATGCATAATTTAAAGGTTCAAAAGATGTGTCAGAAAACAATTTTCATGCCAATTTTTCAAACTCAAAATGGGCAAGTAAGAAAAGGTGGGAGTCATTTGGGTCATGAACATGCATATTTTCCAACTTAATGTCCCAGAGCCCCAATATGAAATGCAAATTGAATAATTAGCTAATAAATTCATTAAGTTACCTCACTACCAACAATAGGTGAGTTCGTGTCTTCCCATAAGCTTTTTATGTTTAAAGAATCTTCAAAAAGGCAGGTCCAGTACTAGAATTATAGCATGGATTTGAATCTAATTTAAAATCAGAGAGTGTGTGATCAGGTGGTGTCTGAAGAATGTTGAAATGTGGAAGGCCAGAATATGAGGAATTTGAATTCTTCTTTGTACTATCATAGACTAAGAGTGGGAAAATTCTGACGTTTTCTAATCCAGCCTCTTCATTTTACGTATGAGGAAATTAATGCCCAGAGAGGGAAGCGAATTAGTCAAAATCACACAGCTCTGAAGCGGCAGAGGAAATATTGAAACGCAGGTTCTTTGACTCCCAAGCCGGGGCTCTTTATACCATATTGCTGTCGCCGTTAGGATCAGTTTCAGTATATTTTAATATTTGAAAGTTTTATTATTCCGTCAATGGCAGTACTCCTTACACTAAGTTGTTAGGTTTGCTAAGGTGCTGTCCCCTCTCAGTCCCTTTCCGCCCTAAACTCCCCCATTGATCATAGTGCCCACTCCCATGGGTGAAGATCCTCCAGCCACTTAACTGGATTATAGACACATAGAAAGAGAAATGGACATATCTAAATACACAGACCCAAGGGAGGCTGGGCCCCTACTTCAAGTATTTCCAGTTGGGTGGAACCTGCTTCTGATTGAATAGTCTTCAAGAACACAGAATTCCCCATCATCATGAAGTATCAGAGGAGCACTTTGTGAGGGGCTGTCACTAAATGGAATTAATAATTTAAAAATGGTTTTGATTCAATATAATTCATTTCAACAAACATTTATTGACCATAAGCATGGCATTATGCTAGGCACTAGGGATAAAAAGCAAAACAGTATTTGCCCTAAGGGAACTTATATTCTATCAAGATTAAGGGAATTTAACATGTACATAGGAGAGAGAGAGACAAAGACAGAGACAGAGACAGAGACAAAGAAAGACAGAGAGACAAAGAGATGAAGAAAGATCGATCCAGACAGAGAGAAGGGAAGAGTAATGGACAGACAGGTAGGTAGAAACAGAGAGAAAGAAAGAGATAGAAGAAGAGAAAGAATGAGAAACACAGAGATAGAGAAACAGTGACAGAGACATAGAGAGACAGAAAGAGAGGGAGACAGAGATAGGCACAGAGAAACAGAGACAGAGTTTGACAGAAAAGCAGACAGAGATAGAAACAGAGTCAGAGACACAAAAACACAGAGAGAGAACGAGACAGAGAGACAAAGAAACATAGAGACAGAGAGAAACAGACATACTGAGACAGAGAGATTAGACAGATATAGAGCAACAGAGAGAGAGAGAGAGAGAGAGACAGAAAAAGACAGAGACAGAGACAGAGCAGCTGCAGGGGTAGGGATCAGGGAAGAGCATGTAGATTGTAGTGCTTTGTTTGCACTTTGAAGGAAGCCAGAGATTCCATGGAGAAACGGGAGAGAGGCACAGTCTTGCAGATACTGAGGCAAAGAAAGAGACGTGGCAGGTCCAATGTCACGTGCAGGGATCAGCCAGATCACACCATTCTGCTGCCTAAGAGAAGCAGGGAAGAAGAAGAAGGCAGGGACAGACAGCGTAAAGTGAGGGAAATGAGCAAGGGAACATGCTTGTCTGTGAAGAGCTTGCCAAGCTGCTTCTTCATGTAATATTTTCTTCAAGCATCAAAGTGAGAAATGCATCCGACATGGTGTCCAGAGGGGTTGTGACTGGACATCAAAAGAAAAACCTGGGAAAATTACGGCCACAAGTTTATTATGCTTGTAATTAGGCTCCAAATAAAAGCTCTAGGCAGGCAGAAAGCAAAGATCGGAGCTGCAGAGGTTGGGTTTCAGGCGAGTCCATTTTCATGGCGAGGAATAGATAAAGTAATATTAGCTTAGGTAAAGACAGAAAAGAAATGGATGGAGTTAATAACTTAATGCATCCAGAAATGTGTGGGGGCCTTACTGTGATAAATATGATCAGAGAACAAAGAGAATAAATTGATAAATAAGCCAAAGAATAAATGGGCTATAATGGGATACACAAAACAACCAAAGGTAATGTTGGAAAGAATAAAAAATGTACCACATCTGGACATGAGGACATATCTGGACATCTGGACCCACCTGGACATAAAATCTAAGGAAGCTTGGCCTAGTGGGCCTGGATGACCTCTACATCACAGCTCCCAAATCTCTGCCAAATTTCCAGTTCTGTGAATTTATCTGCTGAAATAGGCACACCAGACTATTCAAAAGAAACAAGCCTTATGATGTCAGTGGGTTTCAATTCTTGACTGAGAACAATTCCCCACATCAAAGAAAATGGCCTAGCAACAAAGGCTTCCAGCCCTGCCCTGTATGTCCTTAGTGCTTTAGCTGTGGCCTTCCTGAGCCACCTTTCAACACAGTTGTGGCCAGCAGTGGAAAGAGTGACCGAGAAGGAGGAAGGAACCCTGATTTTAGTCCCAGATCTGCCACCGACTAAACAAGTGATCATGGGAAGGCCCTTCAACTCTGAGCCTCAGCACCTCTCTGTTAAGTAAAGATGTTGGATTATACCATAATAGTATCACAAATAACTAACATTTATATAGTAATTTAAAGTTTGCAAAGAACTTTACAAATGTTATCTCTCATTTTATCATCAAACCATCTCTGAGAGGTAAGTGTTATTATTATTCCCATTTAACAGATAAGGAAACTGAGGCAGGCAGTGAAGGAACTTGCTTAGAATCACACAGCTAGTTAGTATTCGAGACTAGATTTGAACTTAGCTCTTCCTCACTCCATATGCAGCACTCTAACCACTGTTCTTGTTCCATGACTTCTAAGGTTCCTTCTAGCTCTAATATTCTTTGCCGAGAGATAATCTTTACTTCAATAGTCTATAGTCTGGTTCAAGGATGGGGACAGGGAGCAGATCCATGATTTATTTTATATAGGGAATTTCCAGGAATGAAAATTCCCTCTACCAATGCAGTTTCTTTACAACTTCTCTTCTTAGAAAGTTGTTTAGCTCAATAAGAGTTTAACTGCCTTGGGTCCCACATAGTCATATGTCAAAGGAGGAGCTTGAACCCTGTATTTTTCCCAGGTTCAAGGTTATCTCCCTATCCACTGTACCAAACTCCAAATATTCTAGACAAAGTAAATACAAGATTATTATTGGTATTATTATTATTATTATTGCTGTTATTATTATTATCATTGTGAAGGGAGTACTGGGAGCTAGGGGGAGTAGTGGGGCAGGGGACAAATCAATAAAGATCATAAGCTCTTGAGCTAAACTTTAAAGAAACTGGGGTGCTAAGAGGCAGAGGTGAAGAGGAATTGATTCCAAATTGAATCCATACATGGAGGACTAAGGCAAAAGTTATCAGCGAATCGGTTAGAGATGGTTCTAGCCAACACACCCCTGGCTACCTCCCAACATAGACACTTTTAGAATAAGTTCACTTTAGGAAGTTATTACATTAATATAAATCCTGTCCTAAAGCCCACTGGCATGAGACTCTCTCCTTATTGGTGGAGATGAAGCCCTTTCCTGTTTGAAAGGCAAGACAGAGTTGGAAAGAGCTTCAGTATTTTATTTGCCTTGTGGATCATTCACTTCATGAGGGCAGGGATTATTTCTTTTTTGTTCATGTATCCCTAGTACCTAGCACTGAGTATAGCCCAAAGTAAGGACCTGATAACTGTTTGTTAAGTTGAATGTAATTGGCAGCTTCCCTGCAGACTGCTTAGAATTAGGTCAGTAGGCCCTTTTCTTTACTTCTTCCAAAATTCGTTCATAAGGATGACTTCTGTGTCTCTTCTTTGAAGGCTCTAAAATTAATTGATTAGTTATGCAGTAGTTTTGAAGAGATGAAGTTGAAATTTCCTTGCACTACCCTTCTACTAACTAAAACACATCTTGGTCCTAGTCCATAGCTTCCATCCTGTACTCTTGTCCAAATTCCAACTATTCTACACCCAATCTATCTGAATGTATTCACAGATAAATCTTCCATGCCACACTGTATCAAAAATATCTCAGAAGCCTATGTGAATTATGCCCTGTTCCTACAGTTTTGTCTACTAATTTTTAATGTACATTAAAAATTCACAAAGAATTTTATTAATTATGTTATTATTTATATTAATTATATTAATTATATAATATATAATAATATATAATTATTATATTATTATAATTTATTATAATTATATATTATATGTTATTTATTATTTGTTATTAATATATTATTTATATATTGTATATTATATATATTATATGTTATATTTATATATTATATAATTATATAATTATAATTATTATAATATTATATATATTTAATATGATATATAATTAATATATTAATATAATATGACATTCGCTGTTAAAGGCAAAGAGGAAGGAACAAAAAAAATATTAAGCTCCTACTATGTGCCAGGCACTCTGCAGAGAGAGAAAAATATTTATATATACACATATACACACATGTATATGTGTGTGAAATATTATTTGATACTCACACCAATGCTGGGCAATAGGTGCTATTATGATTCTTATTTTAGAGCTGAAGGAACTGAGGCAGACAGAGTTTAAATGACTGGCTCAGGGTCACTCAGCTAATATGTGTCTGAAGACAAATTTGAGTTCAGGGCTTGACACCAGGCCCAGTGCTCTACCCAATGTGCCGCCTCTACATGTGAGAGGAACATCAAGTTGGACAGCTTTGCTGGATTGTAGAACATGAGACCGAGAGTAGTATATGATGAGAAGACCTAGTGCACATGGCTTTCCACATAATCAAGTATTTAGTAAAGATTTGTTGAATTAAATTCAACTAATCAATGAGAGCTGTCCAAAAGCAGACTGCTATGGAAGAAGTGGATTCCCTCTCCTCAGACGATTTCACGCCAAGGTCAAGTGGCCACTTAATAAGAACGTCAGAGGAGGATAACTATCAGTCATTTAGGTGGTGCAGTATATAGAGAGCTGAAGTCAAAAATGCCCAAGTTCAAATCCTACCTCAGATACCAGCTATATAACCCTAAACATGTTGTTTAAGTCTGCCTCAGTTTTTTTCATCTAAAAAATGGGGCTAATAATAGGGACTACTTCTCAAGGCTATTGTGAGGATAGTATGAGTTAATATTTATTAAACACTGCAAACCTCAAATTGTTACATGCAAACTTTAAAGAGCTATCAAATTCTAGCTATTATGATTTTGTGACTAGCATGTAGCTAAGTTCTTTATGTTAGAGACCTTGGCACATAAAATGATAGAGGGTTTAAGAGTCTTTAAAATATAGAATGTCTGAGTATTGCAGCCATCTTCACTTTACAGGTATGCATCAGCTGTCAAGAGCCACCTCACAAATTGTTATAATGTAGGGAGAAAATAAGACTGAAAAAATAATTTCCAGGTAGATGGATTCATGAAAGGAATAATCTACTTCACAAATCTTTGTGAATTTTTAATGTACATTAAAAATTAGTAGACAAAACTGTAGGAACAGGGCATAATTCACATAGGCTTCTGAGATATTTTTGATACAGTGTGGCATGGAAGATTTATCTGTGAATACATTCAGATAGATTGGGTGTAGAATAGTTGGAATTTGGACAAGAGTACAGGATGGAAGCTATGGACTAGGACCAAGATGTGTTTTAGTTAGTAGAAGGGTAGTGCAAGGAAATTTCAACTTCATCTCTTCAAAACTACTGCATAACTAATCAATTAATTTTAGAGCCTTCAAAGAAGAGACACAGAAGTCATCCTTATGAACGAATTTTGGAAGAAGTAAAGAAAAGGGCCTACTGACCTAACTCTAAGCAGTCTGCAGGGAAGCTGCCAATTACATTCAACTTAACAAACAGTTATCAGGTCCTTACTTTGGGCTATACTCAGTGCTAGGTACTAGGGATACATGAACAAAAAAGAAATAATCCCTGCCCTCATGAAGTGAATGATCTACTAGGCAAATAAAATACCGAAGCTCTTTCCAACTCTGTCCTGCCTTTCAAACAGGAAAGGGCTTCATCTCCACCAATAAGGAGAGAGTCTCATGCCAGTGGGCTTTAGGACAGGATTTATATTAATGTAATAACTTCCTAAAGTGAACTTATTCTAAAAGTGTCTATGTTGGGAGGTAGCCAGGGGTGTGTTGGCTAGAACCATCTCTAACCGATTCTCTGAGAGGCCGATGCTAAATTTTCAGTGTGGACGATTTATACCTTGGATACCACTAAGATCAGGGATTTGTTTATTTATTGTTTTATTAATTTCTAACCTTCAAAGAATACCAGTAATGCAGATTAAATTTAAAAGTGGATGTGCAGACTTTATTTTTAAGATTTTTTTTGAGATCTGGTTGTTAAACATTTACCAGCACACCTCTAGAAGGAACACATTCCCTATTAATGGGGGAGTTTAAGAGAAGCCATCATGACCACTTGTCAAGGATGTTTCAGAAAGAATTTCTCTTTCAGGAAAAGGTATGACTAAATGAAATTTCATATAGGACACTCTGATATAGAGGATTGTATAGGGACAAAATTTAGAATTGAAAGACACCTTAATGGTCATCTAATTCAATTGTTGATTTTACAAATGAAAGGGAGGCTCAGGAGGATTAGGTAGCTTGCTTGAGGTTACATGCGTTGTAAGTTGCAGATTCAGGATTGATCTCTGTACTTTGCTTAGTCCTAAGAATCTTAGAATTTGTTATTCTAGCCCTTTTTCCTGTTCCCAGCCTGTTTAGGGAGAACTGAATATATTCAGAAATGTACAAGTCATAAATGTAAACATCGACTCCCATATTCAAGGCCTAGAGAAATCCTTTTGAGATAGGGCTTCGTCGTCTATAAAAAGGATTTGGACTAAATGAATTCTACCCTTCCAGTGTTAACAGCAGTCTGTATTCTAAAGCTCTTCAGGTCTAATGTTTCATGTGCTATGTTCTAGTCTTCTGAGTTTTTAATGTCTCTTTTCTCTCTGGAATTCTAAGTTCTAAGTACCCTCCCAGCTGAAACAGTCTTTATTCTTAGATCTTTTCCAAACTTAATAGCCTCTGAGTCTACACATATGTGTGTTTCTTTAAATTTGGTGTGTTGGGGAGGGGGTGTAATTCTGTGTTTATTGATATATAACTTGCTGCACACAACTATCAGTGTCTCGAACAAGGCCTTGCATATGGTAGATGCTTAATAAATGTTTGTCGATTTGAATTAAAAACAGAATCAATAAATTCTTGTCAAATTTCATATTCTCATATAAGTGTATTGAACTTGGAGTCTAGAAACTTGAATTGTAATTTTATTGTTGTATCTAACTTAGTGAGTGACCTTGGTCAAATCAACTTTATTTCTAGCCCTCAGTTTCCCCCACTGTAAAGTGGGGGTAAGGAGTTCTACTTGATGAATTAGACTCTGCCTAATACTAAATTGATATTCACCTGTGAACTTATTGTATGAAATTGGATGCCAAGGGTACCAGAAAGAGAAAGAAACTGAAGTCTAAGGAGTTGAATTGATCAAAGATCCATCATTTCTACATCTTTTTTTATTTTTCTCAGGAGGTAGAATATAACCAGTGGCTCCATGGGTTTCAATAGTCTAGAAGGAAAGGGAAACTCATGGAGGGAATCTTTTTCTTCCTGCCACTTACCTGATCTCCTCTCTTTTCCCTGGCAATCTAATCTCAGACTCCTTTTACAGATGTTGGAAATAAAATGAGATGAATGAGCTTGAGACTTAAATTGTTATAAAACCATTGCAGAGAAATCTGTCTTAAATTATCACCTAAGGGACCAGTAAAAATTGGTGGTAGTAGAGGTGGATTTTTAAATAAAGGTTGAACAAAATTACACTTGGATCCTTGGGGATACTTTTAAATAATCTTTTAAAACCAGGGGTTATATAGTGAGGTGACCCTCATGGCTCACTGACTGTAATTTTCCAAAAGGATGGTAAATGCTGTCTTGGCTTCATTAAGGTGCTAGGAACCAGGAAGCCTGGGTTTGAATTACAGTTCTTACTCAGGAGTGTTATAGCTATAGCTATAGTCCCCAAATCAATTGCACAGGGATCAGGTTTGGACAGCATTTTCTACAAAAAAAAAAGGAAAAAAATAAACATAGGAGTTTTAGCAGACAAGTCTATAACATGACAGCCAACAAAAAAAAAAAATAAAAGGCAAATAGGATCTAAGGTCACATTAAGAGAGGAATAATATCCAGGACAGAGGAGGGAATAGTACCTAGGTCAGTACACATTTAGAGCATAATACTCAGTTCCAGTCATAAAAATCTAGCTAGCATACAGAATTATATCCCAGATGAGAGAGACCAAGACAGTAAAGAATTAAAAAACTAGTAAGGTAAAGACCATTGTAAGTCATTAGGAGTAGATAGGCTAAGGAAGTAAATGCTTACCTGAGATATAATTGTTTTCTTTAAGTGTTTGAAGGGTTACATATGAGAGATTAGATTTCTCCCAAGTGATTCCAAAAGGAAAGAACTGCAGATGATGAATAAAAGATTCATAGGTATAGATATGTGGGGAAACAAAACAAACCAACGATAACAAAAAAAAAATTCCTACCAATTTTCTCTATACAGAAGTGGACTGGGATACCTGATAGAAAGTCATCATTTAAAGACTTTGATGATGTTCAGTCATTTCCTTCATATCTGACTCTTCATGACCCCATTTGGGGTTTTCTTAGTAAAGATATTGGAATGGTTTGTCATTTCCTTCTCCAGCTCATTTGACAGATGAGGAAACTGAGACAAACAGGGTTAAGTGACTTGTACGGGGTCACACAGCTAGTAAATGTCTGAAGCTGGATTTGAATTCAGAAAAGTGGAAAAATTCAGAAATGTGTGGCTATGTGAAAATAATCTTTTCTAGTCACTCTTTCTTCCTAAATTCTGCCTATGTTTCAAATTTCTACCTGGAGAAAGAAATTGCCTTTGGGGAGTCATTTACTTAGGCACAAACCTACCAGATTAATTTTTCCAGAACAATGATTTCATCATGTTGTTGCCTTGGTTAAGAATCTATAATGGTTCCCCATTGCCTAAAGGATCATAGTATTATTGAATCTTCGAGTTCTATGGGCTTGTCAGAGGCCATCTAGTTTCAAACCAAAGATGGCATGAGATTTTTTGTCTGACTGATACTGATCTTGTCATCCACTAAAACTCAATAAATTTTTCAAATTAACTGCTGTCTAGCTAGCAACTCATGGACACCATGGCAGTTAGGATTTTGCAGCTGACAGAGAGCTGGGCTTGGAATCTTCAACACCTGAGTTCACAACCTACTCCAGACACTTTGGATCTATATGACCTAGAATAAGTCACTTGACTGTTTTTAGCCTATTTCCTCATCTGTAAAATGATGGGATGAGTCTCAATGACCTTCAAGTTCCCTTGTAGTTCTAAATCTATAATCCTCTGATCTGGTAAGACAAAGAGGGGTTTGGGTCTGCATCAAGGGAGGCAATGCTCCCATAAATGAAGTCACAGATCTTTCTTTTTTTCTACAACTCATGAAGACTGCAATCCCTCTCCAATTTAATTATATGGGTTCGTAATCTGGGATCCATGATTTAGGGGAATTCACAAACTTGAATGGAAAAAAAAATTGTGTCATGTTTACTACCTGCTAGTTGAAATTTAGCATTTCCTTCAATTATTTAAAAATGTGATTCTGAGAAGGAGTCCATGGGCTTCACTAGACTTCCAAGGACACACAAAAAAGTTAAGTATGTCTGATTGAGTAGGAGATCTTTGTCAGTAAAGAGGAAATGGTATCCTTGAAAAATTGAATTTGCTAATTATTTGGTCAGGTATAGATGTATCTTCCCTGTCGAAGATGTCTCACTCAATGAACTGTAAACCACTTGAGAGAAGTAATAGCTTTGTTTTCTGTATTTGCATCCCTAAAACTTAGCAAGGTACATGATACATAGGGCAGCTGGGTGGCACAGTGGATACAGGACCAAGCCTGGAGTCAGGAAGACTCATCTTCATGAGTTCAAATTTGACCTCAGACACTCATCAGCTGGGTGACCCTTGGCAAGTCACTTAATCCTGTTAGCCTCAGTTTTCTCATCTGTCAAATGAGCTAGAGAAGGAAATCAAAAGCCACTCCAGTATCTTTGCCAAGAAAACCCCAAATGGGATCACAAAGAGCTGTATATAACTGAAAAACAATGTAGTACACACAGGGATTTAATGAATATTTGTTGGTTGATTGACTGATTAAATATCTCATTTCTTAAGTCAGACTACGTGTTAGAGAGCATGAGTGACTCTTTACTTATCTTTGTGCTCTCCACAGCACCCACTTATCTTTATTTGTTTATTGAAGGAAAGACAATGACACCTTGGCCTGCCATGTCATTGAAAAAGGAATCACTTCAAATTCTAAGATTCAAGAATTCTAAGAGCTGTTAGATTCTTAAGCCAGCAACATTGGCACGTAGATGAGGCTATTGAAAAGCATCCTCAACAATAGTAGGTCCAGCTTCACAAGGTGGGACTTAGAAGGGAGGATGACGTAATTAAACTCAGAGACAGAGGACACAGGTTCAAATCCCAACTTTGACAAATGGACAAGATACTTTGTCTTTCAGACCTTCAGTTTCCTTATCTATAAAATAAGCATAATAATGTGTGATTGGTCTACCTCACAGTCTTTTGTAAGGCTAAGGTTTTATAAACCTTGGAGCATCATAGAAATGTGAAATATTAGCATGATCATTGTTATGGATGCTTCAAAGGAAATGATTTCCTTGGTTTGAATGTTTCATCCACTGACACAGATTGTAACCTCTCCATGTCTCCATGCCTTAGAAGATAGTCCTCATTACTTATTGTATCCAGCCCCCCCACCCCCCACCCCCACCCTGCAAAAAAAAAATCATCTCTGGTAATGAGGCTTTCAATACTTACTGAGCACATTCCTTTTTCTCCCCAAATCAAAGACTCTCTCACGCTCACAACCCTGAAGAGTAAGCTCAAGTGCTTCCTATATAAACACATTTGTGTTTTAACCAATTTCTAGCATCCTTTCCCCCAACTAGCTACCTTATGTTTAATTATCTTGTATTCATAGTGTATATCTTTCATATTGATCCTATAAATTTACATACGTACATATTATCTCCTCTGAAGGAATATAAACTCCTTGAGAACAGGAACTATTTTTTTTTCCTTTTCTTTTTCTTTTTTCTTTCTCTTTTTACTTTGTATCTAGTGCCTAGCAGAGTATCTGGTCCATAATAGGTGTAGGACAAATGCCTGTTTATTAAGCATTAGTTGATTGCATAAAGGCTGGTTTTTGAATGCCTGATTTGGCAAAGCTACAACTAAAATTGGTCAATTGAGGCACATCTAGGGGCAAACCTCCTTGCTATAGCAACCACCGTATCTGTGCCTTTCTTCAAGGTACTTTGCTCTCCAGTTGTTGCATAGGATATGACTATCCCTGAGCTCCCACTTCCAAGGTTCTATCCCTGTGTATCCTCTCTCCCAAGACCCAACAATTCCCATAGTAACCCACGTCAGACTTTCTAGGAGAAGATCCGAACTTCCTCCTGTTGTGATTATTCCTTACTTCAGACCATCTTTTGAGCCACTGTTGCTACAGGCAAAGCCCCTGTTGAATTCTTGCCGAGGTCGAGGCATCCTATCGACATCCCTGGCCCTTGTTCACTGTGGCCCGCGCTTGGAGCATTCCCATCTTAGACGTATCTGTCAGCCCTGCTGTTATAACCTCTGAGAAACTAGAGTCATCCCCACACTGTGGTCAGTGACTGAAGGAAGGCTTTAATGGGGGATAAAGATTGATAAGATCCACTAAATCATGATGTCTTCACTTGTTCAAGAAGGACATTGTTTCCAGGCCTCTGGCATGGTAATTGATCTTAGTCCTAAAGCCTTGGTGCCCAATTATCCTGGGACAGAGCTCTTTGTCAAAGGCTCTTTGTGAATATTACGTCCTGAAATATTCCAACAGAGAGGTAAGGGAGAGAGCATTGCTCTTACTGGAGAGATGAGAAAGCCAAGGTCAGAAAAGTTACATGCTCAAAAATCAAGTTGCAGTTGAGGCCTGTCTGTGGAAATGGAGGGCACCTACATCCCTATCTTACTTGGCTCCGCAATTCTTCCAGAAGCTTTTTAAAAATCTCTATGATCAGCCAAAAGATTTATATTTTCTTATTACCTTAGCTGCTTCCTAGAATAAATCTCCCTTGCCCTGACTAGGAAATGAATTTAAAGAAACATATTAAATTAAAAAAATGGACTTGCAAAGCAAGATTCTGCTTTGACCCTAGTATCTACATCAGATTCCCTTTTGCAAGCATACAGTCTTATCAAATGCAATCCACCTCCTCTGGAAATAGCCTGAGATGGGTGTTCTGGATACAAACAGAAAGAAAGGTGCGGTCATTCAAACCAGCAAAGGTCTGAGGCAACAGCTGCTCCAATTTTTATAGGACTTCATGGTTTACAAAGTACATTTTTTTTTCATAATAGCTCAGAGAGGTAGGGAATGCAAATACTCCTATGCCGATTTTCATCGGGTATACGTGAAAGTAAGCAACAGACTTGAGTCTAGGGCTTCTGTGGAGGAAGCATTGTGTATTGTGTAAAGTGTTGAGCTTGATGTAAGCAAGAGACTGAGTTTAAACAACTTCTCAGATGCTTGATATCCCTATGACCTACAGAAAGTCACTCTGTGCCTCAGTTTTGGCATCCGTAAAATGAGGGAGTTGAAATTGATCTCTGAGGTAGTGTTCAGGACTAAATCTATTATCCTAAGGCCAGGTTGGACATTTACATCACATCTAGGCATCTAGACATCTACTGAGAACAACTTAATAACCTGCCTGGGTGTATAGGGTATTTGGTGAAGACTATTACCTCTGGTATGAGGGTTTGCAGAGACCTCTTAGGGCTGCTCATCTACCTTTGGTGTCCACCTTCACTCAACTCTCACGTGTGGCTACAAGAAGCTGTAGCATGTCCAGCAGCCACACCCTAGCAAAACCCTCTCACAGAAGGGATAAAGCAGGTTGAGGGTAACCGACAGGTCTCAAACTTGTCAGTGAGTTAGGGAGATGTCTACCTCAAGCATGTGAAGATGCTTGATGGAATGGGTGGATGAGAATAGTTTGTTCCAGAGGCCACAGAGGCAGCTGAAGCAGGCACTGTGGAGCACTTAAAGTTTGTTCAGAAGTCGAGGACACCAAGGTCATTCACTGAATCCTGCCATCTCCAGTTGTCCTGACTTTCATCTAGCCATTGAATTTCTATGACTCTGGAAGAGAGAGTGAGGCTGATGATTTTGTGCAACTCTGCCTCATTTAAATCCAATTCACTTCAAGACATCACCCAGTATTGTGCCCAATCTCAGAGGAACATAATCTATTTATCTTTAAAGCCACTTCTCTAAGGTCAAGCCACTTGATTAGTGACTAAAGGAAAACAGGCCTATTTAGTCAATTACATCAACTAGTGGGCCCCAGAAACCAGACACTTTCACATCCCATTTAGCTATACTCCTTCTGAGCACCCCCCTCACTCTTTCCACCTCTTGCTCTTCCACAGATTTGAAACTAATTAGTAGTCTTATTTATGAAAAGATTGTTTGTCAATTGACTACTCTCGCTTCCACTTCTCCTCCCCTCCCTTTCCCTTTCTTTCCTCTTCCTCTGTCCACTTAGGATACCATATCCTTACATGCTGGTGCTCCACCCGAAAGAATGCAAATTTTTATTGCTGAAATCTTGAAAGATGTCTTAGGGTTTGCAGGCTATATTTCTTTCTAATTTGTTCTTTTTCTAGCTTTTTTAGTTGTATGTCCAATTCATTGATCTCCTCTTTCTCTATCTTATTCATGTAAGCATTTAGAGATATAAAACTTCCCCTAAGAACCACTTTTGCTGCATCCCATAAGTTTGGGTATGTTGTCTCATTATTGCCATTCTCTTGGATGGAGTTATTGATTTTTTTTATTATTTGTTGTTTGACCCACTCATTCTTTAGGATTAGATTATTTAATTTCCAATTAATTTTTATTCTGTCTTTCCACGGCCCTTTATTACACATAATTTTTATTGCATCATGATTTGAAAAGGATGCATTTAATATTTCTGCCTTTCTGCATTGGATTGTGAGGTTTTTATGTCTTAGTACATGGTCAGTTTTTGTGTAGATGCCATGTACCACTGAGAAAAAGGTATATTCCTTTCTATCCCCATTCAGTTTTCTCCAGAGGTCTACCATATCTAAATTTTCTAAAATTCTATTCACCTCCTTAACTTCTTTCTTGTTTATTTTGTATTTAGATTTATCTAGTTCAGAGAGGGAGAGGTTAATGCCCCCCACTAGTATAGTTTTCCTGTCTGTTTCTTCCTGTAACTCCCTTAACTTCTCCTCTAAGAATTTGAATGCTATACCACTGGGCACATATATGTTTAGCACTGATATTACTTTATTGTCTATGTTGCCTTTTAGCAGGATGAAGTTTCCTTCTTTATCGTCTTTAATTAGATCATTTTTGCTTTTGCTTTGTCTAAAAATCAGGATTGCTATCCCTGAATTTTTTTCCTTCACCTGAAGCATAATGTATTCTACTCCAGTCTTTTAACTTTACTCTGTGTGTAGTCCTCTGTTCCAAATGTTTCTCTTAAACAACATATTGTAGGATTATGGTTTTTAATCTATTCTGCTATCTGCTTCTGTTTTATGGGAAAGTTAATCCCATTCACGTTCACGGTTATGATTACTATCTGTGTCTTTCTCTCCATCCTATTCCCAATCACCTATTTATGCTTTTATTTCTCGTTTCTCCCTTTCCTTCCTCACTAGGATTTTGCCTTTGATCACTGCTTCCCTTAATCTCCCCTCCCTTCTAATCACCCCCCCCTTTCTTTTCTTTCCTCTTTTCCCTCCTACTACCTACAGGGCAAGTTAGATTTCTATACCTCATTCAGTATGTTATTACCTCCTTGAGCCAAATCCGATGAGAGTAAGGTTCAAACAATGCTCATCTCTCTCCCTTTTCCCTCTGCTGTAATATGCCCTTGTGCCTCTTCATGTGACGTAATTTACCCTTTTCTGCCTCCCCCTTTCCTCTTCTCCATTACAATCCCTTTTCATCACTTATTTAAGTTTTTGATCATCACATCAAAATCAATTTATACCCACACTCTCTGTCTATGTATATCCCTTCTAAATGTTGTAATAAAGATACAGTTCTCAAGAGTTACAACTATCATCTTCCCAATTGGGATGTAAACAGTTTGCCCTTATTGAATAACATATTTTTTTTCTTCCCTGTTTACCTTTCTATGCATCTCTTGAGTCTTGTATTTGAATTTTCCATTGAGCTCTGGTCTTTTCATCAGGAAGGTCTGGAAATCCCCTATTTCATTGATTGTGTATTTCCTTGCTTGAAAGATTATACTCATTTTTTGCTGGGTAGTTGATCCTTGCCTTACAGGAAGATCATATTCCAAGCCCACCAATCTTTTAATGGAGAAGCTGCAAGGTCCTGTGTAATCCTGACTGCAGTGTCATGATATATGAATTGTTTGTTTCTGGTTGTTTGCAGTATTTTCTTCTTGACCTGATAATTCTGGAATTTGGCTACAATATTCCTTGGCATTTTCAATTTGGGATCTCTTTCAGGAGGTGATCAGTAGATTCTTTTGATGATTATTTTACCCTCTGGTTCTAGGACCTCAGGGCAATTTTCCTTGATGATTTCTTGAATGATGCTGTCCAAGCTCTTTTTTTGATTACAGCTTTCAGGTAGGCTAATAATTCTTAAATTATCTCTCCTGGATCTATTTTCCAGGTCAGTTGTTTTTTCCACTGAGCTATTTTATATTTTCTTCTATTTTTTTTCATTCTTTTGATTTTGTTTGACTGATTTTTGATGTCTCATAGTCATTAGCTTCTTCTTGCCCAGTTCTAATTTTAACAAATTGTTTTCTTCAGTTAGCTTTGTACCTCCTTTTCCATGTTGCCAATTCTCCTTTTTAAGGAGTTGTTGTCTTCAATGTATTTTTTTCCCATTTTGTCGATTGCATTTTTAAAGGAATTGTTTAATTTTTCTTCTAATTCTCTTTCTTGACTTTTAAAATTCTTCTTGAGCTCTTCCAAGAAGGTTTTTTGGGCTTCAGACCAGTTCATATTCCCCTTTAATGTTTTGGATGTGGATATATTGACAATGTTGTCCTCTTCTAAATTTGTATTTTGATCTTCCCTGCCCCCACAGAGTCTATGGCCTTTGTTTGGGGCCACTGTTGTGCTGGGGACTAGGGACCTGGCTACTGACTTTGTGTGCTGAGGCCTCAAGTGCTGGCAGCTAGAGGCTGTTAGGGGCATGGTAGCTTACCTGGTGCTGAGCTGGAGCTGGTAGTGGCTAGTATGTGCTGAGGTCAAGTGAGGTCCTTCTGTGTTTCTTCAGGTTTACACTGAAGTTTGTGTGGTAGGGGGTGGGGATGGAGGTGGTCCAGACACTGGAGGTTGCCTTCTCTCCTGGGGCTGCACTAGAGCACTGGTAGGCTCAGTCACTGGTATATGCTCATTCACCAGCATGAGTGGTGTGTGGTTCTCCAAGATGGCATCTACTAGTTCCCCTGGTTGTGATGTGAGTGCTTAATTACTCTACCACCCTGGGGCTCAGGATATCCCACTGATCCGCTGAGGTGGGGCTTGCCATTGATTTGCCAGGATGCCTCCCATCCTGTACTGGTCCCCTTCAGCTACAGCAGGAGGGACCACTCCCTTTAATCCCCCCAGCTTCACGAGTCAAAAGACTACTGCACCCCATCTCTCTGCTGGCTCCACTGTTCCAGGATTCCTCTTGGGGTGGTATTTTCTGCATCCTTCAAGGTCAACAAAGAAGGTTGAGAGCGTCCCACTGCTTACTCTTCCATCTTGACTCCTGGAAGTCTCCTGCTAGATTTCTTTCTTAAGGAACATGCCTTAAACTCAAATCACTCTGTCTCTCATTGATTGGACAATAATAGATCCCAGCGCAAGTCAACTGGGTCATTGTTTAGGCCCTGATTGGCTCAGAATGAATGTAAGTAGTAATTATTTTTGTTTTAGCCAGAAACCCTAATGGTCTTCCCTTCACAGATTGATTTTTTTTTGACTAGGTAATAGAAGCCATTCTTTACCTCATTTCTTACCTAGCCTTAATCACTGAGTGGGAGTTGCCCCAGTTGAACTGAGACCTGGGAAAGAATTAGCTTAAAAAGGCCAACGTCTCCCATTACATCTGGTTGTCTCCCATTATCCTGATCTATATCTTGCCACTGGACCCAGGTGGCTTTGGAGGAGAAAGTGAGACTGGTGACTTTGCACAGCACTGCCTCACTTAAATCCAATTCACTTGCAAGTCATGGCATCACCTTCCTGATGTCATGGTCCTCTTTGAGAATGAAGGACAAACAACACCCACAGCTCTCACTTCCTAACCACTTTTCTCAGCTACCATTCTTTCTGTATATATGTTATCTTCCTGTAATTAAATGTAAACTCCTTGGGGGTAGGGACTTATAGAGCTAGAAGGGGTTTTAGAATAATCTAGTACAATCACCTCATCTTATAGATAAAGAAATTGAACCCTGGATGGTTTATGAGACTTACCCCAAATCAGAGAACAAGTAGAAAAGTAAACATTTGAACCTAGATCCACTAACTGAAAATTGACCTTTCTTTTTTGTTCTGACCTCATGTTCTGTGACATAAACAACAACAACGACCAAAAAAAAAACCTACAAGAATTATTTCTCCTCCTACTCCTCCTCTCTCTTTTTGCCCTCTCTGTCCTCTCTCTCCTTTCCCCTCTCCCTCCTCTCTCTCTCTTCTTCCTCTCTCTCCCTTCCTCCTTAATCATCTCTCTCTTCTTTCCTCTTCTCTTCTCTCTCTCTTTCTCTCTCTCATATTTGATGTGCATAAAGTACACAGAAGATTTGAAGCAAATGGGAATGTTTAACGTACAGAGGAGAAGATGTTGAAGGAGAAATATCATGATGATTGCTTTTAAATATTTGAAGAGCTGTTACAGGGAAGAAGGTTTATACTTGTTTGTTTGTTTGTGTTTTAAGCACAGAGAGCAGATTGAGGAGTAATGAGTAGAAGCTGCAGTGAAGCAGATCTGGGCTTAATGTAAAGAAAACACTGTCCAGAAACGGACAAGTCTGACTTGGGTAGTTGGTTCCCCCTCACTGGAGGACTTTGGTCAGAGGGTAGATGACCACTTCTCAGGTATATCTTAGAGGAGATTTCTTTTTTTTAATTAATAAATTTATTTATTTTTTGTTTTCAACATTTACTTCCACAAGATTTTGAGTTCCAAATTTTCACCTCATCTTGCCCCTCCCCCACACCAAGATGGCATGAATTCTGAATACTCCTTCCCCTAGTCTGCCTTCCCTTCTATCTCTTCCCCCTTCTTTTATCCCCCTCCCCTTCAATTTTCCTGTAGGGCAGGATAGATTTCTGTACCCCATTTCCTGTATTTCCTATTTCCCAGTTGCATATGAAAACATTTTTTTTAAACATGTGTTTTGAAAACGTTGGTTTCCAAATTTTCTTCCTTCCTCCCTCCACACCCACCCTCATTGAAAAGGCAAGCAGCTCAATATAGGCTATACTTGTGCAGTTATGTAAAACACTTCCATAGTAGATATGCTGTGAAAAACTAACTGTATTTCCCTTAATCCTATCCCACCCCCCTTATTTATTCTATTCTTTCTTTTGACCCTGTCCCTCCTCAGAAGTGTTTGCTTCTGATTACCCCCTTTCCCAATCTGCCCGCCTCTCTATCATCCCCCTACTCTTTGGTCCCCTTCCCCTCCTTATTTTCCTTTAGGGTAAGACAGATTTCCATACCCAATTGAGTGTGTATGTTATTCCCTCCTTAAGTCAAATCCTATGAGAATAAGATTCACTCATTCCCTCTCACCTTCCCCTGTTTCCCCTCCACTGTAAGAGCCTTTTCTTTTCTGTTTTATGTGAGATAATTTACCCAGTTCTACCTTTCCCTTTCTCCTTCTCCTAGTATAATCCTCTCTCACCCCTTAATTTTATTCTCCAGATATGACCCCTTCATCTTCAACTCACCCTGTGCCCTCTATCTATCTATCTATCTATCTATCTATCTATCTATCTATCTATCTATCTATCT